>NC_088422.1:11016773-11334273 GCF_034236695.1 Oncorhynchus nerka | reverse complement strand
GCGGTACAATGGAGCCCCACGTACAGCACCTCACCTCACCTCAACTCACCTCATTCAGTGGCTTGAGAAAGGAAGCCAGCTCAACCAGGGTCAGTGGAGTTTGTAAAACCTAAGTCAGACTCAAACGTGACACTCCAAGAAAGCTCCTACTGTCAAAACTCTCTGAAAGTGTTCCAAAGGGTTCTTCGGCTGTCCCCTTAGGAGAAGCATTTTTCTTTTTGGTTCCAGGTCATACTCTTTAATGGTTTCATGCAGAACCCCTTTGGGTTCCATGTAGAACCCTCTGTAGAAAGGCCTCTACATGGAACCACCCAAAAGGGTTCTACCTGGAACCAAAAGGGGTTCTTCAAATGGTTCTACTATGGGGACAGCAGAAGAATTCTTTTATGTTCTAGAGAGCACTTTTTTTCTAAGACTGTAGTACTAAAGGAACATGGGAAAAGAGAGAGAAAGATTGGGAGAATAAGATAGATTCCTGCTCTACTTTAGAGAGATGGTGGTGGGCTGATTCTTCTCTCCAAACATCCAGATTAAAGTGCTGTGGGTCTGTTTAAAACTCTAGTGATCAAACGTTCAAAACATTTGGCACTAGTTCTACTAAACCTCAATATGTGTCTTGCCAACACAAATAGATCCGTTACCAGGCTAGGACAGATTATAGAGACACTAAAATGCTCTATCTGTGTCCCATATGCAGTAGCAATGCGTGGGTAAAATCCGTTGTTTGACCTATAACCTGTTAATTAATACGCCTAGTGATCGTGATATATACGCCTAAAGAAGACACAATAAATTCAACCACACCTTAGTTTGATCACAGCCTCTGCCCAGTGAAGACCACAAAGCATATTGCATGTCCAGTAACAGACAGTTAGTTACATGACCTACAGCAAGGTAATGTTTCCAACATTTTCGGACCACTAAACAACTATTGATTTAGAACCACGGAGAGTTATCGCACAACTCAAAGAAAACAGGGGCTGCCTCCACTATTCCAGCACCATTTCAACTTCAACATCTCAATATCATCAAATCTCCTCTGCTTAGTCTAATACAGTGACAACAAAAAGATACCACAAACTATTTAGTCCAATCAAAGTAAGCTAAAGGATGTGGCTCTCCATGGTTCTGATTTCTGTATGTGTGTGTGTGTGTGTGTGTGTGTGTGTGTGTGTGTGTGTGTGTGTGTGTGTGTGTGTGTGTGTGTGTGTGTGTGTGTGTGTGTGTGTGTGTGTGTGTGTGTGTGTGTGCGTTCGTACTAGTAGAACAACATGTTGACACACCCTGTTACTTGTAGAGAAACGTCAATGCCATCCTCCTCTCTTTCACATTTCCTAAACGGTCTTTCAAGCATTTATTTTTTGTTGTCCTAGGCTACTTGGCTAAAATGCTTGATCGCTAGCCTAACCTCCATTCATTCATGGGCAACGTTAGCTCGTTAACAATAGCCTTCTACATCTAGCTACTTATTGAACTTCCATCCTCTCAGGCCAGGGGCACAACAATGTATGAATTAATGGTTGGATCAGAACCACCGCTATAATCATTGGCCAGTACGGAGAATTAAATACAACCACAAGTCCATCATCATCAATGGCTACTTTAGGAAAGGGATGATTTTAGCTCGCTATCCACCGGAGGACAACAACACAATGAGATGCAATAATTCAAGTTTTTCAACGCTACGAGCGGCAACAATGCCATACTCGTTTGGACCAGACAGCATCAGATAGATGGCCTACAAGTAGAGACAGAGCGGCGCTGTTTCACTGGCTCGGATGCTTTCTCCTGTGAGATACATTCAGCCTCTTGCGATTTGAAGGAGAAAACCCCCCACAGAAAGACGAAAGATAAATAATTGCGTGTTTAAAAAAATTATAATACATATTATTATAATATTGGTCTGTTTTTTGTGGGGAAGCCTGGCTTCCCTTGGCCCTCCATGAATAAAGACCAACGCCCAAATGCCACCCTGGTTCCCTACATTGTGCATTACTTTTGACGAGGGCCCATAGGGGATCAGGTCAAAAGTAATGGTCCAGTCAGTGCTCCAAGCTTTCTGCTGGGTCTCTGGCAGGGTTCCATGGAGGCAACAGTAAACAGTCCTCCTAAATAACTAACACTATGCAGGAGACCATGTGCCAGACGTTCCCCCCAGAGGAGCCCACACACCAACCCAGTCCTGGGAACAGCAGGGACACACTATCCAGGAGACCATGTGCCAGACGTTCCCCCCAGAGGAGCCCACACACCAACCCAGTCCTGGGAACAGCAGGGACATCCGCTAGCACTTCACCACTGTTTTGTATTCACATAAATACATCTGGAGAATGTGACCTCGGATCAGTTGATCTCATATGTACAATAGACAGATGACCAATAGAGATAGGAAGAGAGAGGGGGTGAGAGGGGGGTTGAAACTAAATGAGACAAAGTAGTCTAAGGGAGGTTTGTGATTAATTATTGTACAGTTCCTTGTTTGACCTGCCACTCTGATATTCATATTGTACCGGGTGTTACTCACACAAAAAAAGTTCAATATATTAACATGCATATAGTACAACCAAATAATACAACCAAATAACTCCCATGGTACATAAATAGTGAGGTTTACATTTTCATCTATAGATGGATATCAGTGACGTGTTTTACACTGTACATAAAGGAATGTCATATACTGATCAGCTGGAAGGATACGTGCACTTCATCCATTATACTTCATCCATTATACTCCATCCATTATACTTCATCCATTACACTTCATCCATTATACTTCATCCATTATACTTCATCCATTATACTTCATCCATTATACTCCATCCATTATACTTCATCCATTATACTTCATCCATTATACTTCATCCATTATACTTCATCCATTATGTTTAGGAATGTGTTCAAAACAATCACAGGGATTTTCTTTGAAACGTTCATATAAGTTGCATATAAATCAACGTCGCAAACTAACCCAAGGAAGGAATCCCACTTTTATTAAAATGTCCAAACATTAATTTTGTTTGGCAGCTTAATAAACTTGCCCAGTGCTAAGAAGAGTGTGGGGTTTCAACACATATGAGATGAAGGAGTGGATAAGCAGATGTTTACCCATCACACTTTAGTAAGTAAAGCTAAGAAATAGTAAACACAGATGACCCTTGTTGTGTGTGTGTGACAGTTTACCCACAAGTTACTGAAAAAATGCATTGAAAGTATAAGCAGCGTAATTCTTTTCACCACGACAGGTGATCAGAGTTTAGCCTATTTTACCACTACATCACTGCCTGCAATCAAATCACGTTATCATTTATAAACACTCAAAAAATATATTTTTAACAAGAGTAAAAAAAAAAATCAAATATGCCCAAAAGCTGCATAACAGCAGTTAAAGCTTAAAGTCCATAGCAACTCAGAAACAGAAACACAACAACAAACATGCCGCCGAGAGAGAAGGAAGCTCACCTCAAGCAGAACCACGCATGGAGCCATCAATGGCACATCATAAAATGACCAAATGAAGGTTTCATTAAAATACTGCACTGTGAGAGGTAAATGAGAATCAGTATGGATGACAGAGCTTCAACCTAACATCGAAATAAAGGTGACGCTCAAACATTGGCCACATCCCAAATGGCACCCTATTCCCGGTATTGTGCCATGGGCCCTGGTCAAACGTAGTGCGCCATCTGGGACGTTTTACAAGTGCGCGACAAATAAGGCACTACCTCTCATCCAAAGATACAACATGGATGTAGGGATACCATAATAGAAGTTGGTATGTATGTAGCCCAGACTCCACCTGTATTGCATTATGATAGGCTGGCTCATGTTCATCTCTCTACGACCGGATCAAACCTGTTCTATGAGGGGTTTTTATCTGTCTGGCTGTACTGTAGGTCTCATCAAGACTGAAATGGGCTGCTACTGTTAGTACCTTCTCTGATAATACTAACAGAAAGCACTAACAACAGTTGTGTGGATTGGATTCTGTTGTTGTCGTTCTTGTTGACATCAATGGCGTGTGCATAACTACCAGGGACTTTTTCTTTGTTAAAATGCAGTCAAACACCATTGGCCCTTAGGCATAAAACGTCCATGATTAGAATTACTTCTGAATGAAAAACAATCTAAAAACAATCTCTGAATTATGTCATTTTCCTCCTACGATCCTTTATGCATACAGGCCCTGTTTCTAGATTAGGGCTGTTAGGACCTCCATTCAATCCATATCCCCTGAGACCTGAGAGAACTCAACACATTTCCTCTAACTAAAGACAAACTGTGAACGATCATTATCATCATAGTATTTGACTTTATACTATTATCAAACCAAAGTTTAGCTAGGAGCTAGAAACAGGGAGACTGTGTCTGTTGGCGCCATCTTCCTATATACTATGATGCTTTTTATATAACATCATTATGTTGTGCAAAATCAATTTAGATGGCCTCAAATTATACCATGGTCAAATCCCCAAGGCCAATTCCTGTTTCAGCTAGGTCCTCCTGGTGATTATCTCGGTTGCCCCTAAACGCTGATCTTGGGTTAGTTGTGTATTTTTCCCACTATTGTTTAAGGTTAGGAATGGTGGAGGGGTAGCTGATCCTAGATCTGTACCTAGGGGAGACCTCAGAGTGCTTATCTAACTGTTCGCTGGCCTATGTGCAAGTCGACAACACAAAGATACTTTAGAGCAATAGCACTGCGCCACTATAGAAGCCCCTACAATCACCACAGCCATCACTTTAGATTTGTGTGTATTGTGTGTATTGTGTGTACTGCTGTGACATGGTCAGATATTACTCAGCCCCTGTAACCTGTAACCCTACTACAGGGGCTGAGTCACTGGCTTACTGGTGCTCTTCCATGCCGTCCCTAGGAGGGGTGCATCACTTGAGTGGGTTGAGTCACTGACGTGATCTTCCTGTCCGGGTTGGCACCCCCCTTGGGTTGTGCTGTGGCGGAGATCTTTGTGGGCTATACTCGGCCTTGTCTCAGGATGGTAAGTTGGTGGTTGAAGATATCCCTCTAGTGGTGTGGGGGCTGTGCTTTGGCAAAGTGGGTGGAGTTATATCCTGCCTGTTTGGCCCTATCTTCGGATGGGGCCACAGTGTCTCCTGACCCCTCCTGTCTCAGCCTTCAGTATTTATGCTGCAGTAGTTTATGTGTCAGGGGGCTAGGGTCAGTCTGTTATATCTGGAGTATTTCTCATGTCTTATCCGGTGTTCTGTGTGAATTTAAGTATGCTCTTTCTAATTCTCTCTCTCTTTCTCTGTTTTTCTCTCTTTCTTTCTCTCTTTCTCTCTTTCTTTCTTTCTTTCTCTCTCCCGGAGGACCTGAGCCTTAGGACTGCCTGGCCTGATGACTCCTTGCTGTCCCCAGTCCACCTGGCCATGCTGCTGCTCCAGTTTCAACTGTTCTGCCTGCAGCTATGGAACCCTGACCTGTTCACCGGACGTGCTACCTGTCCCAGACCTGCTGTTTTCAACTCTCTAGAGACAGCAGGAGCAGTAGAGATACTCTCAATGATCGGCTATGAAAAGCCAACTGACATTTACTACTGAGATGCTGACTTGTTGCACCCTCTACAACCACTGTGATTATTATTATTTGACCCTGCTGGTCATCTATGAACATTTGAACATCTTGGCCATGTCCTGTTATAATCTCCACCCGGCACAGCCAGAAGAGGACTGGCCACCCCTCATAGCCTGGTTCCTCTCTAGGTTTCTTCCTAGGTTCTGGCCTTTCTAGGGAGTTTGTCCTGGCCACCGTGCATCTACACCTGCATTGCTTGCTGTTTGGGGTTTTAGGCTGGGTTTCTGTACAGCACTTTGTGACATCAGCTGATGTAAGAAGGGCTTTATAAATACATTTGATTGATTTCATTGAGATACTACTGCACTGTTGGAGCTAGAAACACAAGCATTTTGCTACACATGCAATAACATCTGTTAAACATGTGTATGTGACCAATAACATCTGCTAAACATGTGTATGTGACCAATAACATCTGTTAAACATGTGTATGTGACCAATAACATCTGTTAAACACGTGTATGTGACCAAAACATCTGCTGAACACGTGTATGTGACCAATAACATCTGCTAAACACGTGTATGTGACCAATAACATCTGCTGAACACGTGTATGTGACCAATAACATCTGCTAAACACGTGTATGTGACCAATAACATCTGTTAAACACGTGTATGTGGCCAATATAATTTGATTAGATATTTAGGACAGGGATTCCCAAAGTGAGGTACTACATGGAGTCTGCAGGGGTTCTCAAAGTGAGGTACTGCATGGAGTCTGCAGGGGTTCTCAAAGTGAGGTACTGCATGGAGTCTGCAGGGGTTCTCAAAGTGAGGTACTGCAGGGATTCTCAAAGTGAGGTACTGCATGGAGTCTGCAGGGATTCTCAAAGTGAGGTACTGCATGGAGTCTGCAGGGGTTCTCAAAGTGAGGTACTGCATGGAGTCTGCAGGGGTTCTCAAAGTGAGGTACTGCATGGAGTCTGCAGGGGTTCTCAAAGTGAGGTACTGCAGGGATTCTCAAAGTGAGGTACTGCATGGAGTCTGCAGGGGTTCTCAAAGTGAGGTACTGCATGGAGTCTGCAGGGGTTCCCAAAGTGAGGTACTGCATGGAGTCTGCAGGGGTTCTCAAAGTGAGGTACTGCATGGAGTCTGCAGGGGTTCCCAAAGTGAGGTACTGCATGGAGTCTGCAGGGGTTCCCAAAGTGAGGTACTGCATGGAGTCTGCAGGAGTTCTCAAAGTGAGGTACTGCATGGAGTCTGCAGGGGTTCTCAAAGTGAGGTACTGCATGGAGTCTGCAGGGGTTCTCAAAGTGAGGTACTGCATGGAGTCTGCAGGGGTTCTCAAAGTGAGGTACTGCATGGAGTCTGCAGGGGTTCTCAAAGTGAGGTACTGCTTGGAGTCTGCAGGGTTTCTCAAAGTGAGGTACTGCTTGGAGTCTGCAGGGTTTCTCAAAGTGAGGTACTGCTTGGAGTCTGCAGGGGTTCTCAAAGTGAGGTACTGCATGGAGTCTGCAGGGGTTCTCAAAGTGAGGTACTGCAGGGATTCTCAAAGTGAGGTACTGCATGGAGTCTGCAGGGGTTCTCAAAGTGAGGTACTGCATGGAGTCTGCAGGGGTTCTCAAAGTGAGGTACTGCATGGAGTCTGCAGGGGTTCCCAAAGTGAGGTACTGCATGGAGTCTGCAGGGGTTCCCAAAGTGAGGTACTGCATGGAGTCTGCAGGAGTTCTCAAAGTGAGGTACTGCATGGAGTCTGCAGGGGTTCTCAAAGTGAGGTACTGCATGGAGTCTGCAGGGGTTCTCAAAGTGAGGTACTGCATGGATTCTGCAGGGGTTCTCAAAGTGAGGTACTGCATGGAGTCTGCAGGGGTTCTCAAAGTGAGGTACTGCTTGGAGTCTGCAGGGTTTCTCAAAGTGAGGTACTGCTTGGAGTCTGCAGGGTTTCTCAAAGTGAGGTACTGCTTGGAGTCTGCAGGGGTTCTCAAAGTGAGGTACTGCATGGAGTCTGCAAGGGTTCTCAAAGTGAGGTACTGCATGGAGTCTGCAGGGGTTCTCAAAGTGAGGTACTGCATGGAGTCTGCAGGGGTTCTCAAAGTGAGGTACTGCATGGAGTCTGCAGGGGTTCTCAAAGTGAGGTACTGCAGGGGTTCTCAAAGTGAGGTACTGCATGGAGTCTGCAGTACCTCACTTTTTTTAAATTTCATTTGTTGAATGAATAAAGTAATAACAACAGATTAAACTAATTGTGGCCAAGGGATCCGTGGAATAGAGGGTGTAATACAATACAATACAATACAATGTCAAATTATGAATCCACATTCGTGTTTTTAACCCTGGGCCTGAGAGGTTGAACAATGGTATCCACAGTACACATTTTTCACCTCAATAATTATTGTACCCCCCCCAAAAAAATAACTAAAATCAATGTAAATAGTCCGGGTGGCCATTTGATTAATTGCTCAGCAGTCTTATGGCTTGGGGGTAGAAGCTGTTAACAATCCTTTTGGTCCTAGATTTCGCACTCCGGTACTGCTTGCCGTGCGGTAGCAGAGAGAACAGTCTATGACTGGGGTGACTGGAGTCTTTGACAATTTTTTGAGCATTCCTCTGACACCGCCTAATACAGTATATACAGTTGAAGTCAGAAGTTTACATACACTTAGGTTGGAGTTATTAAAACTCGTTTTTCAACCACTCCACAAATTTCTTGTTAACAAACTATAGTTTTCGCAAGTCGGTTAGGACATCTACTTTGTGCATGACACAAGTAATTTTTCCAACAATTGTTAACAGACAGATTATTTCACTTATAATTCACTGTATCACAATTCCAGTGTGTACCTGTGGATATATTTCAAGGCCTACCTTCAAACTCAGTGCCTCTTTGCTTGACATCATGGGAAAATCAAAAGAAATCAGCAAAGACCTCAGAATAAAAAATTTAGACCTCCACAAGTCTGGTTCATCCTTGGGAGCCATTTCCAAACGCCTGAAGGTACCACGTTCATCTGTACAAACATTAGTACGCAAGTATAAACACCTTGGGACCACGCAGCCGTCATAACGCTCAGGAAGGAGACGCGTTCTGTCTCCTAGAGATGAACGTACTTTGGTGTGAAAAGTGCAAATCAATCCCAGACAACAGCAAAGGACCTTGTGAAGGTGCTGGAGGAAACAGGCACAAAAGTATCTATATCCATAGTAAAAACGAGTCCTATATCAACATAACCTGAAAGGCCGTTCAGAAAGGAAGAAGCCACTGCTCCAAAACCGCCATAAAAAAAGCCAGAATATAGTTTGCAACTGCACATGGGGACAAAGATCTTACCTTTTGGAGAAATGTCCTTTGGGCTGATGAAAAAAAATAGAACTGTTTGGCCATAATGACCATCGTTATGTTAGGAGGAAAAGGGGGGAGGACCTGAGCCTAACACCATCCCAAAAATGAATCACGGGGTGGCAGCATCATATTGTGGGGGTGCTTTGCTGTAAGAGGGACTGGTGCACTTCACAAAATAGATGGCATCATGAGGGAGGAAAATTATGTGGATATATTGAAGCAACATCTCAAGACATCAGTTAAAGCTTGGTCGCAAATGGGTCTTCCAAATGGACAATGACCCCAAGCATACTTCCAAAGTTGTGGCAAAATGGCTTAAGGACAACAAAGTCAAGGTATTGGAGTGGCCATCACAAAGCCCTGACCTCAATCCTATTGAACATTTGTGGGCAGAACTGAAAAAGCATCAGCGATCAAGGAGGCCTACAAACCTGACTCAGTTACACCAGCTCTGTCAGGAAGAATGGGACAAAATTCACCCAACCTATTGTGGGAATCTTGTGGAAGGCTACCTGAAATGTTTAACCCAAGTTAAACAATTCAAAGGCAACGCTACCAAATACTAATTGAGTGTATGTAAACTTCTGACCCACGGGGAATGCGATGAAAGAAATAAAAGCTGAAATAAATCGTTCTCTCTACTATTATGCTGACATTTCACATTCTTAAAATAAAGTGGTGATCTTAACTGACCTAAGACAGGGAATTTTTACTTGGATTAAATGTCAGGAAATGTGAAAAACTGAGGATAAATGTAGTTAGGTGCATGTAATCTTCCGACTTAGGTCCTGGATGTCAGGAAGCTCGGCCCCAGTGATGTACTGGGCTGTACACACTACCCTCTGTAGCTCCTTACGGTCAGATGCCGAGCAGTTGCCATACCAGATGTTGATTCAACAGGTCAGGATGCTCTCAATGGTGCAGCTGTAGAACCTTTTGAGGATATGCCAAATCTTTTCAGTCTCCCGAGGAGGAAAAGGCGTTGTCGTGCCCTCTTCAAAACTGTCTTGGTGTGTTTGGACCATAATAGTTTGTTGGTGATGTGGTCACCAAGTAACTTGAAACTCTCAACCCGCTCCACTTCAGCCCTGTCAATGCGGGCCTGTTCGGCCCTCTGTTTCCTATAGTCCACGATCAGCTCCTTTGTTTTGCTCAAATTGAGGGAGGGGTTGTTGTTCTGGCACCACACTGACAGGTCTCTGACCTCCTCCCTATAGGCTGTCTCATTGTTGAGGGAGGGGTTGTTATCCTGGCACCACACGGCCAGGTCTCTGACCTCCTCCCTATAGGCTGTCTCATTGTTGAGGGAGGGGTTGTTGTTCTGGCACCACACGGCCAGGTCTCTGACCTCCTCCCTATAGGCTGTCTCATTGTTGAGGGAGGGGTTGTTGTTCTGGCACCACACTGACAGGTCTCTGACCTCCTCCCTATAGGCTGTCTCATTGTTGAGGGAGGGGTTGTTATTCTGGCACCACCAGGTCTCTGACCTCCTCCCTATAGGCTGTCTCATTGTTGAGGGAGGGGTTGTTATTCTGGCACCACACTGTCAGGTCTCTGACCTCCTCCCTATAGGCTGTCTCATCCTGGCACCACCAGGTCTGACCTCCTCCCTATAGGATTGTTGAGGGAGAGGTTGTTGTCCTGGTGCCACCAGGTCTCTGACCTCCTCCCCCTATAGGCTGTCTCATTGATGGAGAGGTGACCAGGTCTCTGACCTCCTCCCTATAGGCTGTCTCATTGTTGAGGGAGGGGTTGTTATCCTGGCACCACCAGGTCTCTGACCTCCTCTCTATAGGCTGTCTCATTGTTGAGGGAGGGGTTGTTATCCTGGCACCACCAGGTCTCTGACCTCCTCCCTATAGGCTGTCTCATCGTTGAGGGAGGGGTTGTTGTCCTGGCACCACACGGCCAGGTCTCTGACCTCCTCCCTATAGGCTGTCTCATTGTTGAGGGAGAGGTTGTTGTCCTGGTACCACACGGCCAGGTCTCTGACCTCCTCCCTATAGGCTGTCTCATTGTTGAGGGAGAGGTTGTTATCCTGGCACCACACGGCCAGGTCTCTGACCTCCTCCCTATAGGCTGTCTCATTGTTGAGGGAGGGGTTGTTATCCTGGCACCACCAGGTCTCTGACCTCCTCCCTATAGGCTGTCTCATTGTTGAGGGAGGGGTTGTTATCCTGGCACCACCAGGTCTCTGACCTCCTCCCTATAGGCTGTCTCATTGTTGAGGGAGGGGTTGTTATCCTGGCACCACCAGGTCTCTGACCTCCTCCCTATAGGCTGTCTCATTGTTGAGGGAGGGGTTGTTATCCTGGCACCACACGGCCAGGTCTCTGACCTCCTCCCTATAGGCTATCTCATCGTTGAGGGAGGGGTTGTTGTTCTGGCACCACACTGACAGGTCTCTGACCTCCTCCCTATAGGCTGTCTCATTGTTGTCGGTGATCAGGCCTACCACTGTTGTGTCATCAGCAAACTTAATTATGGTGTTGGAGTCATTCTTGGCCACACAGTCATGGGTGAACAAGGAGTACAGGAGGGGACTAAGCATGCACTGCTGAGGGGCCTCAGTGTTGAGGATCAGCGTGGCAGATGTGTTGTTGCCTACCCTTACCACCTGGGAGCGGCCCGTCAGGAAGTCTAGGATTCAGTTGCAGAGGGAGTTGTTTAGTCCCAGTGTCCTTAGCTTAGTGATGAGCTTTGTGAGCACTATGGTGTTGAACACTGAGCTGTGCTCAATGAATAGCATTCTCACATCGGTGTTTCTTTTGTCCAGGTGGGAAAGTGCAGTGTGGAGTGTAATTGAGATTGCGTCATCTGTGGATCTGTTGGCATGATGGTGTTGATGTGAGCCATGACCAGCCTTTCAAAGTACTTCATGGCTACCGACGTGAGTGCTACGGGGCGGTAATCATTTAGGCAGGTTATCTTTGCTTTCTTTGGCACAGGGACTATGGTGGTCTGTTTGAAACATGTAGGTATTACAGACTCGGTCAGGGAGAGGTTGAAAATGTCAGTAAAGCCAGTCAATCCGTGCATGCTTTGAGTACATGTCCTGGTAATCTGTCTGGCCCCACGGCTTTGTGAATGTTGATCTGTTTAAAGGTCTTGCTCACATCGGCTACAGAGAGTGTGATCACACAGTCGTCTGGAACAGCTGGTGCTCTCATGCATGCATCCCTTTTCCTTGCCTCGAAACGAGCATATTAGACATCACGCACCAGCAGTTATTAACAAATAGACAAACACCCCCGCCCCTCGTCTTAACAGACATAGCTGCTCTCTCTTGCACCGAGAAGCCAGCCAGCTCTATATTTTCTGTCGTAGTTCAGCCACGTCTCGGGGAAACATAAGATATTACAGTTACATTTACATTTAAGTCATTTAGCAGACGCTCTTATCCAGAGCGACTTACATCCCGTTGGGTGGATAGTCGTAGATGGTCCAGTTGTTTTCCAATGATTGCACGTTGGCCAATAATACGGAGGGTAGTGGTGGTTGACCTACTCGTCGGAGAATTCTTACAAGGCACCCCGCCCTCCTCTCCCTTTTTCTCCGTCTTTTTCACGCTGATGATGGGGATTTGGACCTTGACAAAGCAGTATATCCTTCGCGTCGGACTCATTCAAGAAAAAATCTTCTTCCAGTTCGAGGTGAGTAATCGCTGTTCTGATGTCCAGAAGTTTTTCCGGTCATAAGACATTATGTACAAAATGAGTTACAAACCATGTGAAAAAACAAACAAAATAGCACAGTTGGTTATGAGCCCATAAAATGGCAGCAATTCCCTTCGGTGCAATCCTTTCTATTGTTATTGTGAAGTGGAAACGTCTAGGAGCAAAAACGTCTCAGCTGCGAAGTGGTAGGCCACACAAGCTCACAGAATGGGACCACCAAATTGTCTGTCCTCGATTGCAACACTCACTAACTACCGAGTTCAAAACTGCCTCTGGAAGCAACGTCAGCACAAGAACTGTTCATCGGGAACTTAATGAAATTGGTTTTCATGAACGAGCAGCCAAGTGTTGGCTGGAGTGGTGCAAAGCTTGCCGCCATTGGCCTCTGGAGCAGTGAAAACAAGTTCTCTGGAGTGATGAACCTCACCATCTGGCAGTCCGACGAACAAATCTTTGTGACAACTGTTTGGGGAAGGACCTTTCCTGTTTCAGCATGACAATGCCCCCGAGCACAAAGCCAGGTCCTTACAGAAATGGTTTGACGAGATCGGTGTGGAAGAACTTGACTGGCCTGCATAGAGCCCTGACCTCAACCCCATTAAACACCTTTGGGATGAACTGGAACACCGATTTCGAGCCAGGCATAATCGCCCAACATCAATGCCCAACCTCATTAATGCTCTTGTGGCTGAATGAAAGCAAGTCCCCACAGCAATGTTCCAACATCTAGTGGAAATCATTCCCAGAAGAGTGGAGGCTGTTATAACAGTAAAAGAGAGACCAACTCCATATTATTACCCATGATTTTGGAATGAGATTTTCGACGAGCAGGTGTCCACATACTTTTGGTGATGTAGTGTATGTAAATGAGATATTTCTGTCCTTCATTTTCAATAAATTTGCAAACATTTAAAAAAACATATTTTCACTTTGTCATTATGGGTATTGTGTGTAGATTGTGTGAGGAAAAAATATATTTAATTACACAACAAAATGTGGATTAGGTCAAGGGGTGCGAATACTTTCTAAGGTACAGTACAAACCAACTGAAATCACTTCCCCTCCCATACAGGAATATGAACATATCCCATATCTGCCTCTCTCGTTTCCAGTGATTGTACCATAAACATAGATGTTATACCATTGGGGAGTTTTCCTTCTAATGTATTTGATTGAGTCTATTTAAACCAAATGCATTCAAGCGTATACAAGGTTATAAAGGGAAAAAAAGAGGGAAATAATTTGATATTAAAACACGGCCTCAAGACTCTTTATATAGATGTGAGTAATCCGTCAGTAAGAATCTATATTGCGTTCTGAGGGTTTTAAAATCTGATACAAGCCAAAGACCGTTTTCATTGATTCAACATTCCTGTAACAAGTTGCTTCACCTGACGACTGACTCATTCAATACAGTGCATCTTGAAAATAACGTGCTTTTTTTTCTCTACAGCTGTGTTGCATTGTCTTATAATTGGACCTGACATGCCCTTAATAAAGAGACACAGCGAGAACTATGTTCCCATAGATACTTCACTGCAGGCTTTGCCAAAGCCACGGAAAGCTGCGGAACACTTTATATCACGTAATGTCTTGCAAACCAGATATAAAATCTGGCCCAGTGTTCAGAGCCATGGTTTCTCCAAGTAAGGCTTTCAATTCAACCATAACCGGTGAGCTAATCTCAGCTGCTTTTGTTAGAAAGACAAGACAAGGCAGGTAAAGCATTTCACAGATTTTGAAAAAAAAATGGAGAAAAAAAAAGAATTGAGTAGGTTCTTCATATCTCTATACACTAAGACCTGGGGAACCACATGAATCAGCATGTCAAGAAGGACATTGTTAACAGACATGCAGACACAGTGAATGAAGGCTTTGTTAACAGACATGCAGACACAGTGAATGAAGGCTTTGTTAACAGACATGCAGACACAGTGAATGAAGGCTTTGTTAACAGACATGCAGACACAGTGAATGAAGGCTTTGTTAACAGACATGCAGACAGGAATGTGAATGAAATGAAGGCTTTGTTAACAGACATGCAGACAGGTGAATGAAGGCTTTGTTAACAGACATGCAGACAGGGTGAAGGCTTTGAATGAACAGTGAATGAAGGCTTTGTTAACAGACATGAATGACACAGTGAATGAAGGCTTTGTTAACAGACATGCAGACACAGTGAATGAAGGCTTTGTTAACAGACATGCAGACACAGAGAATGAAGGCTGAATGAAGGCTTTGTTAACAGACATGCAGACACAGTGAATGAAGGCTTTGTTAACAGACATGCAGACACAGTGAATGAAGGCTTTGTTAACAGACATGCAGACACAGTGAATGAAGGCTTTGTTAACAGACATGCAGACACAGTGAATGAAGGCTTTGTTAACAGACATGCAGACACAGAGAATGAAGGCTTTGTTAACAGACATGCAGACACAGAGAATGAAGGCTTTGTTAACAGACATGCAGACACAGTGAATGAAGGCAGACATGCAGACACAGAGAATGAAGGCTTTGTTAACAGACATGCAGACACAGTGAATGAAGGCTTTGTTAACAGACATGCAGACGCAGTGAATGAAGGCTTTGTTAACAGACATGCAGACACAGTGAATGAAGGCTTTGCAGTAGCAGCATAATGGTGTCAGAGACCTAAAGAAAACAAGGCACCCATTTATTCACAAGCCCGTGGTACAACATTGCAAAACTAAGTGACGCCAACCTAAAATAGTCATAACAACCGAGTGTTCACAGAATGACGGAGAAACCGAAAGACAACATTGTCTGAGTGTGAAAGACAAAGACAAGCAGTGCCTTTGGGACTGCACAGAGGCACATGACTGTAAGACTGTCACTCCGAGCCTCCCCAGAAACAGCAGGATAAAAAAATACATCATCTATAACTTGATACCTGCTGAGAGTGATGAGGCATTTCTATGACATCTTGAGTACTGTTGCCTGAGTAGATTAGCTCCTCTGCATGGTTCCTGTATCACCATGTGAGATGGCTAAAACAGGGGATTTTTGTATTTATTTTTTATTTCCCCTTTATTTAACCAGGTAGGCTAGTTGAGAACAAGTTCTCATTTACAACTGCGACCTGGCCAAGATAAAGCAGGGCAGTTCGACACATATAACAACACAGAGTTACACGTGGAATAAACAAACATACAGTCAATAATACAGTACAATAGTCTATATACAGTGTGTGCAAATGAGGTAAGATAAGAGAGATAAGGTAATAAATAGGCCATAGTGGCAAAGTAATTACAATATAGCAATTAAACACTGGAATGGTGGAATGTGCAGAGGATGAATGTACAAGTAGAGATACTGGGGTGCAAAGGAGCAAGATAAATAAATAAATACAGTTTAGGGATGAGGTAGATTGGATGGGCTATTTACAGATGAGCTATGTACAGGTGCAGTGATCTGTGAGCTGCTCTGACAGCTGGTGCTTAAAGCTAGTGAGGAAGGTAAGAGTCTCCAGCTTTAGTGATTTTTGCAGTTTGGGATTTGCTGCTTGTCATCATCCTGCCTCCATCAGTAAAAGTTATTGTCTGTATCAGCACCCTATTCACTATATAGTGGACCTACTAGGTCTAGGTCTACGACTAGGGCCCATAGGCCTCTGGTCAAAAGTAGTGCAATATAAAATACATTTAAAGGGTTTAAATCAAATCAAACTTTGTCACATGCTCCGAATACAAGTATAGACCTTACCATGAAATGCTTACTTACAAGCCCTTAACCAACAATGTTGCTCAAGAAAGAGTTAAGAAAATATTTACCAAATAAACTAAAGTTAAAAAATATATAAAAAGGAACACAATAAAATAACAATAACGAGGCTATTATACAGGGGGTACTGGTAGAGAGTCAATGTGTGGGGGTTAAGGGTTGAGCACCTCGTCTAAACACAATTAGTCTCTTTACGTTCTCAATTTTCATCTTATGTGCATACAGACACATTGAGACTGACCATACAAAGGTTCACAATGTCACAAACAGGTTCAATATGAACGTTAATACGAGAGTAAAACACAACAGGCAGTCAGTCCTCTGTTAAAGACTGATTTGTGTGTCTAAGTGATAAGCTGTTGTTTTGGCATCAAACATGTCGGATTAATATGAATACTAAAGAGAGTAGGGCCTGTCAATCCAAATTCCCTTAAATACAGATCTAGGATCAGCTTCCCCTCCCCTAATACTAACCCAAACCATTAGCGTGGGAAAGTAAGATCTGACCCCAGATCAGGGTCTAGAGACAACCCCCCCCCCTAACACTGGACAGACAGGGGTTGGTGTAACCCTGAAGAAAGCCTGTTCTCTTAGCTGGCACACAGTTGAGAAAGACTGAACAGTAAACAAGAGTCTCTGAAAAATCTCCAGTAGCCAAAATGTCCACTTCAGCTCTCTTCCTGTGGCTTTCTTTCACATCTCAGCTGTAACATTGTATTGACACCCCCAAAAGCAACACCATCAATCTAGGCCTTTTTTTGTTTTTTTGAGCTGTTGGTCTGGCAGAGTGACGAATGAATGATGCTCCCCACAGGGTTCACAGTTGAGACTGTGGCCATCGCAGTATTTGGAGGGACATTTACAAATCTAACACAGCAGGTCTAGCCAAGCTTCTCTCTGTCAGCGTTCTCACCCCAGCTGTGCTACATCATTCCCTGTGAAGAGCAGAGTTCGAGTCCTCAGAGGTGTTCTACTCTACTTAATATATGTTATCCTACTACGGTCTTATTTGTTTTCATCTCAAAATAATATGCTATATATAGAGACATTACATATTATGAGCCTATTAATAAAACATTATACAGCCTCAGTATTCTGTATTTCATTTCTACATTTTTTATTAATTTTCACTTTGTCATTATGGGGTATTGTGATGTCATTATGGGGTATTGTGATGTCATTATGGGGTATTGTGATGTCATTGTGGGGTATTGTGATGTCATTATGGGGTATTGTGATGTCATTATTGGGTATTGTGGGTAGATGGATAAGAAGAAAAAAATCTAGTTAATCCATTTTGAATTCAGGCTGTAACACAACAATATGTGCTATTAGTCAAGGGGTATGAATACATTCTGAAGGCGCTGTACATGCCTGTTACAAGTTATTAAGCATTTTAAGTGTTACTAAAATACAATTGTGAAACTGTGGACACATCAGAGAGAGGGGGAGGTTGTTAAGTCATAGACAATGAGGTCAGAAAACAAGACAAGTGTTATTTCGTTAAGGCACGGCAAAACAAGAATCATTGACGTATGGAGATCTGAAAACAATGTCTGTCCTCGTCAATGGACCGCCATCCCCACTGGGGCTTCTAATAACCTACGCCCATGGCTTTTTCAGAGAACCTCCACTATAGTTATATTGGGAAGTGTCCATATCTGTTACTGTATGGACTGCATCCCAAACGACACCCTATTCCCTATGTGTATGTCCAGGGTCCATAGGGATAGGGCTCTAGTCAAAAGTAGTGCACTAAATAAGGGAATAGGGTACCGTTTGGGAGGAGCCCATTGTCCTTTGGCCTCTCTTCGTGAAAATTTGATAGGTCCTTGCCGCTCTTCAGTGGTCAAAGGCTCCATCCACAGTCTTTAAATGGAATTGAATGGCTCGGTCTCTCGTGTGGTTTGTACCAAATGAAAACAATAGTGTTTATGGAGTATGAGTAATGTCTCACAAGAGATGTAACAGAGGGAAACTGAGTTCAATTAGAGTGTTAGGTCATAGACTGGCATTACAGCGGGGCTCTCCAGCTCTCACCAGTTCTTATTCACCCTGAGCCTCTTCTCTCTGCCACTCATTTCTATACCGTGGGAGGTGTGCATTACCAACATAGCATTAGACAACATATTGCCCAGAGTCCAGTGGAGGCTGCTGAGGGGAGGACGGCTCATAATAATGGCTGGAACGGAGCAATTGGAATGGGATCATGTGTTTGATAGAAATCAACTCTATCCGCTCCAGCCATTGGGCTCCCGAGTGCTGCAAACAGTGTCACTACAGTCTCTGGTTCGAATCCAGGAAATATCACATCCGGCTGGTGATTGGGAGTCCCATAGGGTGGTGCACAATTTGCACAGCGTCGTCAGGGTTTGGCCAGGGTAGGCCGTCAGAGGAAATAAAAATGTGTTCTTAACTGACTTGCCTAGTTAAATTCTGGTTCAATTTTACCACTAGCCCGTCCTCCCCAATTAAGGTGCCACCAACCTCCTGTGGCCCATACATGTGTAAATCTACCATTGTATACAGTAGGTCGGGCGCATAAACAGTGTATGGCTTCAGTTGTTTTCAATAGATAAGTGTGGTGCCAGATTTGGTTTGGATTGACCTTTGTGGGGGGTTGCAACTCATCTGACCAATAGTCTAGGACACTGGTTCTCAATCCTGGTCCTGGGGATCCAAAGGGGTGCACATTTTAGTTTTTGCCCTAGCACTACACACCTGATTCAAATGATTAACTCATCAAAAGGCTTTGATGATTTGAATCAGGTTTGTAGCCTTAAGGGAAAAAAAACCAGAATGTGCCCCCCTTTGGGTCCCCAGGACCAGGATTGAGAACCAGTGGTCTAGGAGAAAGATTGGCCCAGACATTTTGGGTGGTAATGGGGAATGACAGTTGAAATAACGATAAGTTATTTTATTTAAGAATCAATAGGTATATAATTTATTTAAAAGTTCAAAAAATTGATCTACCAATTGCATATTGCCCCTATAAGCAGGTCTTGTTGTATCATTACATTACTAGCACTGTACCTAGCTAGCACAGAACGTTCCCACACCCCAAAAAATAGTTCCAGGAATGTTCTGGGAACCGACATTTGTTAGCTGGGCATTCATTTTGTCAATGCACCAAAACCTCGCATAGCCAGATAACCTACCAATTAGGCTACTACTGCCCTCAGTGCGTTGCCTGTTTGGACAGTATGCCAGTTTCACCGGGAGAGCTAAGGAAAGCACATCATCTTTTACATCCGTCAACAGCCAGATGGCTTCTTAGGGATGGTAGCCAATCTAGAGCTGAGAGGAGGTTTGTGAAGTGGGCTGGTAGAAAGGGATTGAGGGGGAGGGGGTTAAGATTAAAAAGTAGGGACCAATGCTTGCTCCAACCAGAGGACATTTCAGGGAATAGAGGGTGTCAAGCAAGAGGAGATGGAAGGGGTTGTGTGTGTGTGTGTGTGTGTGTGTGTGTGTGTGTGTGTGTGTGTGTGGGCGTGCGTGCGTGCGTGCGTGCGTGCGTGCGTGCGTGCGTGCGTGCGTGCGTGTGTGTGCGTGTACTCACCCTGGAGATGGTGAGTGGCATGTTGAAGTCTTTTCCACCCTGCAGTCTGAAGCCCCATGGGGACGGGCCAAGCAGGGACACACTGTAGTTACTGCTCATGGTTCTAGAACACTGGTAAGGATGGATTTCCACTGGTATGTTAACCCCGTAACTCTGGCTTTCAAGATCTGGAATGTGATAAGGGAAAGAGATTGTGTTTATTATACAATTTGGAAGCAAGACGGACAATCCATAAAAGTCTGTTATGATTAAAATCAACCTGAATACCATATCTTACCATATCTCAAAAACAATATAGGTGAACATTTACTTAATACGTACATAAATCGAAGATAGACATCTGAGTTCAGATGCTATGTTCAAATATGATTAAATATTAAATGCAGAGAGAATACGCTGTACTCCTTAGTACATAAATAAAACAAGGGAGCGAAATATGTTTCTTAAAATAAAACTCATAACATTGTCAAACAAGAGCCTTCAAATCCCAGCCCACAGAGTTCCCAAAATAATATGCTGTATCACTGTGTGGAAAACTATTTTAAGAAGCAATTGAAGGACAACTGAAGGACACGACTAGAAGATGTTTAAACAAAAATTCTACTCTAATTGCTTGTTTCCCAAACGCAGATTAAGCCTAGTCATGAAGTAAAAAGCATTCTCAATGGAGAGTTGCTTTATAATCCAGGACTTGGCATAATATGTGTCTGGGAAACCAGCCCAAGTGTTTTAGAATATGTCAAACCCTACCTCTAGTGTAGGTAGGCAGTCGTATCAGAGATGTAACTGCTATGCAGGTAGGTGGACAACGCAGCACACAGACCAGTTCGCCTCAACAAATCCCTTATCGGCAAAACACTGAGCCACACAGCAGTGTAATGGCCCTTTATACTGGACTAGTGAAGGAGGGGAGGGGGTAGAGGAGGGGTAAAGGGGAGGGAGTAAAGTGGAGGGGAGGGGATAAAGGGAGGGAGAGGGTAAAGTGGAGGGGAGGGGGTAAAGGGGAGGGGAGGGGTAAATGGGAGAGAGTAAAGGGGAGGGAGGTGGTAAAGGGGAGGGAGGTGGTAAAGGGGAGAGAGTACAGGGGAGGGGTAAAGGGGAGAGAGTACAGGGGAGGGGGTAAAGGGGAGGGAGGTGGTAAAGGGGAGAGAGTACAGGGGAGGGGGTAAAGGGAGAGAGTACAGGGAGAGGGGGGTAAAGGGGAGAGAGTACAGGGGAGGGGTAAAGGGGAGAGAGTACAGGGAGGGGGTAAAGGGGAGGGGTAAAGGGGAGAGAGTACAGGGGAGGTGGTAAAGGGGAGGGGAGGTGGTAAAGGGAGAGAGTACAGGGGAGGGGTAAAGGGGAGAGAGTACAGGGGAGGGGTAAAGGGGAGAGAGTACAGGGGAGGGGGTAAAGGGGAGAGAGTACAGGGGAGGGGGTAAAGGGGAGAGAGAACAGGGGAGGGGTAAAGGGGAGAGAGTACAGGGAGGGGGTAAAGGGGAGGGGTAAAGGGGAGAGAGTACAGGGGAGGGGGTAAAGGGGAGGGGTAAAGGGGAGAGAGTACAGGGGAGGGAGAGAGTAAAGGGGAGAGAGTACAGGGAGGGGGTAAAGGGAGGGGAGAGAGTAAAGGGGAGGGGGTAAAGGGGAGGTGGTAAAGGGGAGAGAGTACAGGGGAGGGGGTAAAGGGGAGGGGAGAGAGTAAAGGGGAGAGAGTACAGGGAGGGGGTAAAGGGGAGGAGGGGTAAATGGGAGAGAGTAAAGGGGAGGGGAGGTGGTAAATGGGAGAGAGTAAAGGGGAGGGGGTAAAGGGAGAGAGTACAGGGGAGGGGGTAAAGGGGAGAGAGTACAGGAGAGGGGGTAAAGGGAAGAGAGTACAGGGGAGGGGGTAAAGGGGAGGGGGTAAAGGGGAGAGAGTACAGGGGAGGGGGTAAAGGGAAGAGAGTAGAGGGGAGGGGGGAAAGGGGAGGGAGAGAGGGGTAAAGGGGAGGGGGTAAAGGGGAGGGGGAGAGTAAAGGGGAGGGGGTAAAGGGGAGAGAGTACAGGGGAGGGGGTAAAGGGAAGAGAGTAGGGGAGGGGAGGGGGTAAAGGGAGGGGTAAAGGGGGAGGGGGTAAAGGGGAGAGAGTACAGGGGAGGGGGTACAGGGGAGAGAGTACAGGGGAGGGGGTAAAGGGAAGAGAGTACAGGGGAGGGGGTAAAGGGGAGAGAGTACAGGGGAGGGGGTAAAGGGGAGAGAGTACAGGGGAGGGGGTAAAGGGGAGAGAGTACTGGGGAGGGGGTAAAGGGGAGGGGGTAAAGGGGAGGGGTAAAGGGGAGAGAGTACAGGGGAGGGGGTAAAGGGGAGAGAGTACAGGGGAGGGGGTAAAGGGGAGGGTAGGGAGTACAGGGGAGGGGGTAAAGGGGAGAGAGTACTGGGGAGGGGGTAAAGGGGAGAGAGTACAGGGGAGGGGGTAAAGGGGAGAGAGTACAGGGAGGGGGTAAAGGGGAGAGAGAGTACAGGGAGGGGGTAAAGGGGAGGGGTAAAGGGGAGAGAGTACAGGGAGGGGGTAAAGGGGAGAGAGTACAGGGGAGGGGGTAAAGGGAGGGAGAGAGTAAAGGGGAGGGGGTAAAGGGGAGGTGGTAAAGGGGAGAGAGTACAGGGGGGGGGGGGAGGGAGAGGTAAAGGGGAGGGGAGAAAGTAAAGGGGAGAGAGTACAGGGGAGGGGGTAAAGGGGAGGGAGGGGGTAAAGGGGAGGGAGGTGGTAAATGGGAGAGAGTACAGGGGAGGGGGGAAAGGGGGGGGGGGGAGGGGGGGAGCGGAGGGTAAAGGGAGAGAGTACAGGGGAGGGGGTAAAGGGGAGGGGGGTAAAGGGGAGAGAGTACAGGGGAAAGGGGAGGGGCAAAGTGGAGGGGGGGGTAAATGGGAGAGAGTAAAGGGGAGGGGAGGGGTAAATGGGAGAGAGTAAGGGGGGGTAGGGAGGTAAAGGGGAGAGAGGGGAGGCAGGGGAGGGGTAAAGGGAAGGGGGTAAAGGGGAGGGAGGGGGTAAAGGGGAGGAGGGGAGGGTAAATGGGAGAGAGTAAAGGGGAGGGGAGGGGTAAATGGGAGAGAGTAAAGGGGAGGGTAAAGAGGTGGTAAATGGGAGAGAGTAAAGGGGAGGGGAGGTGGTAAAGGGGAGAGAGTACAGGGGAGGGAAGAAGGGGTAAAGGGGAGGGGAGAGAGTAAAGGGGGTAGGGAGAGAGTAAAGGGAGGGAAGGGGGTAAAGGGAGAGGAGGGGTAAAGGGGAGAGAGTAAAGGGGAGAGGCGGGGAGGCGATTGGTAAAGGGGAGAGAGTAAAGGGAGGGGAGGGGGGGTAAAGGGGAGGGAAGGGGGTAAAGGGGAGGGAGGGAGGTTGTAAAGGGGAGCGGAGGGGTATAGGGGAGAGAGTAAAGGGGAGGGGAAAGGGGGGAGGGAGGGGTAAAGGGGAGAGAGTAAAGGGGAGGGTAAAGGGGAGAGAGTAAAGGGGAGGGGGTAAAGGGGAGGGAGGGGTAAAGGGGAGAGAGTAAAGGGGAGGGTTAAAGGGAGAGAGGGGTAAAGGGGAGGGGGTAAAGGAGAGGGGGAGGGGTAAAGGGGAGGGGGTAAAAGGGAGGGGAGAGGGAGGGTAAAGGGGAGGGGAGGTTGTAAAGGGGAGGGAGGGGTAAAGTGGATGGGAGGGAAGGGGAGGGGGTAAAGGGGAGGGTGTAAAGGGGAGGGAAGGGGTAAAGTAGAGGGAGTAAAGGGGAGGGGAAGGGGTAAAGTAGAGGGAGTAAAGGGGAGGGGAGGGGGTAAAGGGGAGGGTGTAAAAGGGAGGGAGTAAAGGGGAAGGGACGGGGTAAAGGAGAGGAGGTAAAGGGGAGGGGAAAAGCCCTCTCCTCTCCATTCAGTTCTATTCCAGGCCAATATTGACTTGTTTTTTAGCAGGAGACTGATATAGTTGCACTCAGTCGGTGTTCCACAGCCAGTTCATAGCTCTCAGTGTGTTCACCCAGCCACTAATAGCTGTCTTTGATGGGCCTTCATTCAAAAGTAGGGCTGTGACGTTCATTGAATTTTAGATGACAGTAATTGGCCAGCCAAATGACCTCGGTCTCCGTAATAACCGTTCGAATAGCAAACAAAATATATACATTACCAGTCAAACGTTTGGACACACCTACTCATTCAAGGGTTTTTCTTTATTTTTACTATTTTCTACATTGTAGAATAATGGTGACGACTTCAAAACTATGAAATAACACATATGTAATCATGTAGTAACCAGAAAAGTGTTAAACAAATCAAAATGTTTGTTTTATTTTAGATTCTTGATTCTTATTTTAGATGCCTTGATGACAGCTTTGCACACAGAGTCTATGTTATCTCAGAAAAGGACTTGTGTGGAGTACCACTTTCAGCTGAGCCGTTGTCGCACCTAAACGTTCCCACTTCACAATAACAGCACTTACAGCTGACCGGGGCAGCTCTAGCAGTGCAGACATTTGACAAACTGACTTGTTGGAAAGGTGGCACACTACGTCGATGCTACGTTGAAAGTCACTGAGCTCTTCAGTACGGCCCATTCTACTGACAATGTTTGTCTATGGAGATTGCATGGCTGTCTGCTCGATTTTATACACCTGTCAGCAACGGGTGTGGCTGAATTAGCCGAATCCACTAATTTGAAAGTGTCCACATACTAATGACCATGTAGTGTACATACAGTAAAAATGTAATTTAAACTGTTATGATGGTTATTGTTATTTTTCATAATGGTGTTTACACTTATACTGTAATTGTGCCCTAATCAAAGGGGTTTTTCATTTTAAAGCAGAGAAAAAATAATAATAATGCATGACCTTACGTGACCTTACATGACCTTATGTGACAGGCTGAGGCATTAATGCATGACCTTACATGACCTTACATGACCTTAAATGACCTTATGTGACAAGTTGAGGCATTAATGTATGACCTTATGTGACCTTACATGACCTGACATGACCTTGCATGACCTTATGTGACAGGCTGAGGCATTGATGCATGACCTTACATGACCTTATGTGACAGGCTGAGGCATTAATGCATGGCCTATTGCTCTGTCATGACAACTTCCACCGAATAAAGCCATTGACTGATGCAAAGAGAATGAGGCGAAACACACAGAGGGGACGGTCTCGGTTAGTCTCTCAGAAGGACGGACAAATAGACCGACAGACAGAGAGACGGACAGGCAGACAGACAGACAGGCAGACAGACAGGTGTGTTTGTCCGGAGGCCTGCCAGGTGTAACAGGAGCAGCCCCGGGGAGGGATGCTGCAGCCCTGTGCTCTGAGGTCACAGGTCACCAAAGGTCCCCAGAGGTCATAGGGGAGCCTCCGTGCAGAGGAAGAGGAAGTACCAATGAACGGAGGTGGATCAAAGGGACCCTGATTACTACTACAGCTAATAGCTTATAAAGAGCCATGTGGAAGGGCCATGAGAAACACCGCTCCATTATGGGAACCATGGACATGGTAACAAATAATTGTGTAACATGGAAGTTGCTGCGCGGCCACTCAAGGCAGGGTTGCATTTCAGTTCAGTCCCAGTGCTGCTTTCTGAAAATATAACATGGAGGTTGATTACACTGATTTGAACAAAAATGTGCTATGTTGTATACAGTATAAATGACTAACAAACACAGTGTTCATGTTACAAACACTGTTAGGACAGCCTCAGTCTCAGCAGGACTTGTGTCAATATAATACGAAGTCTACAATAGAGAGGATAGAACCTGAAACAGGGACTACAATAGAGAGAGGATAGAACCTGAAACAGGGACTACAATAGAGACAGGGTAGAACCTGAAACATGGACTACAATAGAGAGAGGATAGAACCTGAAACAGGGACTACAATAGAGACAGGGTAGAACCTGAAACAGGGACTACAATAGAGAGAGGATAGAACCTGAAACAGGGATTACAATAGAGACAGGATAGAATCTGAAACAGGGATTACAATAGAGACAGGGTAGAACCTGAAACAGGGATTAATATAGAGAGAGGATAGAACCTGAACCAGAGGGGCCAAGGGGATCTGAGGCCCAGGTGGGGATAGTCAGTCATAATAACTCCAGAAACAATGAGAGTGTACGCACTGCAGTCACAACCCTCAGACTCGGTGCCATTCAAAGTTCCTTTGTTCAGGCTCAGTGTCTATTTCAGGCCCCATATGCTCACCTCTCTACCCCCTAATGATCTTAGCTTTGTCCCTGCCTCCCCACAACACACACACAAACACACACACACCGTACACATGCACACACACACACACACACACACACACTCAAACACACAAAAACACACGCCACGCCACTCCACCCAGTTTAAATTGCATGATAATCTGCCCCACATAAATTTCATTTATCGCATCATCCACATGAACAAAAGAATCCCCCAGGCACAGATGCTGGTTAGGTGCAATGTATGCTACATCCAGCCCTTCTTCTAGGCTGAGGGGAACAGCCGAGCTTCAACAGAATGATCCATGATCTTTACAGCATGTTCACATATACACACTTCAACAGCAGGATCATATGTAGGTGATTCTTGGAACCCCCTCTGGCATTCTTCACTAAACAAAATGGCGTATTCACTGTTGTTTAGTGAAGGATGCCAGAGGGGGTTGTAAGAATCCTCTACATATGATCCTGCTGTTGAAGTGTGTATATGTGAACATGCTGTAAAAAATATATTTCAAAAAGTACATTTTTTGGTTTATTTAGCAAATACAAGAGACGTAAATGATCCAACGATGGCTATTGTGTGATCCGTTATTACTTTGTTTAATTGTTGATTCAGATTTGAAAAGGGACGGTGTGCCAGCATCAACACCGTAAGGGCTCAGATGACCAGAGAGCAACACAACACAAACAGCACTGAGCAGCAAGCTAGACGGTGGGGGACTTACTCTTAATGATGTCAGTCTCCCCATCTGATCTCTCTGTTCCCCAGACCTGAGCCTAGATAATACCCATTCTATCCTGCCTCCACTGTGGTAGTATGTACAGTTCTCATGCACTGGTGGAGACCCTTCTACGGCCCAAATGGAAACTCATTTACAGTGCACTACTTTTGACCAAAAACTTATGGGACCTACACTATGTGGGCATAAAGGATGTCATTTGGGACAAATCCCATCTCCAACCCTGAATCCTTACCCTCTGATACCTAACCACCAATGAATGGCTGGCTGACAGAAATACAGTCATTTAATTTAGGCAATTTAGACGCAAAACAATCATGCTTAATTGTAGCCGTGCGGCTCCCAAAACTCCACGGCATTTGGAATAATATGAAAATATGAAACAGTTTACAATGGATAACTTTTTTACTATCCACTTTCACTGTTCCTGGAGCTGCCTAGTGTCGTTTCACTGTTCCTGGATCAGCCTAGTGTCGTTTCACTGTTCCTGGATCAGCCTAGTGTCGTTTCACTGTTCCTGGAGCTGCCTAGTGTAGTTTCACTGTTCCTGGATCAGCCTAGTGTCGTTTCACTGTTCCTGGAGCAGCCTAGTGTCGTTTCACTGTTCCTGGATCAGCCTAGTGTCGTTTCACTGTTCCTGGAGCTGCCTAGTGTCGTTTCACTGTTCCTGGATCAGCCTAGTGTCGTTTCACTGTTCCTGAAGCTGCCTAGTGTCGTTTCACTGTTCCTGGAGCTGCCTAGTGTCGTTTCACTGTTCCTGGAGCTGCCTAGTGTCTTTCGCTGATCCTGGAGCTGCCTAGTGTCGTTTCACTGTTCCTGGAGCTGCCTAGTGTCGTTTCACTGTTCCTGGAGCAGCCTAGTGTCTTTCGCTGATCCTGGAGCAGCCTAGTGTCGTTTCACTGTTCCTGGAGCAGCCTAGTGTCGTTTCACTGTTCCTGGAGCAGCCCAGTGTCTTTCGCTGATCCTGGAGCAGCCCAGTGTCTTTCGCTGATCCTGGAGCAGCCTAGTGTCGTTTCACTGTTCCTGGAGCAGCCTAGTGTCGTTTCACTGTTCCTGGATCAGCCTAGTGTCGTTTCACTGTTCCTGGAGCTGCCTAGTGTAGTTTCACTGTTCCTGGATCAGCCTAGTGTCGTTTCACTGTTCCTGGAGCTGCCTAGTGTAGTTTCACTGTTCCTGGATCAGCCTAGTGTCGTTTCACTGTTCCTGGAGCAACCTAGTGTCGTTTCACTGTTCCTGGAGCTGCCTAGTGTCGTTTCACTGTTCCTGGAGCAGCCTAGTGTCTTTCGCTGATCCTGGAGCAGCCTAGTGTCGTTTCACTGTTCCTGGAGCAGCCTAGTGTCGTTTCACTGTTCCTGGAGCAGCCCAGTGTCTTTCGCTGATCCTGGAGCAGCCCAGTGTCTTTCGCTGATCCTGGAGCAGCCTAGTGTCGTTTCACTGTTCCTGGAGCAGCCTAGTGTCGTTTCACTGTTCCTGGATCAGCCTAGTGTCGTTTCACTGTTCCTGGAGCAGCCTAGTGTCGTTTCACTGTTCCTGGAGCAGCCTAGTGTCGTTTCACTGTTCCTGGAGCAACCTAGTGTCGTTTCACTGTTCCTGGAGCAGCCTAGTGTCGTTTCACTGTTCCTGGAGCAACCTAGTGTCGTTTCACTGTTCCTGGAGCAGCCTAGTGTCGTTTCACTGTTCCTGGAGCAGCCTGGTGTCGTTTCACTGTTCCTGGATCAGCCTAGTGTCGTTTCACTGTTCCTGAATAGGATCTCTATGTTCAGACAGTGCACATTTGATTAGGTATTCCCTTTCCCCTTCATTTATAGGTCAGCTAATGCTGAACCTTTTCGGGATTGAAATCAAATGCTAAAGAAACACAAGCCAGTGACAGTCTACGATAAGTCCCGTTTGGGGCCTCATAACATACTTTATTTACAACTCCGTTACCTTTGCTGACTCTGGACCACACTTGTAAGGTGAAAATGCCACTAGGCCCTGATCTTGTGCCTGTTTTCTATTTCCCCCACTAATGGTTAAGGTTAACATTAGAGGAATGGAAGCTGATCCTAGATCTGTACCTAGGGGAAACTTCAACCCGGAGACCTAAACTCTGTGAATCTGATTCTGATCTCATCATGTTTTTTATTGGCAGGTGATAGTCAAGAGAGAATACAACATCCAATAACAGGCAACATGTGTAGATGCAGTCTAGGTACTACAATATCCTAAATACTTGTGTTCTTCCAGTCATTTTATGCAGTCTAGGTACTACAATATCCTAAATACTTGTGTTCTTCCAGTCATTTTATGCAGTCTAGGTACTACAATATCCTAAATACTTGTGTTCTTCCAGTCATTTTATGCAGTCTAGGTACTACAATATCCTAAATACTTGTGTTCTTCCAGTCATTTTATGCAGTCTAGGTACTACAATATCCTAAATACTTGTGTTCTTCCAGTCATTTTATCTGCTCAACTCTACGAGCCTTTTAATTCAAGCCCTCTTATCTGTGCCCACGACTCATCTATTAAAGTCTCCTTAGTTACAGTAGGTTAAGTCTCAAATGAAACCCTATTCCCTATGGGAGACCTGTCAAAAGTAGTGCACTACATAGGGAATAGGGTACAATTTGGGATAAACCCTTACTCACAGTGGAAAATATTCAGAAGGGTGATCCCCTATAAAGGGGATTTGCAGTTCCAAGCAAGACACTGAGTGAAATGTGGGGATTTGCAGCTGTTCAGGGGCCCAGATGGGAGGGGCCAAGTGCCCAAGCCAATATCATTAGTAGAGATATGGCCAAATTGAACCTACAGTATAGTCTCCTATACAAGATCCTACAGTATAGTCTCCTATAATAGATCCTACAGTATAGTCTCCTATAATAGATCCTACAGTATAGTCTCCTATATAAGATCCTACAGTATAGTCTCCTATAATAGATCCTACAGTATAGTCTCCTATTCAAGATCCTACAGTATAGTATCCTATAATATATCCTCCAGTATAGTCTCCGATACAAGATCCTACAGTATAGTCTCCTATAATAGATCCTACAGTATAGTCTCCTATACAAGATCCTACAGTATAGTCTCCCATAATAGATCCTACAGTATAGTCTCCTATATAAGATCCTACAGTATAGTCTCCTATAATAGATCCTACAGTATAGTCTCCTATAATAGATCCTACAGTATAGTCTCCTATAATTGACTTCTCATGAATCACCGTTTTAATAAATACAGGCTCGTCCCAAATGTTACCCTGTTCCCTACATTGTGCACTACTTTTGACCGGGGCCCAGAGCGTAGTGCATTATATAGGGAATAGGGGCCCATAGGGTAGTGCATTATATAGGGAAGAGGGGCCCATAGAGTTCTGGTAAAAAAGTAGTCCACTTTTACAGGGATTAGGGTGCCATACGGGACACAGACACAGCCAGCCGGTCCCCCACCTTCAGAACAATCCAGACTATTCAACCAATCCACCAATCCCGAGTATGGAGCCATGGGGGTGCCTGTGCAAACAATAACTTTCCAAACTCTCTTTCCTTCCTGCTAGAGCAGCTGTTGTGTGTTGACTGCATGCTGGCTGTGTCCAGTTCAGTTCCAGTTCCAGCCTTTAGCTAGGATTAGCTGCCTCTCCTGTTGCCCCAGGCAGGCTAGAGCTAAGGGAGCAATTTTAGAGAGACTCCCTCCCTCTGTCTGTCTGTCTGTCTGTCTGTCTGTCTGTCTGTCTGTCTGTCTGTCTGTCTGTCTGTCTGTCTGTCTGTCTGTCTGTCTGTCTGTCTGTCTGTGTTTTAGAGAGGCTTCGTCTGCCTGCCTGCCTGCCTGCCTGCCTCTCTGTCTGGTCTGTTTGCCTGTCAATGGCTTCCTACCTCATCCCCCTGGCTGCAGACAGAGCTAGGCCTGTGCCACATAGTAGCTCTTGTGCTGATGTAGACAGCTTAGTGAAATGATAAACACAAGAGCATATTCCCTGAGCTGCTCCATTACACATCACTCAGTCTGTGGCTTTATGCACAGACTCTGGAACAGTATGACACGTTTATACTATTTAACGACCCATTTTATTATTACTATACCCAATGCAGTCATTGACAAGATAAACAAAAAACACACAAAAAAACAAGGAACATGTGTCTTCATCCTACTATATCATTTGAGGCCATATGGCCATGGCTTAAGGCTCTACATGAGAAGCAAGCTAGGTCTCCGAGGCATATCAAAGCATCTGCTCCAATCACTGAGCTAACATCAATACACCCAACCCCCAAACATAAATGCACCCAACCCCCAAACATCAACGCACCCAACCCCCAAACATCAATGCACCCAGCCCTAGTAATGTAAAGCTCCCTGCCTCCCTCTCCTCTCTGTCTCTCTTCAACAACAATGAATGAAAACAGTCCACTGATATCTGCTGATTGGCGGTCACTGCTGGTAAGTAGCTGAGGTTAACAGGGTCTCTCTATTCCACCTGCAACACAATCAGTTGTCCCTCTTTCTCTTTCTCAGTCAAAGACGAATTATTTATTATTTATTATGCACACACACGTCTCCCTACACATGCACATGCACACACACACGCACGCACGCACGCACGCACACACGCACACACACACACACACACACACAGTAATTATATCTCATCGAGTTTGTATTTCTGGCTGCAAATATGACATGACTTTATGACAGATTACATTATAACATGACTTTATGACAGACTACATTATAACAAGACTTTATGAGAGCCTACATTATGACATGACTTTATGACAGCCTACATTATAACATGACTTTATGACAGCCTACATTATGACATGACTTTATGACAGCCTACATTATAACATTACTTCATGACAGCCTACAGTATAAAATTACTTTGACAGTCTACATTATGACATGACTTTATGACAGTCTACATTATGACTTGACTTTATGAGAGCCTACATTATGACATGACTTTATGACAGCCTACATTATGCCATGACTTTATGACAGCCTACATTATGACAGTCTACATTATGACATTCTACATTATGACAGCCTACATTATGACAGCCTACATTATGACAGTCTACATTATGACAGTCTACATTATGACAGTCTACATTATGACAGCCTACATTATGACAGCCTACATTATGACAGTCTACATTATGACAGCCTGCATTATGACAGTCTACATTATGACATGACTTCATGACAGCCTACATTATAAAATTACTTTATGACAGTCTACATTATGACATGACTTTATGACAGCCTACATCATGACATGACTTTATGAGAGCCTACATTATGCCATGACTTTATGACAGCCTACATTATGACAGCCTACATTATGACAGTCTACAGCCTACATTATGACAGCCTACATTATGACAGTCTACATTATGACAGTCTACATTATGACAGCCTACATTATGACAGCCTACATTATGACAGCCTACATTATGACAGCCTACATTATGACAGTCTACATTATGACAGCCTGCATTATGACAGTCTACATTATGACATGACTTCATGACAGCCTACATTATAAAATTACTTTATGACAGCCTACATTATGACATGACTTTATGACAGCCTACATCATGACATGACTTTATGAGAGCCTACATTATGCCATGACTTTATGACAGCCTACATTATGACAGTCTACATTATGACATTCTACATTCTGACAGTCTACATTATGACAGCCTACATTATGACAGCCTACATTATGACAGCCTACATTATGACAGTCTACATTATGACAGCCTACATTATGACAGCCTACATTATGACAGTCTACATTATGACAGCCTACATTATGACAGCCTACATTATGACAGTCTACATTATGACAGCCTGCATTATGACAGTCTACATTATGACATGACTTCATGACAGCCTACATTATAAAATTACTTTATGACAGTCTACATTATGACATGACTTTATGACAGCCTACATCATGACATGACTTTATGAGAGCCTACATTATGACAGTCTACATTATAACAAGACTTTATGGCAGCCTACATTATGACATTACTTTATGACAGTCTACATTATGACATGACTTTATGACAGCCTACATTATGACATGACTTTATGACAGCCTACATTATGCCATGACTTTATGACATGACTTTATGACAGCTTACATTATGACATGACTTTATGACAGACTACATTATAACAAGACTTTATGATAGCCTACATTACAACAAGACTTTATGGCAGCCTACATTATGACATTACTTTATGACAGTCTACATTATGACATGACTTTATGACAGCCTACATTGTGACATGACTTTATGACAGCCTACATTATGCCATGACTTTATGACATGACTTTATGACAGCTTACATTATGACATGACTTTATGACAGCTTACATTATGACATGACTTTATGAGAGCCTACATTATAACAAGACTTTATGGCAGCCTACATTATGACATTACTTTATGACAGTCTACATTATGACATAATTTTATGACATGACTTAAAACAGCCTAAATTATGACCTGACTTTATAACAGCTTACATTATGACATGACTTTATGACATAACTCTATGACATGAGTTTATGACAGCCTACATTATGACATAACATTATGACAGTCTACATTATGACATGACTTTAAAACAGCCTAAAACAGTCTACATTATGACATCAGAGACTCTGGGTTCGCGCCCAGGCTCTGTCGTAACCGGCCGCAACCGGGAGGTCCGTGGGGCGAAGCACAATTGGCCTAGCGTCGTCCGGGTTAGGGAGGGCCTGGCCGGTAGGGATGTCCTTGTCTCATCATGCACCATCGACTCCTGTGGCAGGCCGGGCGCAGTGCGCGCTAACCAAGGTTGCCAGGTGCACGGTGTTTCCTCCAACACATTGGTGCGGCTGGCTTCCGGGTTGGATGCTCGCTGCTGTGTTAAGAAGCAGTGTGACTTGGTTGGGTTGTGTATCGGAGGACGCATGACTTTCAACCTTCGTCTCTCCCGAGCCCATACGGGAGTTGTAGCGATGAGACAAGATAGTAGCTACTAAAACAATTGGATACCACGAAATTGGGGAGAAAAAGGGGTAAAATTCACACAAAAAAAGACATTATGACAGCCTACATTATGACATAACTTTATGACAGCCTACATTATGACAGACTTTAGGACATAACTTTATGACAGCCTACATTATGACATGACTTTATGACAGCCTACATTATGACAGACTACATTATGACATGACTTTGTGACATCCTATATTATGACATGACTTTATGAAATTACTTTACGACAGCCTACATTATGAGAGGACATTATGACAGGTTCATGACAAGTCACAACTATAGCAGCAGCCCAGTATAAACCATGTAGCCTTTGTGACCATAATTCCATCTATGGTGAGATACAATGGCCATCATCCTTCACTTGGCCAGGGCTGGGTGTAACTGATTACACACAGTTACTTTACCAGTAAAAATACTGTAATCAGATTACAGATACTTTTGAAAAACTAGATGATTACTTCTTGGATTTTTTAAAAATTCATAAAGGATGTTTCTGTAAAAAAAAAGAAAGATTATGACAGCTTTCTGTGTTCTGAATGACATTCAAATCAGCATCGAAAAAAATGTGCAAATTTGTTCTGCCTGAGCGAGTCTGACCACAAGTCAGAGACCAACCACTATGATGACACACCAAATGCATTTTATGGATCCTGGACTTCCTCTAATGCCGCTCAAGGGGAATGTAAACCAAAAGTAACGTAATCAGATTATGTTACTGAGTTTGGGGTAATCCAAAAATTATTTTACTGATGAAAATGTTGGACAGGCAACTAGTAACTAACGGGTTACCCCAACGGAGTATTATTACTTAGAAAGTAACCTACCCAACTCTGCACTTGACCCTGCCTCACACGGCACAGTGCATTGAACACAGACCTTAAACTAACTAAACCATAATCTATTATAGAACATTTTCCCCCATGCACTTGTTTCAGCGCAGTTACCATCTCCTTTGTCATGCATGCTAATAGATGTTTCGCTGATTGGTTCACCCACCTCTTCACCACGCGGTCCAGGCTCCGTCGTTCACGACTACTGTCTGCTCCAGTTCAATGGGAATGTGGTCCTGTGGCTTTCCTCAGCGTCCCAGACCAGTTTGACTTCTGCCACGAACTCCGCTCTTTTCAATCAGTTCAACAGCGAGGGAGGCGAATTGCCTTCTTCATGTTACGTCATGAAAGCAGGGACAGTATCAGTAGATTCATTTGTTTCCATTCATAAGGCGTGCTGTTTGGATGCACGAGATTTTCATAGTGTTGACGAAAGAAAACAATGAAAACAAAAAATAAAAAGCAATAAAGAAAATACGAGTGGACATTCAGAGAATAATAGCCAATGGATTTCTGGGAACATTAACCCACTAAAATGTAAATTCAATTATATATGCAGTGTCCTACATAAATTATATTATTATGTGTATTGTTACAAACACTTCCTTGAGCAGATTTTCTAATAAACTATTGAATAGCTTAAAATTGTGAATGACCGTAGAAAATCTATGTTTGTTCAATTTAATGTGACTGATGCTGAATTTGTGTATGATAGCGATTCTAAGAACAAGTTACGTGCGAAGGATGCCACACCTTGACTTCATTCTTATCCCAGTAATATCTTTCAGTTAGCTCTGGTCCATGGTGTTAGTGCGCGTTCGTCTAGGTCTAGGTCTACTGGTGGAGAAACGCGTACTAACGCCCTGGACCAGAGCTATCACCCAGTTTGTCCCTGTTCCAGATTTGAGAAGTCTTTCTCGATAGCTACAGTAAATGAGGGAAACAAATAAAAAAAAATAGATACCTTCACTGTTCAGGTAATGGATACTGAATAATGACTAGGACTAATGGTTAGAGCAGTGGGCCAGTAACTGAAAGGTTGCTGACCCAGAAGGACAGGTAAAAATCTGTCCTTCATGCCCCTGAACAAGGCAGTTAACCCACTGTTCCCGAGGCCGTCGTTGTAAGTAAGAATTTGTTCTTAACTGACTTGCCTCATTAAATAAAAATATTGGGACTCATTTGATTGCTCTGAATTTGCTTGAGAAAAATATATCCTATTCTAATTTATTATGTTATTAAGTCACTGCAGATGTGTGGTATTTTTTTTACTAGGCAAGTCAGTTAAGAACAACACTCGAACCACTAGGCTACCCTGTCACCCCCTGTATCACAGTAGACGGGAGTAGAGCATCCAGTTGATTGCACCTCACAGCAATAAAACCCAGAGACTAGGGTTTTACGTCCCAAATGGCACCCTAATCCCTATATAGTGCACTACTTTTGTCCAGAGTCTTATGGGGCCTGGTCAAAAGTAGTGCACTGAATACGGACTAGGGTACCATTTGGAGAGTACACTTGGTATCGCTGACTTCAGATACCAGGTATTCTGGTTTCCTGATTACATATCCAGTTTCAGCAAGCACCATGGAAAGTGATGTCATCTTTCCCTCAATCAGCTGCTAAGAATGAGTGCCATTTGGGGACTAGGGGAAATAGCAGAGGGGAAAATCCAGTAGTTCTGATTGTTCTTCAGATCTTAATGTTGAACTCCGTACATGATACAAAGAAGGAGATTTGATCTGATTCTTTAATTCACTCATTGGTTGGTTGAAAGACAGACACAGGTTCACACAGTATATTTTAAGTTGGTATAGGTGTGTTAATAACAGTCTTCCAAGTACATTTTTGTCGAGCTCTTCTACTTCACCGTCAGATAAAAGGATGACTATAAGGTGTATGGGTATCTACAACCCTCTAGTGGCAAGAATGTCCATTTCTGCTTCTCTCTCCCAGCTGATCTCAATGGCCCGTATTCATAAAGCATCTCATGAGTATAGGTGCTGATCTACAATAGGTTGAGTTTAGCCTTTTAGATCTGAATAGATAACATTAAATGGACAGGGGTGGACCTGATCCTACTGTAGATCTGAGACACTTTGTAAATACGGGCCAGTATGTCCTTGTCGCAACCCATGTAATCGACACTCTCCTCAACAAGCAACTGATGGTGTGACATTAATACCACATTTTAGACACTGTCCGTCATACATTCAAACACTGTCCCTTGAGTGATACAAGACAGAACCATTGATTCAAGACAGGTAAAACATGATCAAATCAATACAAAACAAAGGGAAATATATATTATTCGCTTTTTACTTTCTGCTTTTATGGCTTCACTTAAAGGTCCAATGCTGATGTTTTTATATCAATATCAAATCATTTCTGGGTAACAATGAAGAACTTTATTGTAATAGATTTCCATTAAAATGGGAAAAAAAAAACATTTCTCAAGCAATCATTTTTTTAAATCTAGGACTGTGTGTGAGTGGTCTGAGTGGGGAGGGGAAAACTGACAACTAGCTGTTATTGGCAGAGAGGTTTGGAACTCTCTTTGTTATTGGTCTATTAACCAATTTACCGCATTGGTGATGTCACCATGGAAAGACGAAACTCCTGCCCATGCTAACGTGCTGATTAAAAGGTCCAAGTGTAGATTCTAATTTTCAACCAGCAACTATCAGGAAATAATACTGATAAAAAAAAAAAAGTGTTTGATTTTTACAGTGATTTTCACACAATGTTTTTTACAGTGTTCATTTCATCAGCTGTTGACCATTATGATACAAAAGACAGGATAAACTGAATTTTGACTGCTCTGGACCTTTAAAACCCTAGTCCTGGTGATTGAGTTTCTCTCCAATTTAGGTAAGAAAGATATTCACTTGAAAGTGTGTGTGTGTGTGTGTGTGTGTGTGTGTGTGTGTGTGTGTGTGTGTGTGTGTGTGTGTGTGTGTGTGCGTGCGTGCGTGCGTGTGCGTGTGTGTGTGTGCGTGTGTGCGTGTGTGTGCGTGTGTGTGTTTAGAGAGGAGGGTAATATGGTGCATTGAAGCGTGGGGAACAGCAAGCTGTCTGAGGCCTATTATCTGGAAGGATTAAATAGGTTGAGATTCAGGTCATTGGCCAATGAGGATCGACTTAACCAACACAATCACCATCAACACTCATAAACATAACCAAAGCATTGTTGACTAGGAGCCATCAAAAGATGATGCTTTGTTTAGGGTTGGGTGTCCAGAACCTAGTCAAGTCACTTAATCAATGATAACAGCACATTTTGTCAAATTTGGTAGATTTCCAGTACTGCACAGAACCATAATATTTTCTGTATTTCTAAATTCAGTGCTATTCCCAATGCTTGCCATTTTCCTCTTTATATCTTTTCAGATATCACTTAGAGCTATTACTAATGCGTAATAGCAATAGGATGTTGTTGTTGGTTTTTTTCTCTCCATTTCACAAAACCTTGAAAGGGGACGACCAGCAACATCAGTAGGGCAGACAAATCTCAAAGCAAACAAATAAAAATGATCCAACGATATTATCAAGAAACATAACCACACGAACAAAATGGACAATGGTGACAACAAAATGTGCAACAAGTGAAAATGTAGCAAAATGACTTTAAATAAACAGGAGTCAGGATCGATGATTACATCACTGCCCGTGTGATAAAAGAAGCTGTGATCAACCAACTCAATGCAATGGGCACATAAGATCCTATAGCCAATCGGATACAGGGAAGAAGTTTGACCGGAATTATTTTGTTGTGTGCCTTCTTTTCCAAATGTCTAGATTCTGGAATGTCCATTAAAGGCCAAATCTGTGATTCATGTCCTAATGTTCAATAGTCAATTCAATGAACTCTCCCGGGTGATTATTTTTTGTGAGCTCACTACAGCTGACTTTACCTATCTTAACCCAAATCTAAAGTCAAATTACCCCAATGTTCATGTTTTTTTGGTTCCATTTGAGCATTTGTTTGTAACAATGTATATCTTCAAAATATATTTAAAACCATCATGTCGATCTCATGGACCGTCAGACCATAATCCCATGAATTTTGGGAGTGGTCACATTTAGCTACGCCCTCCCCTTTCAATGGCTTCAACACCCTCCTAGATATAGCTGCGTTGCTTGTTGTCCTGGCCCTTTCTAGCGTGAGCTTTGTTCTTTGTGTCAGTTGCCCTGTCTAGATGTGTCCTTTTTTGTCTATGTCTCTTGTTTTTATTTAGAGATTGTTTTTTAAATGAAATGTGTGTTATAAATTCAATGTATTATTATTTGAAAACAGACTCCAGATTGTGACTTTAATGTCCATAGCTCATTAACACTCATCGCCAACATTGGTCCATTGGCATGAGGATGTTAGTTCTATTTGCTACTATAAAGGCCTTCTTTCTTATTCAATATACATTATGGAACCACTATACCATCATAGATCCTCTGAATGAAGGGTGCCATGAAAACAAACAGCAGAAAGTAGGATGTTAATCACGGTGGCTGGGGATGAATCAGGTGGTTTTTAATATTCCTTTCTACCCGGCAACACTTTCTTGTGACCAGAGCACACCAGAACCAGCCCTTCCTGGGTTTCTGTCTCCCTTCTGTTCATTGAAGCACAGACAGATCTTGCCTAGGGTTTAGCTTGGTCTCCTTCTCAAAGTCTGTTTAAAAAAAGAGGCTGGGTGGAATGGATTGGTTGGATCAGTATTAGAAAAGAGAAGAAGAAGGAAAGAAAGGATGCCATTTGGGACACAAACAAAGAGTTTAGAGTTTGTATGTGAACTCAGGAGAGGAATCTTTCCACTGACTCCAGTAGCTCTGAAGAACAGCTCCGCAGGCCCACCAGCAGTTCTCCCTCCTCGTGACTCATCATGGCTCCCTGCTTCTCCACTAAGGACAAGTTGTCATCTGATATTAAGCTGCTCTCCGACGTTGGGCTGATGATGATTTGCGGGATACTGGAGATGTGAGAAAGCTGGGCTCGTAAACTAGGGGAGTCCAAGGTGCTCCTGCGCTCGCTGCCGCTCTCTGTCGTCTCTCCTCCGTTGGTTAGCTGGACACTCTGGCTCCTCTTCGATAAGAGCAGCAGGGGGGCGGCTGCCATGCAGACGGAGCCAGACACTACCTCATGTTCACTGGCGCTCATAGACTCCTTCAGTGCGTGGCTGGGCTGAAACACAGATACACAGATACATGGTCATGACGACAGTAAATACAGGGCTGAGGTTTCATGTGGTCCCATGTGGCTCAGTTGGGAAAGCATGGTGCTTGCAACACTAGGGTTGTGGGTTTGATTCCCGCTGGGGCCACCCATATGAGGGAAAAAAATGCATACTATATTTGGATAAAATGTTTTCTAAACGGCATAAAGGCACCACAATGTCCGCCAATCAAGTAGTACAATTCAGATCAATGTGTGGTCACAACACGATGTTCAATGACTGAGGAGAAATACCAAACCAATGGCAAAATAAAAGGCTAACAACATCGCAAGTATCTCTGCTCTCTCACCTTCTCTGCAGCACAAATAATCTTGGTCTTGCAACATTTGTCTTTGGGCATTTTAAAGGACGAGGTGCTTCTGAAGGAGGAGTCGTTACGCTCTGGAGGATCCAGCACCACATCCCCAAACACCTGTGGTTAGGAACCATATATGGATTTAGTTCAACTTTTTTTTTCTCAACTTTTGACAAGAAAAACCTGAGGGAGCCATAATCTTCAAAAAGCAAAGAGGATTCTTCTGAGATGCCTGTGAGGGTAGCAGCAGGGTCGAGCCAAGAAAAGACCCACATGGCACAATGCCTTATCTGGGATCAGTGCTCATATTAGACAACATTTCATTTGTTTCACCTACAGCAACAGAAAAAACCCCATTCTAATATATTGGTAATAAACAGTGTCCTCCCTCCTTAAACTGAAGTGTTTAAACATTGACCCTGTGTGCTCTATTTTGGTCTAAAGTTAAATTACCCCATTGTTTATGTTTTTGGGATCCATCTGAACATTTGTTTGTAACAATGTAGAGCTTCGATCTCATATGGTTGTTGAATGCCAGTAGTTTACAGTGAAGTTCTGCCAGAGGGAATGATAATATTGATAATGATAATGTTGACCTGAAGTCAAACCTACGCCATTGATCTTACTTTAGCTCCAGGGTGAAGTTTCCCCTAGGTACAGATCTAGGATCAGCTTCCCCTCCCACTATCATAACCTTAACCATTCATGGGGGAAATGCACAACTGACCCAGCTTCAGCTTACACCTTACCATACTGGAGGAGATGGAGGATGTGGCGCAGAAATGGGTCCTTGAGACGGACGACTGCCTGCTGATAGTGGAATCTCGGAAGGATGACTCGCTGTTGAAGTCCTTTTTGTCCTTTCTCGGTGACAGACATCTCAAACAAGGTACCTTCTCTGCCAATGTGGCCCTGTAGATGACATGGAGGACCAAAAAACATTTGAAACATGTATTTATTTTTATTTTTTACAGTAGCACAGAGCAAAATGAATTTTCCTAGTCAGGGTTGATAAAACACATCTATTCATTTATTCAGTCATTTGTTTGCTTATTTATTCATTCATTCATGTATTAGATTTTCAAAACACACAGTAGTTTACCTGTACTTTGTGTGTATAATGGCATAAATAAAAGGGTTGTAGATGGTAGAGGCTTTTGCTATAACTGCAGGCACGGCTTTGGAGTAGGGTGATAGAATGTTAGCGTGTCTGAAAAGACAGAAGACAAGTAAGTAATCTCTCCATTATCCAGTAACGAAGGCAGTGTTGGGATTATCCAAAACATCTATCAACAGCTGGACCAGGGTTTATGTACCTTCCAGTACAGATGGAGGGAAATATTTAAATGTTATATAACCTCTGTCTCAGTAGTAATGGGGGAAAACACATGGCTAAAGATTTCATGACAATTTCATTCAATTAACGAAGAGAAGAGGTTAGTTACCTAGTTGTTGAATGTATTCATTTGAATCTTTCAATTTTATATACTGTGGGGCAAAAAAGTATTTAGTCAGCCACCAATTGTGCAAGTTCTCCCACTTAAAAAAATGAGAGAGGCCTGTAATTTCCATCATAGGTACACTTCAACTATGACAGACAAAATGAGAAAAAAAATCCAGAAAATCACATTGTAGCCTACATTATGACATGACTTTATGACAGCCTACATTATGACATGACTTTATGACAGCCTACATTATGACATGACTCTATGACAGCCTACATTATGACATGACTCTATGACAGCCTACATTATGACATGACTCTATGACAGCCTACATTATGACATGACTTTATGACAGCCTACATTATGACATGACTTTATGACAGCCTACATTATGACATGACTTTATGACAGCCTACATTATGACATGACTTTATGACAGCCTACATTATGACATGACTCTATGACAGCCTACATTATGACATGACTCTATGACAGCCTACATTATGACATGACTCTATGACAGCCTACATTATGACATGACTCTATGACAGCCTACATTATGACATGACTCTATGACAGCCTACATTATGACATGACTCTATGACAGCCTACATGACTTTATGACAGCCTACATTATGACATGACTTTATGACAGCCTACATTATGACATCACTGTGGCTGACTAAATACTTTTTTGCCCCACTGTATATATATTATTTTGTTTGGGGGGGGGTATTTTAACTTTTTGGGAGTGACAGAGATATATTGGAAATGAGAGAGGTGACAGACAGAGAGGGGCGGTGGGGCTGGAATTAATTCCCAAGATTTTACATTTTCTTATAGAAATCAAGAACATCCCCCCACATTTTTGGAAATAAGAACAGAAATGCCAAGTTTGGTGGTAAATCTAATCTTGAAAAGTGCAGAATACCTCCAGAATGATCTGAATGTAAAGCTAGTGAAAATAAGAATACCCCTCAAGGCATGTTCATCAAAATGACAACGTAAGACAAACATGCCCACGCACGGTACATCCAGTAGCTCTAGAAATATATTACAGTAATGTTCTATGGACGTACACGCACGGTACATCCAGTAGCTCTAGAAATATATTACAGTAATATTCTACGGACGTACACACACGGTACATCCAGTAGCTCTAGAAATATATTACAGTAATGTCCTATGGACGTACACACAATGAACATCCAGGCTACACTAGTATCTTGGAAACCTGGACATTGCTACATTAGATGATGTCAAAAATAATGACATATAGCCATTGTAGATATGCACCACCGTTCAAAAGTTTGGGGTCACTTAGAAATGTCCTTGTTTTTGAAAGAAAAGCCATTTTTTATGTCCATTAAAGTAACATCAATTTGATCAGAAATATAGTGTTGACATTGTTAATGTTGTAAATAACTATTGTAGCTGGAAACAGCTGATTTTTGTAAATAACTATTGTAGCTGGAAACAGCTGATTTTTTATGGAATATCTACATAGGCGTACAGAGGCCCATTATCAGCAACCATCACTCCTGTGTTCCAATGGCACGTTGTGTTAGCTTATCCAAGTTTATCATTTTAAAAGGCAACTGATCATTAGAAAACCCTTTTGCAACTTTGTTAGCACAGCTGAAAACTGTTGTTCTGATTAAAGGAGCAATACAACTGGCCTTCTTTAGACAAGTTGAGTATCTGGAACATCAGCATTTGTGGGTTTGATTACAGGCTCAAAATGGCCAGAAACAAAGACCTTTCTTCTGAAACTCGTCAGTCTATTCTTGTTCTGAGAATTTAAGGCTATTCCATGCGAGAAATTGCCAAGAAAATGAAGATCTTGTATAAACACTGTGTACTACTCCATTCACAGAACAGCGCAAACTGGCTCTAATCAGAATAAAAAGAGGAGTGGGAGGCCCCGGTGCACAACTGAGCAAGAGGACAAGTACATTAGAGTGTTCAGTTAGAGACACAAGTCCTCAACTGGCAGCTTCTTTAAATAGTACCAGCAAAACACCAGTCTCAACCTCAACAGTGAAGAGCCGACTCCGGGATGCTGGTTTTCTTTCAAAAACAAGGACATTTCTAATGACCCCAAACTTATCAACGGTAGTGAATATGTCAAATCAAATCAAATAAATCGAATCAAATTTGTTTTGTCACGTGCGCCGTATACAAGTAAACATTTCACCTTACCGTGAAATACTTACTTACAAGCCCTTAACCAACAATGCAAGTTCAAGAAATAGAGTTAAGAACAGATTTACTAAATAAACTAAAGTAAAAAATTAAATAACAAGCAACACAATAAAAATAACAATAGCAAGGCTATGTACAGGGGGTACCGGTACCGAGTCAATGTGCGGGGGTACAGGTTAGTCGAGGTCACCCATGCTTTTATATATTTTGTATATACTTACCCTGCCCAGGAGATCATGGTGACGGTGGCATACGGCGACCAGGACAGCACATACACAACAATGACCACAAAGGCGATTTTGGCCAGCTTCCACTCATTCCTGATGCTCTTCTGTTGGATCAGTGTGCATTTCCTCACCTGTGTCCCCAAGTTCTCCACTTCCCTGCAGGAACAAACAGAGGAGCCTGGCTGTTAGCTGGAAACAATGACACAAAGGACAACCCACATGAACAAAAATACTACAGTTTGCTATAGAATACTACAGTACTTACTATGGAATTCTATAGTAAACTGTAGTATACTGTATAATAATATACTACACACTGTAGTATCCCTCAATCAATTGTAGAACTTACTAGAGGATGTTGCATTCAGTGGAGGCTGGTGGGAGGAGCTATAGGAGGACGGGCTCATTGTATTGGCTGGAATATAATAGTTGGAACAGAGTCAAACGTGGTTTCCGTATGTTTGATGTTTTTCATACTGTTCTATTGATTCCATTCCGGCCATTACAATGAGCCCATCCTCCTATAGCTCCTCCACCAGCCGCCACTGGTTGTATTATACCGTAAAATTCTATAGTAAATACAATAGTATTATCCGCAAAAAAAAACAATGTAGTAAATATTACAGTAATGTCAGCAAAAATACTACAGTCTGCAAAAACAGTAAAGTTCTTCAACGATAGTAATAGTACAAGTATTTAATTTGCATATACCATGCCCATTCCACTCCCCCACGTTCCAAATTGTGCCACCCATAACTGAGAAACCTACATGCCAAGTATAGATTATACATTGTGTTCCCTACAAATTATAGGAATGAGCAGAACTTTTGAATTATCTGTTCAGACCACAGGCTTACCTTTCTAACGGTTATGGACAATGTGCTCTTAGTATTTGCCCAGTAGGTTCATTCTGTATCTACAGGACTCCTGATATTCCCAGGACTGACAAGTAAATTATCATTTTTGTTCTTCATCTGTTGTTGTCTTGTGCTGCCTTTTTGCCAGCTAGGAACATCTACTTAAGTGCTGCCTGTCTTCCCAGTGTCCTACTTGCTGTGTGAACTGCTGACTGCTCATAACTTGCAAATGATTGTTGACACATCAATCCGGATTAAGGGGCAGGACAATTTGTGACTTGTTTTGGTAAAACTATACGGAAGGGGGAGTGGTTCCTCCTCTTCTAGGCAATCAGCAGTTAGTGTTAGCACTGCAGTCTCTCCTGGGTTCTCAGCTGTAATCGGCGGCCTCGTTGGCAAAACTAAGACCGTCGCCAAAACAAAGGCGGTTCTGCTGAGTTGTTCGAGGAAGGTAAGAGAGGAAGTCTCCACACCACTCTCTCACTCGAGTACCTAGTCATTTTCTGTTCTCATTTAGCTCTTTTGTAGCTTTGGTAATTATGTGTGTGTTTTCTATACCTGTTAATTCCTCTCCCTGTAGGCTTTACAGACGCTCTCCACCCCCTGGCTGCAACCCTTCTAATTTAGTGGACCCTGAACACACAACCCATGTGGAATTCCGTGTCTCAACCTCCCAACGTCTGCCTTCGATTCATTTCTTTCCAACTCTTTCTTTCCCCTTCTTGCTTTTTTTGACCTCCCCTTTCCCAATCACCTCCAATTTACAAGGCAAGCAATACGCTTGACCTCATCTTTACTAGAGGCTGACAGCCTACTAATCTCACTCCAAGTCTCTGATCACTACTTTCTTTACTGTCTCCCTCTCCTCTGTGCCATATTGCTTAATAAGGCCATGCTCATGAAAATAAAAAACTGTCCTCCCTCATCTTAAACGGCACAGACCGCCACTGGTGTGGAAGGAGGTGAAGCAGCAATAGCTGGCATTTCACTCCCTGACTGTCTCGAAGCATGGCATTTGATTAGCTACGGCGGGGCATTGCCGGAGTATTTACATGACATACATGTAACCATGTTATGTAATACTGTCAATGTTTTTTTGTCAGGGTTTAAAGAACAAATAAACTCGGGATGTCCTCTGTATTATGACCACACTATGAGATGGATGCCCAGCACTGTGAACATCCTGATAATTCATCCTAATTATAGTGAACGTCTATGGGATGGATGCCCAGCACTGTGGACAACCTGATAATTCATCCTGATTATAGTGATCATCTATGGGATGGATGCCCAGCACTGTGGACAACCTGATAATTCATCCTGATTATAATTATTGGCTATAGGATGGATGCCCAGCACTGTGGACAACCTGATAATTCATCCTGATTATAGTGATCGTCTATGGGATGGATGCCCAGCACTGTGGACAACCTGATAATTCATCCTGATTATAGTGATCGTCTATGGGATGGATGCCCAGCACTGTGAACATCCTGATAATTCATCCTGATTATAATTATTGGCTATAGGATGGATGCCCAGCACTGTGGACAACCTGATAATTCATCCTGATTATAATTATTGTCTATAGGATGGATGCCCAGCACTGTGGACAACCTGATAATTCATCCTGATTATAATTATTGTCTATAGGATGGATGCCCAGCACTGTGAACATCCTGATAATTCATCCTGATTATAGTGATCGTCTATGGGATGGATGCCCAGCACTGTGGACAACCTGATAATTCATCCTGATTATAGTGATCGTCTATGGGATGGATGCCCAGCACTGTGGACAACCTGATAATTCATCCTGATTATAATTATTGTCTATAGGATGGATGCCCAGCACTGTGGACAACCTGATAATTCATCCTGATTATAATTATTGTCTATAGGATGGATGCCCAGCACTGTGGACAACCTGATAATTCATCCTGATTATAATTATTGTCTATAGGATGGATGCCCAGCACTGTGGACAACCTGATAATTCATCCTGATTATAGTGATCGTCTATGGGATGGATGCCCAGCACTGTAGACAACCTGATAATTCATCCTGATTATAGTGATCGTCTATGGGATGGATGCCCAGCACTGTGGACAACCTGATAATTCATCCTGATTATAGTGATCGTCTATGGGATGGATGCCCAGCACTGTGGACAACCTGATAATTCATCCTGATTATAGTGATCGTCTATGGGATGGATGCCCAGCACTGTGAACATCCTGATAATTCATCCTGATTATAATTATTGGCTATAGGATGGATGCCCAGCACTGTGGACAACCTGATAATTCATCCTGATTATAATTATTGTCTATAGGATGGATGCCCAGCACTGTGGACAACCTGATAATTCATCCTGATTATAATTATTGTCTATAGGATGGATGCCCAGCACTGTGAACATCCTGATAATTCATCCTGATTATAGTGATCGTCTATGGGATGGATGCCCAGCACTGTGGACAACCTGATAATTCATCCTGATTATAGTGATCATCTATGGGATGGATGCCCAGCACTGTGGACAACCTGATAATTCATCCTGATTATAATTATTGGCTATAGGATGGATGCCCAGCACTGTGGACAACCTGATAATTCATCCTGATTATAGTGATCGTCTATGGGATGGATGCCCAGCACTGTGGACAACCTGATAATTCATCCTGATTATAGTGATCGTCTATGGGATGGATGCCCAGCACTGTGAACATCCTGATAATTCATCCTGATTATAATTATTGGCTATAGGATGGATGCCCAGCACTGTGGACAACCTGATAATTCATCCTGATTATAATTATTGTCTATAGGATGGATGCCCAGCACTGTGAACATCCTGATAATTCATCCTGATTATAGTGATCGTCTATGGGATGGATGCCCAGCACTGTGGACAACCTGATAATTCATCCTGATTATAATTATTGTCTATAGGATGGATGCCCAGCACTGTGGACAACCTGATAATTCATCCTGATTATAATTATTGTCTATAGGATGGATGCCCAGCACTGTGGACAACCTGATAATTCATCCTGATTATAATTATTGTCTATAGGATGGATGCCCAGCACTGTGGACAACCTGATAATTCATCCTGATTATAGTGATCGTCTATGGGATGGATGCCCAGCACTGTAGACAACCTGATAATTCATCCTGATTATAGTGATCGTCTATGGGATGGATGCCCAGCACTGTGGACAACCTGATAATTCATCCTGATTATAGTGATCGTCTATGGGATGGATGCCCAGCACTGTGGACAACCTGATAATTCATCCTGATTATAGTGATCGTCTATGGGATGGATGCCCAGCACTGTGAACATCCTGATAATTCATCCTGATTATAATTATTGGCTATAGGATGGATGCCCAGCACTGTGGACAACCTGATAATTCATCCTGATTATAATTATTGTCTATAGGATGGATGCCCAGCACTGTGGACAACCTGATAATTCATCCTGATTATAATTATTGTCTATAGGATGGATGCCCAGCACTGTGAACATCCTGATAATTCATCCTGATTATTGTGATCGTCTATGGGATGGATGCCCAGCACTGTGGACAACCTGATAATTCATCCTGATTATAGTGATCGTCTATGGGATGGATGCCCAGCACTGTGGACAACCTGATAATTCATCCTGATTATAATTATTGTCTATAGGATGGATGCCCAGCACTGTGGACAACCTGATAATTCATCCTGATTATAATTATTGTCTATAGGATGGATGCCCAGCACTGTGGACAACCTGATAATTCATCCTGATTATAATTATTGGCTATAGGATGTATGCCCAGCACTGTGAACATCCTGATAATTCATCCTGATTATAGTGATCGTCTATGGGATGGATGCCCAGCACTGTGGACATCCTGATAATTCATCCTGATTATAGTGATCGTCTATGGGATGGATGCCCAGCACTGTGGACAACCTGATAATTCATCCTGATTATAATTATTGTCTATAGGATGGATGCCCAGCACTGTGGACAACCTGATAATTCATCCTGATTATAATTATTGTCTATAGGATGGATGCCCAGCACTGTGAACATCCTGATAATTCATCCTGATTTTTTATTTAATTTTTAAATTCACCTTTAGGCTAGTTGAGAACAGGTTCTCATTTGCAACTGCGACATGGCCAAGATAAAGCATAGCAATTCGACACATACAACAACACAGAGTTACACATAGAATAAACAAAACATATTCAATAATACAGTAGAACAAAAGAAAACTAAAAATCTATATACAGTGAGTGCAAATGAGGTAAGATTAGGGAGTTAAGGCAATAAATAGGCCATGGTGGCGAAGTAATTACAATATAGCTATTAAACACTGGAATGGTAGATGTGCAGAAGATGAATGTGCAAGTAGAGATACTGGGGTGCAAAGGACCAAGATAAATAAATAAATACAGTATGGGGATGAGGTAGGTAGATAGATGGGCTGTTTACAGATGGGCTATGTACAGGTGCAATGATCTGTGAGCTGCTCTGACAGCTGGTGCTTAAAGCTAGTGAGGGAGATATGAGTCTCAAGCTTCAGTGATTTTTGCAGTTCGTTCCAGTCATTGGCAGCAGAGAACTGGAACGAAAGACAACCAAAGGAGGAATTGGCTTTGGGGGTGACCAGTGAGATCTACTTGCTGGAGCACGTGCTATGAGTGGGTGCTGCTATGGTGACCAGTGAGCTGAGATAAGGCAGGGCTTTACCTAGCAGAGACTTGTAGATAACCTGTAGCCAGTGGGTTTGGCGACGAGTATGAAGCAAGGGCCAACCAACGAGAGCGTACAGGTCGCAATGGTGGGTAGTGTATGGGGCTTTGGTGACAAAACGGATGGCACTGTGATAGACTTCATCCAGTTTGTTGAGTAGAGTGTTGGAGGCTATTTTATAGATGACATCACAGAAGTCGAGGATCGGTAGGATAGTCAGTTTTACAAGGGTATGTTAAGCAGCATGAGGGAAGGATGCTTTGTTGTGATATAGGAAGCCAATTATAGATTTAATTTTGGATTGGAGATGCTTAATGTGAGTCTGGAAGGAGAGTTTACAGTCTAACCAGACACCTAGGTATTTGTAGTTGTCCACGTATTCTAAGTCAGAGCCGTCCAGAGTAGTGATGCTGGACGGGCGAGCAGGTGGAAGCAGTGATCGGTTGAATAGCATGCATTTAGTTTTACTTGCGTTTAAGAGCAGTTGGAGGCCACGGAAGGAGAGTTGTATGACATAGTTAACACAGTGTCCAAAAAGGGTCCAGGAGTATACAGAATGGTGTTCTGCCCCTGAACAGGCAGTTAACCCACTGTTTCTAGGCTGTCATTGAAAATAAGAATTTGTTCTTAACTGACTTGCCTAGTTAAATAAAGGTAACATAAAATAAATAACATGATTGTTATGATTATGCCACCCAAGAAACTGGCCCAATAGACCCACCTGCTGGCGGTGCGGATAGCCAGGAACATGAAGAGGTAGCAGTAGAAGATGACTCCCAGTGGGATGAAGAAGGTAAAGCAACACAGCATCATGGTGTAGCTCTGGTTGGCGTACGTGTATGTGACATAATCCCAAGTGCAGGAAGTCATGAGGCCCTCTGGGATATAGGAGCCTGTAAGAGCCGATACAAAACAAATACACACAGTGTAAGTCCTGGCAAGTACTGGATATTTTTTTTTTTTAATTTTACCTTTATTTTACTAGGCAAGTCAGTTAAGAACAAATTCTTATTTTCAATGACGGCCTAGGAACAGTGGGTTAACTGCCTGTTCAGGGGCAGAACGACAGATTTGTACCTTGTCAGCTCGGGGATTCGAACTTGCAACCTTTCGGTTTCAAGTCCAACACTCTAACCACTAGGCTACCCTGCCGCCCCAGATAGGGTCGGATAGCATAGGATAGGATAGATGTTTCGTTTAATGGGTTGGGCGCAGCACAGCCCATGAAGCATTTTAGTGGTTAAACGCTTTGCTCGAGATCACAACAGCAGAAATATTGGTGCCAGCGACCCTCGATCCCATCAGCCTGGCAATCATACATTTTTACATTTACTTCTTAGCATATGTGAATTTGAGTTGTTGGTGAAAGGACTTACTCCAGCCAATGAGTGGGGCAAAACTCCAGGCAAAAGAGTAAAGCCACACCATTAGTATTGCCAGGGTGGTCCGACGCCTTGACGACCGACCGAGGGCCTTGAGGGGCTGGGTGATGACCAGGTAGCGGTCTATGGAGATAGCCAACAGGTTGATCATGGAGGTGATGCCAAAGAGAGCCCCACAGAAGGCATACATTTTGCATCCTGCAGACACACAGTTCAAATGCAGGTCAAAACCAACAATGTTCAGAGATTCAGATTGGAACCGTCAATTAGAAAATGATCAATTGTCAAACATGAACAAATAGCATCAAATAATGTTTTGTGTTCCTCTTCGGGAGTTCACTGTCACCGTCTACTATGGTGGCTGAATACAATGGGCAACATTTTCGTAGTGCAAAAAAAATTATTGTGCAAAGAAATACCATAAACCTCATTATAATCTCACCGTTAAATGTATTTATACTATTTTTCAACAGTATGCATTATAAGGAGACGATTATCTAACTAGAGTTTAGTAAACTGAGCAATATGTAAATAGTAGCCTCTTTATAGCGCACATTGTAGAAGAAAAGTTGCACCAGTTGCTAGATTATATAATGAGGTTTATGGTAAATTTTGCACAATTCTTTTGAACTATATGACAAACAATGATTGAGATGGTGCGGTGAAAAAAATGAGAGAAAGGGGGATAATGACTTACCGTACTCGCCAAAAATCCACTCTTTATAGAGACAGTTAATGAAGAAGATGGGCGACTGTGTGAAAGCCATGAGGAAGTCGCTCACTGCCTGGTTCATGATGAAGTAGTTGGGCAGATTACGCAGTTTCTTATTACTGTAACACAGGTAGGTGGGAATACAGTGTTATTATACAGTGCCTTGCGAAAGTATTCGGCCCCCTTGAACTTTGCGACCTTTTGCCACATTTCAGGCTTCAAACATAAAGATATAAAACTGTATTTTTTTGTGAAGAATCAACAACAAGTGGGACACAATCATGAAGTGGAACGACATTTATTGGATATTTCAAACTTTTTTAACAAATAAAAAACTGAAAAATTGGGCGTGCAAAATTATTCAGCCCCTTTACTTTCAGTGCAGCAAACTCTCTCCAGAAGTTCAGTGAGGATCTCTGAATGATCCAATGTTGACCTAAATGACTAATGATGATAAATACAATCCACCTGTGTGTAATCAAGTCTCCGTATAAATGCACCTGCACTGTGATAGTCTCAGAGGTCCGTTAAAAGTGCAGAGAGCATCATGAAGAACAAGGAACACACCAGGCAGGTCCGAGATACTGTTGTGAAGAATTTTAAAGCCGGATTTGGATACAAAAATATTTCCCACGCTTTAAACATCCCAAGGAGCACTGTGCAAGCGATAATATTGAAATGGAAGGAGTATCAGACCACTGCAAATCTACCAAGACCTGGCCGTCCCTCTAAACTTTCAGCTCATACAAGGAGAAGACTGATCAGAGATGCAGCCAAGAGGCCCATGATCACTCTGGATGAACTGCAGAGATCTACAGCTGAGGTGGGAGACTCTGTCCATAGGACAACAATCAGTCGTATATTGCACAAATCTGGCCTTTATGGAAGAGTGGCAAGAAGAAGGCCATTTCTTAAAGATATCCATAAAAAGTGTTGTTTAAAGTTTGCCACAAGCCACCTGGGAGACACACCAAACATGTGGAAGAAGGTGCTCTGGTCAGATGAAACCAAAATTGAACTTTTTGGCAACAATGCAAAACGTTATATTTGGCGTAAAAGCAACACAGCCCATCACCCTGAACACACCATCCCCACTGTCAAACATGGTGGTGGCAGCATAATGGTTTGGGCCTGCTTTTCTTCAGCAGGGACAGGGAAGGTGGTTAAAATTGATGGGAAGATGGATGGAGCCAAATACAGGACCATTCTGGAAGAAAACCTGATGGAGTCTGCAAAAGACCTGAGACTGGGACGGAGATTTGGCTTCCAACAAGACAATGATCCAAAACATAAAGCAAAATCTACAATGGAATGGTTCAAAAATAAACATATCCAGGTGTTAGAATGGCCAAGTCAAAGTCCAGACCTGAATCCAATCGAGAATCTGTGGAAAGAACTGAAAACTGCTGTTCACAAATGCTCTCCATCCAACCTCACTGAGCTCGAGCTGTTTTGCAAGGAGGAATGGGAAAAAATGTCAGTCTCTCGATGTGCAAAACTGATAGAGACATACCCCAAGCGACTTACAGCTGTAATCGCAGCAAAAGGTGGCGCTACAAAGTATTAACTTAAAAGGGGGCTGAATAATTTTGCACGCCCAATTTTTCCGTTTTTGATTTGTTAAAAAAGTTTGAAATATCCAATAAATGTCGTTCCACTTCATGATTGTGTCCCACTTGTTGTTGATTCTTCACAAAAAAATACAGTTTTATATCTTTATGTTTGAAGCCTGAAATGTGGCAAAAGGTCGCAAAGTTCAAGGGGGCCGAATACTTTCGCAAGGCACTGTATATTATTATATATTACCACATTTCAAATCCATGAGCACACAAATGGCATAGACCTATACAAATTAAAAACAAAAACGTTTTAAGTGAGAATAGACATTGGTCTGAAGCTGAAAAAAAGAAAGGAAATTGACATGAGCACCACGATGCCTATTCCACCCATGCTCTACCAAGGTTTTCCAGCACACAGCTTTGACCTACTACAGTAGCTATGTTGGTATTGTACTTCAAACTATATGTAGCCAGGTTGCTTAGGATTTTGAAGTTAATATTAACAGCTGATTTTCCAGAGGGAAGCAAAAAGAACAGAAACCCATTTAAGCCAATATGGAGTAAACTGGGAAAATATTCCCTGACCTCTATTAAGACAATCAAGAAAACTCCTGGAAAATACACACATAATCAACATGTACCCATGAACTATTTACATGAAAATGTACCTTTTAGTTTACTGAAAAAAGGCCTAGTACTGCATTACCTGTAAACAAAGGTGAGTTATCACTAAATATAAAAAGTACAACCAAATGTACATTCATCAGATATAGTCAACTTTGTAACTACAATTCAGGGATGGCCACAATTGCTCTTGACAAGCTACAGGTTTATGCAGGCTTTTTTGTTCAAGCCCAGTTCGTGGTCTCGATGAACAGTTGAGGTCTGGATGAACAGCTGAGATCTCGATGAACAGCTGAGGCCTGGATGAACAGCTGAGGTCTCGATAAACAGCTGAGGCCCGGATGAACAGCTGAGGCCCGGATGAACAGCTGAGGCCTGGATGAACAGCTGAGGCCCGGATGAACAGCTGAGGTCTGGATGAACAGCTGAGGCCCGGATGAACAGCTGAGGTCTGGATGAACAGCTGAGGTCTGGATGAACAGCTGAGGCCCGGATGAACAGCTGAGGTCTGGATGAACAGCTGAGGTCTGGATGAACAGCTGAGGTCTGAATGAACAGCTGAGGCCCGGATGAACAGCTGAGGTCTGGATGAACAGCTGAGGCCCGGATGAACAGCTGAGGTCTGGATGAACAGCTGAGGCCCGGATGAACAGCTGAGGTCTGAATGAACAGCTGAGGTCTGAATGAACAGCTGAGGTCTGGATGAACAGCTGAGATCTCGATGAACAGCTGAGGCCTGGATGAACAGCTGAGGTCTGGATGAATAGCTGAGGTCTGGATGAACAGCTGAGGCCCGGATGAACAGCTGAGGTCTGGATGAACAGCTGAGGTCTGGATGAACAGCTGAGGCCCGGATGAACAGCTGAGGTCTGGATGAACAGCTGAGGTCTGGATGAACAGCTGAGGTCTGGATGAACAGCTAAGGTCTGGATGAACAGCTGAGGTCTGGATGAACAGCTGAGGCCCGGATGAACAGCTGAGGTCTGAATGAACAGCTGAGGTCTGGATGAACAGCTGAGGTCTGGATGAACAGCTGAGGTCTGGATGAACAGTTGAGGTCTGGATGAACAGCTGAGGTCTCGATGAACAGCTGAGGTCTCGATGAACAGCTGAGGCCCGGATGAACAGCTGAGGCCTCGATGAACAGCTGAGGCCTGGATGAACAGCTGAGGCCCGGATGAACAGCTGAGGCCCGGATGACCAGCTGAGCCCGGATGACCAGCTGAGGCCTCGATGAACAGCTGAGGCCCGGATGAACAGCTGAGGCCTCGATGAACAGCTGAGGCCTCGATGAACAGCTGAGGCCTGGATGAACAGCTGAGGTCTGGATGAACAGCTGAGGCCCGGATGAACAGCTGCGGTCTGGATGAACAGCTGAGGCCCGGATGAACAGCTGAGGTCTCGATGAACAGCTGAGATCTCGATGAAAAGCTGAGTGGTAGAATCAGGTGTGGTAGCACTGGGTTTGAACAGAAAAGTGTGAATAACGCTGTGGATCATCAAGAGCAATTTTGATAACTCCTGATACAAACACTGCTACAAATGACAAACTGTTGACAAACGCCCGTTGAGAAACGCCTGTAAAATACAGTCATTGGACAAGCGCAAAATAATTATAGACATATTTACAAATCTGAAACTGGATAGGTGTTCTAAATTCTTGAATACAAAACTTCAGCTACAAATGTCCTAAGTAATGCTGTACACAGCTGTCCAATTCCAGTAAAATAATTGTCTTCATTAATAAATGGCAGTAAACAGTAAATATGAAAACAGGTGGGAGTACTCACAGATTTGGAACAGAACATTTATTTTAACTATTGATAGTGTGCGAAGTACCATGAGCGTGCATTTGAATTGGCATAAGTTGTTTGTCAGTTCCACATGGGCCAGCTTGCATTTCTCTGTGACAGGCGCACGCCCTCAATCCGTCACTCTGACATATAGCACAGTGTCCCTGGGCAGTACTGTAGGGACGGCGTGCATCTCACGGATGAGAGCAACGACCTCTTTCTTCCTTGAGGGTCTGAGAGCTGGTCTCTCCTTCGTTCTAGGAAGATGTGCACAGTAAAACACACCACCACACTCACTGCCACTTGGCTGCCACTCCATGAACCCAAAGGTTATTTTTATAAATACAAAATAAGCACTGTGTGTCAAAACTACACACTAAAGAGAATGGTCAAAATGTACCCTCCTTCAGTTCCGAAGGCAGTGACACTGACCATTAAACTACGAACCTTGTTATAAACATGTCAACTTGTCAACACACTATTTAACTGGACAATCTGGTGATGACAGAAAGCTTTCGTTGCACAGTTTTTGTTGTTAATTCACTCAGTACTGATTGAATGTTTATTTATCTTGTTTGGTTAAAAATAAATCGTCTGAAACAGTTGATGTGTTGAAAACAATCTCATTTACAGTGCATTCGGAAAGTATTCAGACCCCCTGACTTTTCCCACATTTTTTGTTACGTTACAGTCTTATTCTAAAATGGATTAAATAAAACCTTTTCTTCATCAATCTACACACAATACCCCATAATGACAAAGTGACAACAAGGTTTTAGAAGTTTTAGCAAATGTATATAAAAAAAATACAGAAATAACTTATTCACATAAGTATTCAAACCCTTTGCTATGAGACTCGAAATTGAGCTCAGGTGCATCCTGTTTCCATTGAGCATCCTTGAGATGTTTCTACAACTTGATTGGAGTCCACCTGTGGTAAATTCAATTGATTGGACATGATTTGGAAAAGCACACACCTGTCTATATAAGGTCCCACAGTTGACAGTGCATGTCAGAGCAAAAACCAAGCCATGAGGTCGAAGGCATTGTCCGTGGAGCTCCAAGACGGGATTGTGTCTAGGCACAGATCTTGAGAAGGGTACAAAAACATGTATTCAACATTGAAGGTCCCCGAGAACACAGTGGCCTCTGTCATCCTTAAATGGATGAAGTTTGGAACCACCAAGACTCATCCTAGACCTGGCCGCCTGGCCAAACTGAGCAATCAGGGGAGAACGTACTTGGTCAGTGAGGTGACCAACAACCCAATTGTCACTCTGACAGAGCTCCAGAGTTCCTCTGTGGAGATGGGAGAACCTTCCAGAGGACAGTCATCTCTGCAGCACTCCTCCAAATCAGGCCTTTATGGTAGAGTGGCCAGATGAAAGCCACTCCTCATGAAGAGGCACATGACAGCTGCTTGGGGTTTGCCAAAAGACACCTAAAGACTCTCAGACCACACCATGAGAAACAAGATTCTCTGGTCTGATGAAACCAAGATTGAACTTATTGGTCTGAATGCCAAGCGTCACATCTGGAGGAAACCTGGCACCATCCCTATGGTGAAGCATGGTGGTGGTGGCAGCATCATGCTGTGGGGATGTTTTTCAGCGTCAGGGACTAGGAGACTAGTCAGGATCAAAGGAAAGATGAGTGGAGCAAGAGGAAAACCTGCTCCAGAGCGCTCAGGACCTCAGACTGGGGCGAAGATTCACCTTCCAACAGGACAACAACCGTAAGCACACAGCCAGGACAATGCAGGAGTGGCTTTGGGACAAGTCTCTGAATGTCCTTGAGTGGCCCAGCAAGAGCCCGGACTTGAACCTGATTGAACGTCTCTGGAGATACCTGAAAATAGCTGTGCAGTGACTCTCCCCATCCAACCTGACAGGTTTTGAGAGGCTCTGCAGAGAAAAATGAGAGAATCTCCCCAAATACAGGTCTGTCAAGCTTGTAGCGTCATACCCAAGAAGACTCAAGTCTATAATCACTGCCAAAGGTGCTTCAACAAAGTACTGAGTAATGGGACTGAATACTTATGTAAATGGGATATTTCAGTTGTTTATTTTTATTACATTAGGAAAAATGGCAAAAGAATGTCTGTTTCTGCATTGTCATTATGTGGTATTGTATGTAAATTGATGAAGGAAAAAAACTATATAATCAATTTAAGAATAAGACTGTAGAGTAACAAAATGTGGAAAAAGTCAAGGGGTCTGAATACTTTCCGAATGCACTGAATACAGTTAGGCCATTTATAGAGTTAGTTCTAACCAAGTTAGCAAGCATGGCATTGTATTTGGACTGTACACAGGTTCAGTTGAACTAGCAAGCAATGATGCTACTAATGTGGATGGCAAATTCCATTTTTTTTGAAGACACTGAAATGTAACTTGACACTTTTGATCAGTCAGCGCAAATTTGGATTATAATGACGGAGTAGCTAACATTAGATTAGCAATTGTTTAATTAATTATCTTTAGTCTCCTGGTGGAGAGAGGGCTCTATTGCAACATAGCATCCAGATCACAGTGATGGGTCAGTGATCTAGCATTAGTAATAGATCTTAAAGCACCGTGATACACTGTGTCCAGAGTTTGAGGTACTTGAGGCCTGCATATAGACAATATCACCATAATCCAGCACTGATTTTTTTTTAAGTGCTTTGAACAAGACATTTTCTGACTAACATTGAAAAGTAAGATTTGTTCCTGAAACCCAAACCCAATAGAAATCCAATTCAACTTCAGTTTCTTGGTCAAGTTATCAATATGCTGTTTAAAATTCAACTTTTCATCTAACCAAATCCCAAGATACTTATAGGACGTCATCCTATCAATTTGCTGGCCTTTTATAGTTCAAATCTGCACGTGACTCCATCTGTTTTTTCAGGGAAGAGAAAACCATCATCTTTGTTTTCCTTTCATTAAAGCACACGTTTCAATTGGAAAAGCTGCCTTTGAATAACATCAAAGGCCAACTGAAACAATGCCCATTGCATGATGTATTATAAATTAGCAGCGTGGCAGATTCCCACAGTTTGGTGTTGACTATGAACTTTACTTAGCTAGGTAGCTAGCTAGCTATGCTTTGTGGAAGAAGGTAGGATGTAAGTTATTGTTGAGTCGCTATACACAAATATTCCACATGAAGGCGGTATTTAAGTCATGGAACATTTTCTACTGCAACGTGACCCTAATGAACTACCGTCCATGCATGCATTATAACATTAGCTGAAATAGTACTCACACACAACTACTTAATGTTTCTAAATGATTTCTTTATTCAGACAAAGGGTACTGCTATGGGATCCCCCATGGCTCCTAACTATGCTAATGTGTATGTGGGTTACATGGAGAAACAGTCCATTCTCAATCGTCTCAAAAATATTTTCCTGCCTAACATTTATTATTTGGAGTTGGTACATGAATGATATTTTTGTTCTATGGAGGGGTGATGCAAAACAACTCCAGGCGTTCCATGCTTTTACTAACTCTTGTTCTGAGCACCTGAGATTTACTATGCAATCTGACACGTCAAATCAGTTTCCTTGATCTTATGATCTTGTGTTAGGATAATGTTCAATGCACTGATCTTTACAGGATCTGTCGCCCACTTCCTTTGAAAAACAGTTTGCCCTACAGCCAATTCTGTCGAATCGAAGGAATTTGCATTCAAGTAGAGGGGGTACACAGATGGTCATATTAGTACTGCCATTGATCAAATCCAAAACAAATTGAGACATGATGTCTTTCAAGGACAGTCGCGCAAAAAGAAGCATTATTGTGTTCTTACTACCCCCAATTAAAAGTGCTCTGAACAAATTAAGGGAATCGTTGGCACATTCTAAGATCCGATGACAGTATCGGCAATGCGTTTTCGGACCCTCCCTTGGTCGTATTCTTGCGGCGCAGAAGCTTACAGATGGTAGGCAATTAAGGTCACAGTTATGAAAACGTAGGACACTAAAGAGGCCTTTCTACCTACTCTGAAAAACACCAAAAGAAGCATGCCCAGGGTCCCTGCTCATCTGCGTGAACGTTGCCTTAGGCATGCTGCAAGGAGGCATGAGGACTGCAGATATGGCCAGGGCAATACATTTCAAATGTCCGTACTGTGAGATGCCTAAGACAGCGCTACAGGGAGACAGGACGGACAGCTGATAGAACCCTGACCTGTTCACCGGACGTGCTACCTGTCCAAGACCTGCTGTTTTCAACTCTCTAGAGACAGCAGTAGCGGTAGAGATACTCTGAATGATCGGCTATGAAAAGCCAACTGACATTTACTACTGAGGTGCTGACCTGTTGCACCCTCAACAACCACTGTGATTATTATTATTTGACCCTGCTGGTAATCTATGAACATTTGAACTTCTTGGCCATGTTCTGTCATAATCTTCACCCGGCATAGCCAGAAGAGGACTGGCCACCCCTCATAGCCTGGTTCCTCTCTAGGTTTCTTCCTAGGTTCTGGCCTTTCTAGGGAGTTTTTCCTAGCCACCGTGCTTCTACACCTGCATTGCTTGCTGTTTGGGGTTTTAGACTGAGTTTCTGTACAGCACTTTGTGACAGCTGATCAGCTGAAGTAAGAAGGGCTTTATAAATAAATACATTTCATTGATTGATCATCCTCGCAGTGGCAGACCATGAGTAACAACACCTGCACAGGATCGGTACATCCAAACATCACAGCTGCGGGACAGGTACAGGATGGCAACAACAACTGCCCGAGTTACACCAGGAACGCACAATCCCTCCATCAGTGTTCAGACTGTCCGCAATAGGCTGAGAGAGGCTGAGAGGCTGGACTGAGGGCTTGTTGGCCTGTTGTAAGGCAGGTCCTCACCAGATATCACCGGCAACAACGTCGCCTATGGGCGCAAACCTAACGTCGTTGGACCAGACAGGACAGGCAAAAAGTGCTCTTCACTGTCGAGTCGCGGTTTTGTCTCACCAGGGGTGATGGTCGGATTCGCGTTTATCGTCGAAGGAATGAGCGTTACACCGAGGCCTGTACTCTGGAGCGGGATTGATTTGGAGGTGGAGGGTCCATCATGGTCTGGGGCGGTGTGTCACAGCATCATCGGACTGAGCTTGTTGTCATTGCAGGCAATCTCAATGCTGTGCGTTACAGGGAAGACATCCTCCTCCCTCGTGGTACCCTTCCTGCAGGCTCATCCTGACATGACCCTCCAGCATGACAATGCCACCAGCCATACTGCTCATTCTGTGCGTGATTTCCTGCAAGACAGGAATGTCAGTGTTCTGCCATGGCCAGCGAAGAGCCCGGATCTCAATCCCATTGAGGACGTCTGGGACCTGTTGGATCGGAGGGTGAGGGCTATTCCCTCCAGAAATGTTTGGGAACTTGCAGGTGCCTTGGTGGAAGAGTGGGGTAAAATCTCACAACAAGAACTGACAAATCTCGTGCAATTCATGAGGAGGAGATGCACTGCAGTACTTAATGCAGCTGGTGGCCACACCAGATACTGACTGTTACTTTTGATTTTCACCCCCCTACCCCCCTTTGTTCAGGGACACATTATTCCATTTTTGTTAGTCGCACATCTGTGGAACTTGCTCAGTTTATGTCTCAGTTGTTAAATCTTATGTTGAATATGTTCATACAAATATTTACACATGTTAAGTTTGCTGAAAATTAACGCAGTTGACAGTGAGAGGACGATTCTTTTTTTATATATAAAATATAGCTAGCTAGCCAACATTTAACTCTGATCTGACTGGTATCTTATTCTATCTATCAAATGTATGTAGTTCTGTCCTTGAGCTGTTCTTGTTTAATGATGTTCTGTATTATGTTTCATGTTTTGTCTGGACCCCCGGAAGAGTAGCTGCTGCTTTTGCAACAGCTAATGGAGATCCTAATAAAATACCAGTATCTGTGGTGTATCATTACGTTAGCTAGTTGGCTAACATTACAGCTGCTGGGTACCTAACGTTAGCCAATCAAAACAAAACCACATTCAGGTCACTAACAACAACTAACCCATTTTTCAAGTTGGACAATTATCTGTATGCATTTATTGATTAACCTCAGCTTGAGAACCAACATATAGCTATCTATAGTAGCCTAGGTTTGTCCTGAACCACTTCCTATCATGGCTGGCTGCTGCCTGGATGGTGTTGTTGAGTTGCTGGCCCGGTTTGACAGAACTCTGAGATTCAGTTGAAAAGAGATGTTAGCATTGTCAAATGCTGCAAAAAGGTAGCACATCGTTGGTTCTTAATGCATGTCAAATTTAGTAAATTCATCATTTTTTTATTCCAATGATCACTTTATGGACGCTATGGTCTCATTTTAATCTGACGTCTACAATTTGAGCTAGCTAGCCACAAGTAATACTCTTAAAACTCAACTGCTAACCACCCTGTTAAAAAACCTGGTATGTTGTTTTCGGTAAAAGACGGACAGCGCGTGACGAGAGGCTGGGAGTGCATTAAATCAGAGATCCATATAAAGATGGGCCCTTATTCAATAAATTTGCTCATTATGTGTGGCTGAGATCATTCAAAAACATTGTTGTTATTGTCGTTGTGTAAGAATGTAATACAATGTGAGGGCCTACATTTGGACATCCACTCAACAAGCACTGGTTGAGCTTGAGGTGGCTAAAATCTTTTCACATGATCACCCCGTCCCTTAATACATCCCCTACTCTCTGATTAATGGGTCACTATAAGTCTTAAATCTCCAAGGACATTTTTATTATATATATATATATTTAAAAATTGTATCAATTTATAAAATATGTATTATAGGCACGACAATAGCTGTTGGTTGAAGCTAACTGTTAAATTCAAATCGCCCTACCATGATATCTAAGCCAATATGACACTAAACTCTATGAAAATTTGGCAAATCAACTTGAATGGAGGTACACAACACATGAAAACAGTCTGTCAACGATCCTCATCCACAGTAAAATGTCACCACTCCTACTGCCCCCTTTCTTTTATAGAGTGCATCAAATCAAACTTTATTTGTCACATGCGCCGAATACAATGTGTAAATCTTACCGTGAAATGCTTACTTACAAGCCCTTTTAACCAACAGTGCAGTTCAAGAAGAGTTATGAAAAAATATTTACCAAATAAAGTCAAGTTTAAAAAAAAGATTAAAAAGTAACACAATAAAATAACAATAACGAGGCTATATACAGGGGGACCAGTACAGAGTCAGTGTGCGGGGTACAGGTTAGTCGAGGTAATATATACATGTAGGTAGGGGTGAAGTGACTATGCATGGATAATGAACAGATTAGCAGCAGTGTATACGTACGTGACTGTGTTCTGACTTAATGAATGCATGCAGCACCATGTATGGAACAATTGTTCGAAGAGGCCATTTAATCTGGAGGAGGGGCTGAAATATAAAAGCTTTCGGGTAATACCTTCTACCTTGGGACCTGACCTAATTTCAGAAATCAATTAACTTCAATAAAATAATAGACAAGACCAGGGGAAGAGTAGGTCGGCAATACTCTTTCTGGATCAGAGCATAAACTTATCATGCATGACCAACTTTTCTTGACCAAATGTACTAACATGCATGGTCCTTATATCCAGTGGTGGAACAAGTACCCAATTGTTATACCTGAGTAAAAGTAAATATACTTTAATCACTAAAGTGAAAGTCACCCAGTAAAATAGTACTTGAGTAAGTCTAAAAGTATTTAGTTTTAAATCTACTTAAGTTTGAAAAGTAAATGTTAGTGCTAAAAATATATTTAAGTATCAAAAGTAAAAGTATAAATCGTTTCACATTCCTTATATTAAGCAAACCAAACAGCACGATTTTCATGATTTGAACATTTTACGAATAGCCAGGGACACACTCCAACACTCAGAATTTTTTTACAAACGGAGCATTTGTGTTTAGTGAGTCTGCCAGATCAGAAACAGTAGGGATGACCAGGGATGTTCTCTGTTTAGTCAGTCTGCCAGATCAGAAACAGTAGGGATGACCAGGGATGTTCTCTGTTTAGTGAGTCTGCCAGATCAGAAACAGTAGGGATGACCAGGGATGTTCTCTGTTTAGTCAGTCCGCCAGATCAGAAACAGTAGGGATGACCAGGGATGTTCTCTGTTTAGTCAGTCTGCCAGATCAGAAACAGTAGGGATGACCAGGGATGTTCTCTGTTTAGTGAGTCTGCCAGATCAGAAACAGTAGGGATGACCAGGGATGTTCTCTGTTTAGTCAGTCCGCCAGATCAGAAACAGTAGGGATGACCAGGGATGTTCTCTGTTTAGTCAGTCTGCCAGATCAGAAACAGTAGGGATGACCAGGGATGTTCTCTGTTTAGTGAGTCTGCCAGATCAGAAACAGTAGGGATGACCAGGGATGTTCTCTGTTTAGTCAGTCCGCCAGATCAGAAACAGTAGGGATGACCAGGGATGTTCTCTGTTTTCAGTCTGCCAGATCAGAAACAGTAGGGATGACTGTCCAGAGTCTGCCAGAGTAGGGATGACATGTTCTCTGTTTAGTCAGTCTGCCAGATGATGACCAGGGATGTTCTCTGTTTAGTCAGTCTGCCAGATCAGAAACAGTAGGGATGACCAGGGATGTTCTCTGTTTAGTGAGTCTGCCAGATCAGAAACAGTAGGGATGACCAGGGATGTTCTCTGTTTAGTCAGTCTGAGATCAGAAACAGTAGGGATGACCAGGGATGTTCTCTGTTTAGTCAGTCTGCCAGATCAGAAACAGTAGGGATGACCAGGGATGTTCTCTGTTTAGTCAGTCTGCCAGATCAGAAGGAGGGATGACCAGGGATGTTCTCTGTTTAGTCAGTCTGCCAGATCAGAAGCAGTAGGGATGACCAGGGATGTTCTCTGTTTAAGTCTGCCAGATCAGAAGCAGTGGGATGACCAGGGATGTTCTCTGTTTAGTCAGTCTGCCAGATCAGAAACAGTAGGGATGACCAGGGATGTTCTCTGTTTAGTCAGTCTGCCAGATCAGAAGCAGTAGGGATGACCAGGGATGTTCTCTGTTTAGTCAGTCTGCCAGATCAGAAACAGTAGGGATGACCAGGGATGTTCTCTGTTTAGTCAGTCTGCCAGATCAGAAACAGTAGGGATGGGGATGAGTGAGTCTGCAGATCAGGATGTGACCAGGGATGTTCTCTGTTTAGTCAGTCTGCCAGATCAGAAGCAGTAGGGATGACCAGGGATGTTCTCTGTTTAGAGTCTGCCAGATCAGAAACAGTAGGGATGACCAGGGATGTTCTCTGTTTAGTCAGTCTGCCAGATCAGAAGCAGTAGGGATGACCAGGGATGTTCTCTGTTTAGTCAGTCTGCCAGATCAGAAACAGTAGGATGACCAGGGATGTTCTCTGTTTAGTCAGTCTGCCAGATCAGAAACAGTAGGGATGACCAGGGATGTTCTCTGTTTAGTCAGTCTGCCAGATCAGAAACAGTAGGGATGACCAGGGATGTTCTCTGTTTAGTCAGTCTGCCAGATCAGAAGCAGTAGGGATGACCAGGGATGTTCTCTGTTTAGTGAGTCTGCCAGATCAGAAGCAGTAGGGATGACCAGGGATGTTCTCTGTTTAGTCAGTCTGCCAGATCAGAAGCAGTAGGGATGACCAGGGATGTTCTCTGTTTAGTCAGTCTGCCAGATCAGAAGCAGTAGGGATGACCAGGGATGTTCTCTGTTTAGTCAGTCTGCCAGATCAGAAGCAGTAGGGATGACCAGGGATGTTCTCTGTTTAGTGAGTCTGCCAGATCAGAAGCAGTAGGGATGACCAGGGATGTTCTCTGTTTAGTCAGTCTGCCAGATCTGGGATGACCAGGGATGTTCTCTGTTTAGTGAGTCTGCCAGATCAGAAGCAGTAGGGATGACCAGGGATGTTCTCTGTTTAGTGAGTCTGCCAGATCCAGATCAGAAGCAGTAGGGATGACCAGGGATGTTCTCTGTTTAGTGAGTCTGCCAGATCAGAAGCAGTAGGGATGACCAGGGATGTTCTCTGTTTAGTGAGTCTGCCAGATCAGAAGCAGTAGGGATGACCAGGGATGTTCTCTGTTTAGTCAGTCTGCCAGATCAGAAGCAGTAGGGATGACCAGGGATGTTCTCTGTTTAGTGAGTCTGCCAGATCAGAAGCAGTAGGGATGACCAGGGATGTTCTCTGTTTAGTGAGTCTGCCAGATCAGAAGCAGTAGGGATGACCAGGGATGTTCTCTGTTTAGTCAGTCTGCCAGATCAGAAACAGTAGGGATGACCAGGGATGTTCTCTGTTTAGTCAGTCTGCCAGATCAGAAGCAGTAGGGATGACCAGGGATGTTCTCTGTTTAGTCAGTCTGCCAGATCAGAAACAGTAGGGATGACCAGGGATGTTCTCTGTTTAGTCAGTCTGCCAGATCAGAAACAGTAGGGATGACCAGGGATGTTCTCTGTTTAGTGAGTCTGCCAGATCAGAAGCAGTAGGGATGACCAGGGATGTTCTCTGTTTAGTCAGTCTGCCAGATCAGAAGCAGTAGGGATGACCAGGGATGTTCTCTGTTTAGTGAGTCTGCCAGATCAGAAACAGTAGGGATGACCAGGGATGTTCTCTGTTTAGTCAGTCTGCCAGATCAGAAGCAGTAGGGATGACCAGGGATGTTCTCTGTTTAGTCAGTCTGCCAGATCAGAAACAGTAGGGATGACCAGGGATGTTCTCTGTTTAGTCAGTCTGCCAGATCAGAAACAGTAGGGATGACCAGGGATGTTCTCTGTTTAGTCAGTCTGCCAGATCAGAAACAGTAGGGATGACCAGGGATGTTCTCTGTTTAGTCAGTCTGCCAGATCAGAAGCAGTAGGGATGACCAGGGATGTTCTCTGTTTAGTGAGTCTGCCAGATCAGAAGCAGTAGGGATGACCAGGGATGTTCTCTGTTTAGTCAGTCTGCCAGATCAGAAGCAGTAGGGATGACCAGGGATGTTCTCTGTTTAGTCAGTCTGCCAGATCAGAAGCAGTAGGGATGACCAGGGATGTTCTCTGTTTAGTCAGTCTGCCAGATCAGAAGCAGTAGGGATGACCAGGGATGTTCTCTGTTTAGTGAGTCTGCCAGATCAGAAGCAGTAGGGATGACCAGGGATGTTCTCTGTTTAGTCAGTCTGCCAGATCAGAAGCAGTAGGGATGACCAGGGATGTTCTCTGTTTAGTGAGTCTGCCAGATCAGAAGCAGTAGGGATGACCAGGGATGTTCTCTGTTTAGTGAGTCTGCCAGATCAGAAGCAGTAGGGATGACCAGGGATGTTCTCTGTTTAGTGAGTCTGCCAGATCAGAAGCCCAGGGATGTTCTCTGTTTAGTGAGTCTGCCAGATCAGAAGCAGTAGGGATGACCAGGGATGTTCTCTGTTTAGTCAGTCTGCCAGATCAGAAGCAGTAGGGATGACCAGGGATGTTCTCTGTTTAGTGAGTCTGCCAGATCAGAAGCAGTAGGGATGACCAGGGATGTTCTCTGTTTAGTCAGTCTGCCAGATCAGAAACAGTAGGGATGACCAGGGATGTTCTCTGTTTAGTGAGTCTGCCAGATCAGAAGCAGTAGGGATGACCAGGGATGTTCTCTGTTTAGTCAGTCTGCCAGATCAGAAACAGTAGGGATGACCAGGGATGTTCTCTGTTTAGTCAGTCTGCCAGATCAGAAACAGTAGGGATGACCAGGGATGTTCTCTGTTTAGTCAGTCTGCCAGATCAGAAGCAGTAGGGATGACCAGGGATGTTCTCTTGATAAGTGTGTGCATTGGACCATTTTTCTGTCCTGCTAACCATTCAAAATGTAAGTACTTTTGGGTGTCAGGGAAAATGTATGTAGTAAAAAGTACATTACTTTCATTAGGAATGTAGTTGAGTATTTAAAAAAAGAAAATATTTCACCTTTATTTAACCAGGTAGGTCAGTTGAGAACAAGTTCTCATTTACAACTGCGACCTGGCCAAGATAAAGCAAAGCAGTGTGACACAAACAACAACACATGGAGTTACACATGGAATAAACAAACATACAGTCAATAACATAATAGGGGAAAAAATCTATATACAGTGTGTGCAAATGAGGTGAGATTAGGGAGGTAAGGCAATAAATAGGCCATGGTGGCGAAGTAATTACAATTTAGCAATTAAACGCTGGAGTGATAGATGTGCAGAAGATGAATGTGCAAGTAGAGATACTGGGGTGCAAAAGAGCAAAAAATGAATAAATAAATAACAATATGGGGATGAGGTAGTTGGATGGGCTATTTACAGATGGGCTATGTACAGATGCAGTGATCTGAGAGCTGCTCTGACAGCTGATGCTTAAAGTTAGTGAGGGAGATATGAGTCTCCAGCTTCAGTGATCTGGTTTGGCGACGAATATGGCGACGAATATGAAGCGAGGGCCAGCCAACAAGAGCATACAGGTCGCAGTGGTGGGTAGTATATGGGGATTTAGTTACGTAAAGTACAGCTACTCCAAAAAAACTACTTAAACAGTACTTTAAAGTATTTTTACTTAAGTGCTGTACCCCACTGCTTCTAACAAGCAATAGTAGCAATGGCTACCAGACCTGGGTTCAACTACTATTTACTGTATTTAAGGAAGTATTTAGACAACGATTGTTTGAAAAAACTAGTAGTTAAATGTTGGAATGTATTTACAACTACTTCAAGTACTAATACATACTGTTATACATGAACATAAATACATACTGTTAGACATAAACATAAATACATACTGTTAGACATAAACATAAATACATCATGTTATACATAAACCTACACATGTATTTGAACCCAGGTCTGAAATGTATAGCGGATGTTTTATGGGCTTCTGCCATTTTGTGTATTTTTTTGCACTGACCGTAACTTGTTTTTGTACATAATGTTTCCGCCATGGTTTCCTTTGACCAAAAAGAGCTTCTGGACATCAGAACAGCGATCGCTAACATCAATTTGGATGAAGATTTCTACTTCAATGAGGCGGCAGCACAGGACACACTGCTCACACCGGACCAGGCCCTGATCCCCGACACTCGGAAGAGACTGTGACATAAAGGCTGACGTGCGGGTTGATTAAACTACAGCGACGAGTAAATAATCCACCTCTACCCTCTGTTCTATTGGGGAATGTACAATCTCTGGAGAACAAAATGGACGAGCTCCGTTTTGAGACAATCCTATCAACAAGACCTGAAGAACTGCAATATCCTATGTTTCTCTGAAACATGGCTGAGCAGGGACTGAAGCTGTTTTTTCTATGCATTAGCAGGACAGGACGGCAGAGTCGGGTCAATGGGGGTGGTACATGTCTCTCTGTTAACAACAGCTAGTGCACAATCTCTAATATTAAATCTTGAGGTTCTGCTCACCTGAGTTAGAATGCCTCATGATAAGCAGTAGACTATACTATTTACCAAGAGAGTTTTCATCTATAGTATATTTTTCATAACTGTCATCACAAACCGATGATGGCAGTGACCGTACATACATACCCCAAACAGAAGCCATGGATTACAGTCAACATCCGCATTGAGCTAAATGCTAGAGCTGCCCGCTTCCAAGGAGCGGGACACAGATCCGGACGCTTATAAAAAAATCCTGCTACGCCTTCCTGACAAACCATCAAACAGGCAAAGCGTCAATACAGGACTAAGATCAAATATTACCACACAAGCTCTGATGCACAGATTACAATGGGAAACCCAGCCACAAGCTGCCCAGGGACGCAGATATACTAAATGTATTCTATGCTCGATTCGAGAAAACAAAACTGAACCATGGGTGAGAGCACCAGCTGTTCTGGATGACTATGTGATCATGCTCTCCGTAGCCGATGTAAGACAGGTTGACATTCACAGGTTGACATTCACAAGGCCACAGGGCCAGACTAATTACCAGGACATTCACAGGTTGACATAAACAGGTTGACATTCACAAGGCCACAGGGCCAGAATAATTACCAGGACGCATACTCAGAGCATGCGTTGACCAGCTAGCAAGTGTCTTCACTGACATTTTCAACCTCTCCCTGACCCAGTCTGTAATACCTACATGTTTCAGCAGACAACCATAGTCCCTGTGCCCGAGAACACCATGGTAACCTGTCTAAATGATTATATTATTATTATACTTTGAAAGGCTGGTCATGGCTCACATCAAGACCATCATCCCAAACACCCTAGACCCACTTCAATTCACATACTGCCCCAACAGACACTATCTCTATTGCACTCCACTCTGCACGACAATGGTAGTCTGATCACAGACGACGATGAGACAGCCTATATGGTGGAAGTCTGAGACCTGGCAGTGTGGTGCCAGGACAACAACCTCTGCCTCAATGTCAGCAAGACAAAGGAGTTGATCGTGGACTACAGGAAACGGAGGGCCGAGCACACCCCCATTCACATCAATGAGGCTGTAGGGGAGAGCTTTAAGTTTCTCGGTGGCCACATCCTTAAGGACCTATCATGGTCCAAACACACCAACACAGTCGTGAAGAGGGCTCCTCTTCCAGGAGGCTGAAAATATATGGCAAAGCCCTTCAGATCCTCTAAAAGTTCTACAGCTGCACCAGTGAGAGCATCTTGACTGGCTGCATCACCGCTTGATATGGCAACTGCTTGGCTTCCGACCGCAAGGCACTACAGAGGGTAGTGCGTACGGCCCAGTACGTCACTGGGGCCAATCTATCTGCCATCCAGGACCTTTACACCAGGCGGTGTCAGAGAAAGGCCTTTTTTGACTCATCACATATGCTGCTGCTACTGTTTACTATCTGTGACTTTATACCTAGTTATACGTACACACAGTATATCTAATGATGCTGTAAATCTAAAATGAGTCTAGACAGCCTCTTTTTTGTTGTTGTCCCAAAACAATTGGTTCGATTGACACCTGAGTGTAATGAATTAATAAATTACACTAATAAGAAGGTGTTTAATGACAACTTGAATAATTGATCAAGTCTGAAAATGATTGATGAGACTAGTTATAAGAACAGGCCGAAGACTTATAATTCTGGCAATACAGGACAATGACAAGTTGACTACACATTACAAAATGTCTCTGTACATGTACAGTAACATACTGGTAAACAGAGTTGCCAGCTACAGTGTAATTTTGTTTTATAGCAGGGGTGCTTTACTATGTTTTACAGCAGGGGCACTTTACTATGTTTTATAGCAGGGGTACTTTACTATGTTTTATAGCAGGGGTACTTTACTATGTTATACAGCAGGGGTACTTTACTATGTTTTATAGCAGGGGTGCTTTACTATGTTTTATAGCAGGGGTGCTTTACTATGTTTTATAGCAGGGGTACTTTACTGTGTTTTATAGCAGGGGTACTTTACTATGTTTTACAGCAGGGGTACTTTACTATGTTTTATAGCACGGGTACTTTACTATGTTTTACAGCAGGGGCACTTTACTGTGTTTTATAGCAGGGGTACTTTACTATGTTTTATAGCAGGGGTACTTTACTATGTTTTATAGGGGCACTTTACTATGTTTTATAGCAGGGTACTTTACTATGTTTTATAGCAGGGTGCTTTACTATATGTTTTACAGCAGGGATACTTTACTATGTTTTATAGTAGGGGTGCTTTACTATGTTTTATAGCTTTACTATGTTTTATAGCAGGGTTACTTTACTATGTTTTATAGCAGGGTTACTTTACTATGTTTTATAGCAGGGGTACTTTACTATGTTTTATAGCAGGGGTACTTTACTATGTTTTATAGCAGGGGTACTTTACTATGTTTTACAGCAGGGGTGCTTTACTATGTTTTACAGCAGGGGTACTTTACTATGTTTTATAGCAGGGGTCCTTTACTATGTTTTATAGCAGGGGTACTTTACTGTGTTTTACAGCAGGGGTACTTTACTGTGTTTTACAGCAGGGGTACTTTACTATGTTATATAGCAGGGGTACTTTACTATGTTTTATAGCAGGGGTACTTTACTATGTTTTATAGCAGGGGTCCTTTACTATTTTTTATAGCAGGGGTACTTTACTATGTTTTATAGCAGGGGTACTTTACTATGTTATACAGCAGGGGTACTTTACTATGTTTTATAGCAGGGGTACTTCACTATGTTTTATAGCAGGGGTACTTTACTATGTTTTATAGCAGGGGTCCTTTACTATGTTTTATAGCAGGGGTACTTTACTATGTTTTATAGCAGGGGTACTTTACTGTGTTTTACAGCAGGGGTACTTTACTATGTTATATAGCAGGGGTACTTTGCTATGTTTTATAGCAGGGGTACTTTACTATGTTTTATAGCAGGGGTACTTTACTATGTTATACAGCAGGGGTACTTTACTATGTTTTATAGCAGGGGTACTTCACTATGTTTTATAGCAGGGGTACTTTACTATGTTTTATAGCAGGGGTCCTTTACTATGTTTTATAGCAGGGGTACTTTACTATGTTTTATAGCAGGGGTACTTTACTGTGTTTTACAGCAGGGGTACTTTACTATGTTATATAGCAGGGGTACTTTACTATGTTATACAGCAAGAAAACCAGTCCTGTGCTATGCAATGCAGAATATTACTTTGCTCTATAAAGAAAAAATAAACTTGGACAAAGTGTAAACCATAAATATGGTTAGGCATGCTGTTTTTTTTACCCTTAAAATATGTGTTGGGCAGGGAACAAAATGTAAGCCTATTCCCTCTAAAGTCCAGCAATGCAATTTTAAAAATATCCAAGTAACTTACGACAAAATCAAATGCAATAGTCATGTTTATGCCCCGGGATGCTTTTTTCCTCCTTTTTCAGGAACTGTTAACTGTTAACTGGACCTCATCTCTCCTCAGTGAGTTAACGTTGCGTTGGGCATTTTTGGACTTTAAATTCATGATATACAGTATACCCATTGGTTCTTGAAGAATGTAACTTATAAATGCCTCATCTGCTTAGTTCAACTGTCATACCTCATCAGATCACAAAATATAAGCTTGTTTTACCTGAAAGTATATGTCAATGTAAATGTAAACAAACACTGCATATCCTGAAAACATGGTAAAAAAAACTATAGTTTTGATATCATGGATGGTCAGTCCTTGCATCCATAGTTCTGTCTATGAATCTGAGAGTGGTTACATTTCTTCAGCCCTATTCCTCAGGTTTTTACCAAAACAGAGGCGTGGTGCCGCATCGTTCTTGTTTGAACTGCAGATTGCCTCTTTAAGCTTCCATAAATGGAGCACAGAGAGCAGCTGTGGCTACAGGCTAATGGAGTGCACAAACAACTGCATTTCAGTCAGCAGCCAGAGCTTATCGTGCTGAATTTTCTTTATTTAGGTCCTGTCCCCAGGAGTAGAATTCAAATAGATTTTCTAAATTCGGCATCATATGGAAAATCATTAGACAGCACATCACACTGCACGCACCATTATCTTGCACTACCTGTTGCATATCCCATATTGCAATGTTCATTCAGTCCCTTCCATTCCTTGAAAATGACCACATTTGGCTCCCATCCTCTCACTTTGGTAACATCAATAGAAATGAACAAGACCACTGAGGCCAAATCAATTCTAACTAACAGAGAAGGAAGTAAATATCACACAATGTTGACAAACAATACCCCGTGGAAATGTAAATTAACTTTGAAAGAGCTCCAAATAATATTTCATTGAATTTGATAGAACAAAAAAAAAAAGACCACAGCATTGTATTCTCCTCATTCATGATAGACTCTCTGAGCGACTGTAAAACTGTAACAAATCATCCCCCATGCTTTCCCTCAGCCAGTCACTAACCTCCAGAAAGCGAACATGACCAATGCGTTCCCAGTCACCCCCAGTGTTCCAATGATACACACGAAGAAGGCCACGATGTAGTGGACATGGTCTGGGACGTCCACCTTCTTGAAGAAGCTGTGCTGGACTTGATGCTGCTCCTCCATGTTGCACGCCTGGCCCTGGACCATAGGGGTACCAGCATCTGTCCAGTCCGCTCCAACGTTCCCCAGCTCCCTCTCGCTGGCTCTAGTCGCACTCTCTCTCTCCCTCTCTCAAACTCCCCCTTCTATTTTTCTGTATCTCTCTCTCTCTCACACACACAACCACTCTTTGTCTCCATCTGTCTCTCTATCTCAGTCCCTTCCCTCTTTCTCATCTTTCTCTCTCTCTCTCGCTCTCTCTGTCTTTCTCTCTCTCCAAGCCACCTCATGCAAAGCAGATTCAGTCCCATCACTGTGTGCGATTATGTCAGACCCATAATGTCATCCACCAGCTACAGGCAGCAGGCAGGCAGCAGTAGCCCGGACACAGACAGGCAACAACCCTAACCCTAGCCCAACAACCCTAACCCTAGCCCAACAACCCTAACCCTAGCCCAACAACCCTAACCCTAGCCCAACAACCCTAACCGTAGCCCAACAACCCTAACCCAATGCCCCTAACCCTATCCCAATAACCCTAGCCCAATGACCCTAAACGTAGCCCAACAACCCTAACCATAGCCCAACAACCCTAGCCCAATGCCCCTAACCATAGCCCAACCACCCTAAGCCAATGACAGTAAACCTAGCTTTTTGTGCGACCTGACCAAATTCACATACACATTTGAGTTATAGATCTGGCATTCTCATTGAAAGCAAGTCTAGGAAGCGGTTGATCTGTTCTATGTGCACTTCCTGTTCTAAGTTTTTGCATCTTTTACTTTCGGTTTTGTACACCAGCTTTAAACAGCTGGGAATACAATATTTATGGTTATGGAAAAGGTATTTCACAGCAGTTTCGATTGTACATACATTTCAAAAATATTCTTATTTGTTTTGTCACATTAACCGAAATTAGGCAAACCATTTGAATTTGAGCAACCAGGAAATGTGGGTGCAATTTCTGCATAGTGCACCTTTTAATATATACTATATATACACAAGTATGTGGACACCCCTTCAAATGAGTTGCTGTTTGGGACCGATGTGTGCTGAAGCGTGTTAAAATCGTCTGTTCTTGGTTGCAACACTCACTAGCGACTTCCAAAGAGACCCATGACCTTAACCCCATCGAACACCTTTGGGAAGAATCCGACTGTGAACCAGGCCTAATCACCCAACATCAGTGCCCAACCTCACTAATGCTCTTGTGGCTGAATAGAAGCAAGTCCTCGCAGCAATGTTCCAACATCTAGTGGAAAGCCTTCCCAGAAGAGTGGCAGCTGTTCATAGCACCAAAGGAGGGACCAACTCCATATTAATGCCCATGATTTTGGAATGAGATGTTTGCTGAGCAGGTGTCCACATACTTTTGGTAATATAGTGTATCTGAATATAGTTACTTAATGTGATTTTGTAGTCATTACTCCAACCAATAGTCACAGTGACCCTGAAGGTATGTATCACAACCAGCTGTGATTGGGAGTCCCATAGGGCAGGGCACTATTGACCCTGCGTAGTCCGCGTTTGGTCCGTGTAGGCGTCATTGTAAATAAGAATGTGTTGTTAACTGACATGCCTAGTTAAAGGTTAAAAAAAATAAAGTTTTTAAAAGGGAAGTGGTTCCCAAACTGGGGTCGCGGCCCCATATTATAATACCTTACACATCTAAATGAAAATGATTCCGATCTAAAAGATCTAATTCAACCAGAGAGCGCCCTTAGATCATGGGATAGGAACGTACTTGACCATTGCACTTGAGTCATTCCCACCGTGAATGGCTAGGCCTGCTACGTTATGAAACCACACACTACTGCAGAGACTTGGATAATACCGGCCACAATTAATAAGGTGAATACAATGTGTAAGGAGACGGAGGCACAGAAACTCAAATCAATGCCTTCGTCAGATAACACTGTTATACGAAGAATGTATGCTATTGTTAGCAATCAAGAGGAAACTGACTGAACGACTCAAAACTCCCCGGTTTATGCTCTCCAAACGGACATTAGCTGTGAGGGCCGAGATGCCCGTGCATTGACTTTTGTTTGCGATACATGTCGGGGGATGCTATTCACGAGGACCTATTTTTCTGTCTCACGATTCCCGAGCATGAAACGGCACAGGGGATGTTCAATGTGCTGTGTGGCCACATTGACGATAAACAGAGTCCATGAGATCGAATGGTGGGTTTTTGCACAGATGGGGCTCCATCTATGGTGGGACAGCGGTCAAGCCTCTGCACTCTAGTTATGAATGAGTCTCCCTCTGCTATATTGACGCATTGTATGATAGATAGCAATTGGCGGCAAAAGAGCTGAGCACAGAACTCGGAGATATACTGCAGCTGCGCGCACGCCTTTTCGCAAAACTATGTGGAGATATGCATGCAGGGAAAATACAAAAACATTCTACAGATGAGTGACCGAATCAGTGTATTCAGAGGGAAGAATTCTAATTGGAGAGTCTTTCAAACGCGAGCCCCTTTCCCTCGGCAGTGCATGTTTCTAACAGAAAACAGCATCACTGTGTGTCCCACGCGGGTGTTGACTGCTCACCTCCAACGTTTGGAAGAGCACTTTGGGACATACTTCACAATCCGTTTGACTGTGATCCTGTCTCAGTTGACATGCCGGTAAGTGGAATCGAACAGCTGATCGAGCTGTCATGTAATCTAATGCATTCACGGGTCACTACGGAATTTTGCATTAAATGCCACGTTCAAAACAACTGGGAATTCGGAACTGGGAACTCTGAAATCAATTCAATACAAGGCGTTTTATTGGCATGGGAAACATATGTTAACATTGCCAAAGCAAATGAAGTAGATAATATGCAAAAGTGAAATAAAAAATGAAAATGAACATTACACTCACAGAAGTTCCAAAAGAATAAAGACATTTCAAATGTCATATTATGTATATATACAGTGTTGTAACGATGTGCAAATGGTTAAAGTACACAAGGGAAAATAAATAAGCATAAATATGGGTTGTATTTACAATGGTGTTTGTTCTTCACTGGCTGCCCTTTTCTTGTGGCAACAGGTGACAAATATTGATGCTGTGATGGCACACTGTGGTATGTCACCCAGTAGATTTGGAGATGATCAAAATTGGGTTTGTTTTTGAATTCTATTAGGATCTGTGTAATCTGAGGCAAATATGTGTCTCTAATATGGTCACACAGGTGGCAGGAGGTTAGGAAGTGCAGCTCAGATTCCACCTCATTTTGTGGGCAGTGTCCCCATAGCCTGTCTTCTCTTGAGAGCCAGGTCTGCCTACGGTGGCCTTTCTCAATAGCAAGACTATGCTCACTAAGTCTGTACATAGTCAAAGCTTTCCTTAAGTTTGGGTCAGTCACAGTGGTCAGGTTTTCTGCCACTGTTCCAGCTCCACCTGCCTTACCTCCAGCTGGGTTAATGTATCCCTCATTTCAATGAGGGAGTAGTGCTCTGTGCTGGGAGGTTGACTTTCCACTTGGGGTTGCTCGTGTGTGGATTTTTAAACGAAGAGGTCTGGTCTGACCCACTCTGAGTGGGGGTATCTTTCACAAGGGAAAGCTTCTCCTGCTGAGCTATTTCTTTGATTAGGAGAAAGTCTAGCTGAAACTGTTTGCGGTTGCCCTGAACCAATACTGAGAATTTTGAGACATCAACATGGGGTCGCGAGAATTTTGAGACATCAACATGGGGTTGTGTCCAAAAAAGTTTGGGAACCCCTGCTGTAGGGGAACCAGATTTGATTCAGCTCCCACTAAGCCACGCCTCCAATACACAGTGAGCTCAAAAAGTATTGGGGAGGTGACAATGTTTTGTTTTGTTTTGGCTCTGTACTCCAGCACTTTGGATTTAAAATTTACATCACTTTTTGTACAAAGTCCCCCCCATTTTAGGGGACCAAAAGTATTGGGACAAATTCAATTATGTCTATTAAAGTAGTCAAAAGTTTAGTATTTGGTCCCATATTCATATCACATATCACAAGTCTACATCAAGCTTGTGACTCTACAAATTTGTTGGATGCATTTTCTGTTTGTTTTGGTTGTGTTTCAGGTTTTGGGGGGCCCAATAGAAATTAATGGTAAATAATGTATTTTGTCATTTTGGAGTCACTTTTATTGTAAATAAGAACAGAATATGTTTCTAAACACTTCCACATTAATGCTGATGCTACCATGATTACAGATAATCCTGAATGAATCGTGAATAATGATGAGTGAGAAAGTTACAAAGGCATAAATATCATACCCCCCAAAAATGCTAACTTCCCCTGTTATTGTAATGGAGATAGGTTAGAATGTCTTGGGGGTATGATATTTGTGCATCTGGAACTTTCTGTCATCCTTAATTCAAGGCTAATCAATTTTATTTTCCAATGATTGCATGTTAGCAAGAAGAATGGAAGGCTTTGTAGTTTACTCGCTGACCTCCGAATTCTCAGAAGGGTGCCCGATCTGCTGCCTCATTTCGGCGTCTTTTCTCCATGCAAAAGGTGTGGATCTGGGCCTGTTCCAGTGAAAGCAGGATATCCTTCTCCTTCTATCCGGGCTCGTTAAAGGATCTGGGCCTGTTCCAGTGAAAGCAGGATATCTTTCTCCTTCTATCCGGGCTCGTTAAAGGATCTGGGCCTGTTCCAGTGAAAGCAGGATATCCTTCTCCTTCTATCCTCGTTAAAGGATCTGGGCCTGTTCCAGTGAAAGCAGGATATCCTTCTCTTTCTATCCGGGCTCGTTAAAGGATCTGGGCCTGTTCCAGTGAAAGCAGGATATCCTTCTCCTTCTATTCGTTTCTACCAGTCCGCGGTGAGTAATCGCTGTCCTGATGTCCAGAAGTTATTTTCGGTCATAAGACACAGTAGCAGCTACATTATGTACACAATAAGTAAAAAAATAAGTTACACAGGAAGCAAAAGAAATGACAAAATTGCACAATTGGCTGGGAGAATGTAAAACGTCAGCCGTGTTCTTCGGCGCCATCAATATATACAGTATATATATATCCAGTGGGGAGAACAAGTATTTGATACACTGCCGATTTTGCACGATTTCCTGCTTACAAAGCATGTAGAGGTCTGTAATTTTTATCATAGGTACACTTCAACTGTGAGAGACGGAATCTAAAACAAAAATCACATTGTATGATTTTTAAGTAATTAATTTGCATTTTATTGCATGACATAAGTATTTGATCACCTACCAACCAGTAAGAATTCTGAACCTCACAGACCTGTTAGTTTTTCTTTAAGAATTCTCCCTGTTCTCCACTCATTACCTGTATTAACTGCACCTGTTTGAACTCGTTACCTGTATAAAAGACACCTGTCCACACACTCAATCAAACAGACTCCAACTTCTCCACAATGGCCAAGACCAGAGAGCTGTGTAAGGACATCAGGGATAACATTGTAGACCTGCACAAGGCTGGGGTGGGCTACAGGACAGTTGGCAAGCAGCTTGGTGAGAAGGCAACAACTGTTGGAGCAATTATTAGAAAATGGAAGAAGTTCAAGATGACGGTCAATCATCCTCCGTCTGGGGCTCCATGCAAGATCTCACCTCGTGGGGCATCAACGATCATGAGGAAGGTGAGGGATCAGCCCAGAACTAGACGGCAGGACCTGGTCAATGACCTGAAGAGAGCTGGGACCACAGTCTCAAAGAAAACCATTAGTAACACACTACGCCGTCATGGATTAAAATCCTGCAGCGCACGCAAGGTCCCCCTGCTCAAGCCAGCGCATGCCAATGACCATCTGGATGATCCAGAGGAGGAATGGGAGAAGGTTATGTGGTCTGATGAGACAAAAATAGAGCTTTTTGGTCTAAACTCCACTCGCCGTGTTTGGAGGAAGAAGAAGGATGAGTACAACCCCAAGAACACCATCCCAACCGTGAAGCATGGAGGAGGAAACATCAATCTTTGGGGATGCTTTTCTGCAAAGGGGACAGGACGACTGCACTGTATTGAGGGGAGGATGGATGGGGTCATGTATCGCGAGATCTTGGCCAACAACCTCCTTCCCTCAGTAAGAGCATTGAAGATGGGTCATGGCTGGGTCTTCCAGCATGACAACGACCCAAACACACAGCTAGGGCAACTAAGGAGTGGCTCAGTAAGAAGCATCTCAAGGTCCTGGAGTGGCCTAGCCAGTCTCCAGACCTGAACCCAATAGAAAATCTTTGGAGGGAGCTGAAAGTCTGTATTGCCCAGCGACAGCCCCGAAACCTGAAGGATCCGGAGAAGGTCTGTATGGAGGAGTGGGCCAATATCCCTGCTGCAGTGTGTGCAAAACTGGTCAAGAACTACAGGAAACATATGATCTCTGTAACAAAGCTTTCTGTACCAAATATTAAGTTCTGCTTTTCTGATGTATCAAATACTTATGTCATGCAATAAAATGCTAATTAATTACTTAAAAGTCATACAATGTGATTTTCTGGATTTTTGTTTTAGATTCCGTCTCTCACGGTTTAAGTGTACCTATGATAAAAATTACAGACCTCTACATGCTTTGTAAGTAGGAAAACCTGCAAAATCGGCAGTGTATCAAATACTTGTTCTCCCCACTGTATATATAGCGAGAGAGAGTGAGAATATCCAAGCCTGAGGTCACCTGCCTTTGGCCTAAAGAGCAGGAACCTGGACTACGGAAATACAGAAATTGTCATCCTACAAGAAACATGGTTCAGAGGAGATAGACTAACTGGTTGCCCCCTTGGTATTCCAATCTGCCAAACTACCAGGTGTGAAACAGGGAAGGGACTCAGTGTAAGGGCTGACACTGGAGATGAGAAGCAGGTACGGGGAGTCAAACATTTAATCAGGAACAGACAGGTAACAGAACAAGAACAGCGTCAGCACACACGTAAACAAAGACAAATGACAATTAATGCTGAAGCAGGGAACAGCGACTAACCAGACAGATATAGGGAAGGTAATGACAGAGGTGATTGAGTCGAGATGAGTCCAATAATCGCCAACGCGTGTGACAGGGGAATGGCAGGTGTGCGTAATGATGATGACAGGAGTGCGCAATGCTAGGGAGCTTGGCACCCTCGGGCGCCAGGGGGGAAGAGCGGGAGCAGGCGTGACACTCGGGGTATACTAATTTGGTATAGTGCAGACATAACTCATTCTATTAAATTAATAAAAACAGGAACATTTTACAATCAAAAGGAAATTATCTCAACAGAGAAAAATGTCCTCCTGTGTGTTACTTATATCCCCTCACTAGAATCCCAATACTTTAATGAAGACAACTTCTCCATCCTGGAGGGGAAAATAAATAATTTCCAGGCCCAGGGACATGTATTAGTGTGTGGCAACCTAAATGCCAGAACCGGACAAGAACCTGACACCCTCAGCAAACAGGGGGACAAACACCTATCTGGAGGTGACAGCATTCCCTGCCCCATATGCCCCACTAGGCACAACTACGACAACATAATCAACAAAAACGGGTCACAACTCCTGCAGCTCTGTCGCATGTTGGGTATGTACATAGTCAATGGTAGGCTTCGAGACTCCTATGGTAGGTACACCTATAGCTCATCTCTTGGCAGTTGTACTGTAGACTATTTTATCACTGACCTCAACCCAGAATCTCTCAGAGCGTTCACAGTCAGCCCACTGACACCCCTATCAGATCACAGCAAAATCACAGTCTACTTGAACGGAGCAATACTCAATCATGAGGCATCAAAGCCAAAGGAACTGAGTAATATTAAGAAATGTTATAGATGGAAGGAAAGTAGTGTGGAAACCTACCAAAAAACAATTAGGCAACAACAAATTCAATCCCTTTTAGACAACTTCCTGGACAAAACATTCCGATGTAATGGTGAAGGTGTAAACTTGGCAGTAGAAAACCAAAACAGTATATTTGACCTCTCAGCTTCCCTATCAAATCTAAAAATGTCAAACAGAAAACCAAAGAAAATGAACAACAATGACAAATGATTTGATGAAGAATGCAAAAACCTAAGAAAGAAATTGAGAAACTTATCCAACCAAAAGGATAGAGAAACAGAAAATCTGAGCCTACGCCTTCACTATGGTGAATCACTAAAACAATACAGAAATACACTACAGAAAAAGAAGGAACAGCACGTCAGAAATCAGCTCAATGTAATTGAAGAATCCATAGACTCTAACCACTTCTGGGAAAATTGAAAAATGCTAAACAAACAACAACACAAAGAGTTATCTATCCAAAACTGAGATGTATGGGTAAACCACTCCTCCAATCTAAACAGATTTGCCCTATAGCAAAGAACAAACAGCAACAACAAAAAATGTGAGTAAACTATTAAAGACTACTAGAACCCACTGGATTCTCCAATTACCTTGAATGAACTACAGGACAAAATGAAAACCCTCCAACCCAAAAAGGCCTGTGGTGTTGATGGTATCCCCATGAAATTATAAAATATACAGACCACAGATTCCATTTGGCTATACTTAAACTCTTTAACATCATCCTTAGCTCTGGCATCTTCCCCAAGGACTGATCACCCCAATCCACAAAAGTGAAGACGTATTTGTCCCCAATAACTACTGTGGGATATGTGTCAATGGCAACCTTGGGAAAATCCTCATCATTAACAGCAGACTAGTTCATTTCCTCTGTGAAAACAATGTACTGAACAAATGTCAAATTGGCTTTTTATTAAATTACCGTATGACAGACCATGTATTCACCTTGCACACCCTAATTGACAAACAAACAAACCAAAGCAAAGGCAGAGGCAAAGTCTTCTCATGCTTTGTTGATTTCAAAAAAGATTTTGACTCAATTTGGCATGAGGGTCTGGTATACAAATTGATGGAAAGTGGTGTTGGGGGAAAAACATAAGAAATGATCAAATCCATGTACACAAACAACAAGTGTGCGGTTAAAATTGGTAACAAACACACACATTACATTCCACAGGGCCGTGGGGTGAGACAGGGATGCAGCTTAAGCCCCACCCTCTTCCACATATATATCAACAAATTGGCGAGGGCACTAGAACAGTCTGCAGCACCCGGCCTCACCCTACTATAATCTTAAGTCAAATGTCCACTGTTTTCTGATGATCTGGTGCTTCTGTCACCAACCAAGGAGGGCCTACAGCAGCACCTATATCTTCTGCACAGATTCTGTCAGACCTGGGCCCTGACAGTAAATCTCAGTAAGACAAAAATAAGGTGTTCCAAAAAAGGTCCAGTCGCCAGGACCACAAATTCAAATTCCATCTAGACAACGTTGCCCTAGAGCAAACAAAAAACGATACATACCTCGGCCTAAACATCAGCGCCAGAGGTATCTTCCCCAAAGCTGTGAACGAGCTGAGAGACAAGGAAATAAGGGCCTTCTATGCCATCAAAAGGAAGATAAATTCGACATACCATATAGGATCTGGCTAAAAGTACTTGAATAAGTTATAGAACCCATTTCCCTTTATGGTTGTGAGGTCTGGGGTCCTCTCACCAACCAAGAATTCACAAAATGGGACAATCACCAAATTGAGACTGCATGCAGAATTCTGCAAACATATCCTCAGTGTACAACGTAAAACACCAAATAATTGCATGCAGAGCAGAATTAGGCCGATACCCGCTAATTATCAAAATCCAGTAAAAAGCCATTAAATTCTACAACCACCTAAAAGGAAGCGATTCCCAAACCTCCCATAACAAATCCATCACCAACAGAGATATGAACCTGGAGAAGAGTCCCCTAAGCAAGCTGGTTCTGGAGAACCAGAGGAAACAGAGGAAACTAGAATACTATTTGGCCCTACACAGAGAGTACACAGTGGCAGAATACCTGACCACTGTGACTGACCCAAACTTAAGGAAAGCTTTGACTATGTACAGACTTAGTGAGCATAGTCTTGCTATTGAGAAAGGTCATCGTAGGCAGACCTGGCTCTCAAGAGAAGACAGGCTATGGGGACACTGCCCACAAAATGAGGTGGAATCTGAGCTGCAATTCCTAAACTCCTGCCACTTGTGTGACCAAATAAAGACACATATTTCCTTCAGATTACACAGATCCTAATAGAATTCGAAAACACACCCAATTTTGATCATCTCCAATATCTACTGGGTGAAATACCACAGTGTGCCATCACAGCATCAATATTTGTCACCTGTTGCCATAAGAAAAGGGCAACCAGTGAAGAACAAACACCATTGTAAATACAACCCATATTTATGCTTATTTATTTTCCCTTTTGCACTTGAACTATTTGCACATTTTTACAACACCGTATATATAGATATAATATGACATTTGAAATGTCTTTATTCTTTTGGAACTTCTGTGAGTGTAATGTTTACTGTTAATTTTAATTCTATGTATTCACATTTTTGTTTATTATCTACTTCACTTGCTTTGGCAATATTAACATATGTTTCCAATGCCAATAAACCCCTTAAATTGAAACTGAATTGAATTGAGATAGGAAGAGAGTAATTACTTCTTTCATCTTTCTACTCCCCCCGACACTCATATAATGGATGCTAGCTCAATAAAATGGACCTAAGCAGGTCATGAGAGAATCAATCAATTTGGACCCTAAGCTGGATGTATTCTACATAGTACATTGATACTGTCATTCCTGTCATTTACTGTCATTTTTTTGTGGCCCATGATGCCAATGTGCACTGCAACATACCCAGCACTGGCCTAGAGACTACAGTGAGATAGGCACACACATCAAGGCAGAGAAATACACACACACACACACACATTTTTAAACATAAATACACACACAAACCACAGGCCCATGATGAGCAGTTTGCTTCCTTTTATCTACTGATCCAAACACAATCTGCAGTGTGGAAAGAACATTAGCCATTGATGGAATTCATGGAATACTTGTGGGGAGCACTGCATGAAGTACAAATTAGCATTGACTGGGTTCAGTCCTTTGGCCCACATGCCCCAGGCCCTACATAGTAGCTACAGATATATGGAATAAATCAACTCCACTGTGGAGCTCTATGGTGGCCAAATGTGTTCTACAAAAGCATCATCCTTCAAACCAGTTTTATTCACGTTTTTTTCCGGAACACATTGAAATAGAAACAGCAAAAAATAAAAATCCTTTAAACTCATATATTAGAGAACTTAAACGACAAAACAATTATGATTCTTCAAGGTTAGGATGGCATAGTTTCATTGTTCACGTCATCAAGGTGGATAGATTGCTATTTTGGATGGTTCAGCAGTTTGATAAAACCATGGATGAGTCTCTAGATCTGTACCACAAGGTGAAATGGAAAGAGATGTTTACGCAATAATGCTCGAGGGGGTGTGGCATACGGCCAATAATCCGCTGCTAAGGACTGTTCTTAAGCATAATGCAACGCGTAGTGCCTAGATACAGCCCTTAGCCATGGTATATTTACCATATACCACAAACCCCTGAGGTGCATTATTGTTATTATAAACTGGTTAAAAATAACGTTCCCAAAGTAAACAGCCTATTTCTCAGGACCAGATGCTAGATTATGCATATAATTGACAGATTAGGATAGAAAACACTCTAAAGTTTCCAAAACTGTCAAAATATTGTCTGTGAGTATAACAGAACTGATATTGCAGGCGAAACCCTGAGGAAAATCAAACCAGGAAGTGGCTTCTATTTTGAAAACTCCATGTTCCATAGCCTGCCTTTGCTCCATTTAAAGGGATATCAACCAGATTCCTTTTCCTATTGTTTCCTCAAGGTGTCAACAGTCGTTAGACATAGTTTCAGGCTTTTATTTAGAAAAATGAGCGAGAACGATAACATCGTGTCATTGTATGGCCGGGTGCCAGCAGCATTTTGTTTGCGCAATAGAGTTTGGGCAGCCATTGCCGTTCCCTCTCCTACTGAAAAATACATTTGCGGTTGATATATTATCGATTATATATTTTAAAAACAACCTGAGGATTGATTATAAAAAACGTTGACATGTTTTTGACATGTTTCTGTGGACGGATACTATTTGGAATTTTCGTCTGCGTTGTCGTGACCGCTCTTTCCTGTGGATTTCTGAACATAACACGCCAAACAAACAGAGGTATTTTGTATATAAAAATAATCTTTATTGAACAAAATGAACATTTATTGTGTAACTGATTCCCTGACCTTGCCCTATCCTCCCTGTGTGCGTTCATAGAAATGAAAGTATGGGCTGGCCTCTAGCTGATGATATGTTCTCCGGGAAAGGGCGGGGCTTTACAGGAGTGCTGATTAGTCTGAGCTGTCTTATTGTGGGAGCCGTCTTTCTAATACACCATGACCCATTCGATAATGCAGAAGGTGGTAACTTAACCCATAGTTTAGGCGATGAGGATTGTGTATTAACCAAGCATAAGAGATCACTTGATCTGGATAAACAGGAAGTGAGATTGGAGATTGGGAAAGATGTCTCAGTGGAGTTCTATGTAGACCAAATGGGGTCTCTGACTCCTTGGCAGTCTAGGACTATGAGCCATTATGGAAGATATCTGTCCAGGTCCCTGTGTAGTTCATGGAATCAGGTCGTAGCTCACATCGAGAGAGAGGGCTACATAAATCCACATACCCAGTATGGAAGAAGATGGAGTGTAGTGAAGGTGAAGGTTTTTGACTGTAATCCTGAGCAGGGAAAATATTGCGAAGAGGTACGAATTACCATTAAAAACATAAAGGAAGAGGATCTCGGGTTATGGTATGTTGGATTTGATCAGGTTTCAGTGGATACCCTAGTGCCATTCCGGGTAGAAGAGGTTAGGGCAGGTGATAGCTCTATAGTCAGCCAGAATACAAGCAGAGACCCTGACAAAACAGATACTGACAGCAGAGTCGTCCAGAGCCAGGGGCCGGTGCAGATAGTGCAGACGAAAGATCTTAAGGAAGTGATTGAGGGGGAAACTGGTTATGGGGATTCTAACCTATGGTTAGAATGGATTCAGTATACAGCCAGATCAGTAGCGAAAGAAGAATGTTATGCCTGCGCCACAGCAAAACCTCAGTTGACAACCATTCCCTTCCCATTTGAAGGAATTGATACACCCAGGGGAATTGCCTGTATGGTAAAGCTGTTCATGAAGGCAGGGAAGCCAGACCATGACAGTTGCATTTATCAGCATTATCTGTATCCCCATGTGCCCATTACATCCAGACTTCCCCCTTTCACAGTTACAGGAGGACATTATTATTGTATGGCTCGCTACATCACACACGGATGGGACATAGGGGAAGTAAGAACATGCAATAGGACAGAGAACGTTACAACCGACAAGACAATGAGGGACCTGACTGGGGGGTTGAGTTCCGAGGACTTTAGTAAGATAAAAAGGCCTAGAGCAGATGTCTGGTGGTTGTGTGGAGGTATGAAGCTGTGGCCCAACCTGCCTACCAATTGGACCGGTATTTGTGCACTAGTGCAGTTAGGCATGCCCTTCACCCTTATCAAACACAAGGACCTGGAGCCATCAACTACAACCAACAGCGTTTCATCAACTATACTAGAGACGCGATAAAAGGTTTAGCAGAACAAACCGCGGCGACGAGTTTAATGGTGTGGCAGAATAGGATAGCATTGGATATGTTACTGGCTGAAAAGGGTGGTGTGTGTGTGACATTCGGAGCAAAATGCTGTACTTTCATCCCCGATAACACAGCTCCAGACGGATCAGTGACCAAGGCCCTGGCTGGGTTAACAACATTAGCTCACAAATTGGCAGAGAACTCTGGGGTAGATAATGCTCTAACAAATTGGTTTGATAGTGTGTTTGGGAAATGGAAAATGTCATAATCACTGTGTTGTGGGCACCTTTCACCTGTATGAGTGTTTTGGCTCTGTGCGGATGTTGTTTGCTCCCCTGTGTGAAAGGTTTGCTTACCAGGACTCTGGAGAGGTCAATGACGCAACAGATGGTGAGGTACGGACCGATTTCGAGCTCCGGCCAGTGTGATGACGAATACGGGCCTCCAGGCCTAGGAGATGGCTCCGTTTCTTTTAACTACGAGGAGCCCATGTTGGATGAGACTGTTTTTGAGGGTTAAGACTGTTTTTTTATGAATATTGTAATAGCAATCCTAACAGGAAGCGTTATGATTGGATATAGCCTATAACAGTCATGGATGGATATACATGTATTGGTTTTGAATTGTTCTTGTATACCATTTATGTTTCCATATAGTGTATGAGTTATCAGTGTGTATTATTTAATCATTAAGCGTGGATGTGTTGATGGAATTTATAGCTTTAAAGGAATGCTTAGAATACTCCACTCAGAAACCATATAATTGTAGAAATTGACTAGAATCATAAAGTTATAATTAATGATGTGTGTAGTTTTAGTCAGTCAAACAATATGTCTATTATAGTGTCTTGAGCACAGACTGTCTGAGCAAGATTCGGGGGCCGACCTTGGCTAGGGGCCACTGAGAGATTGGGGAGACGACAGGGAGTGATTCTCACGGTGTTTTCACGGTCCCTAATCTTTGTCGGCTGGGTAGCAGGACATTATGTGAATGTGTGTGCGTATGTTTGTGTGTGCGTGAGAAGCAAGTATACAATGAATTGTTTTGTACAACAGGCTAGCGCGCTAAATAAATGTTCTGACTATCGTAGCTGGGCCTCCGTCTGATTCATTTCAACCAGTTTCCTACAAATTCTGGGTTTGAGTCTGAGTAGTTAATTGAATTGTGTTTATGAACATTGAGAACATAATTCTCGTGACACTGCCATCATTAAGTAAGCCTGCCACACACACACTATACGATACATTTATTAACCTCTTGCTCCTACCCGACACGCAGGCCCATCTAGACATCTGGAAATGCAAATGCACTACGCTAAATGCTAATAGCACTCGTTAAAACTCAAACGTTCATTAAAATACACATACAGGGTACTGAATTAAAGCTACACTCGTTGTGAATCCAGGCAACAAGTCAGATTTTTAAAATGCTTTTCGGCGAAAGCATGAGAAGCTATTATCTGATAGCATGTAACACCCCAAAAGACCCGCAGGGGACGAAAACAAAATAATTAGCATAGTCGGCGCTACACAAAACGCACAAATAAAATATAAAACATTCATTACCTTTGACCATCTTCTTTGTTGGCACTCCTAGATGTCCCATAAACATCACTATTGGGTCTTTTTTTCGATTAAATCAGGCCATATATAGCCTAGATATCGATCTATGAAGACTGTGTGATCAAGGAAAAAAATAGCGTTTTATAACGTAACGTCATTTTTTTAAATAAAAAAAGTCGACGATAAACTTTCACAAAACACTTCGAAATACTTTTGTAATGCAACTTTAGGAATTAGTAAACGTTAATAAGCGATCAAATTGATCACGAGGCGATGTATATTCTATAACTGTACGTCTGGAAATAATGTCCGGGTAAATCTCAACCAAAATATCCGGTCGGAGACTGGAAGAAATGCGCTGCCTCGTGTCCGTTTGACCAAGAAACAAATCGTAGGCAAATGACAAGACTGTTGACATCGTGTGGAAGCTGTAGGTATTGCAACCTCGGCCCCATTTAATGTGGTTCACGTTTAACAATTGGTTCAAGTAGCGCATGTATATATTTTCCCATTTTCAGTGATCAGATTTTCCTGCACTTTTCGATGAAACGCACGTTCTGTTATAGTCACAGCCATGATTTAACCAGTTTTATAAACGTCTGAGTGTTTTCTATCCACACATACTAATCATATGCATATACTATATTCCTGGCATGAGTAGCAGGGCGCTGAAATGTTGCGCGATTTTTAACAGAATGTTCGAAAAAGTAGGCGGTAGGAGTAACAGGTTAAACATAAGAATGAGTGTGAGTTTTTGTCACAACCCGAATCGTTGGAAGTGACAAAGAGCTCTTATAGGAACAGGGCACAAATAATATTATAATAATTATAATAATATAATAATTTTGCTCTTTATTTAGCCATCTTACATATAAAACCTTATTTGTTCATCAAAAAGTGTGAATATCTCACCACAGGTTAATGAGAAGGGTGTGCTTGAAAGGATGCACATAACTCTACAATGTTGGGTTGTATTGGAGAGAGTCTCAGTCTAAAATCATTTTCCACACAGTCTGTGCCTGTATTTAGTTTTCATGCTAGTGAGGGCAGAGAATCCACTCTCACATACAGTAGGTATGTGGTTGCAAAGGGCATGAGTGTCTTAACAGTGCAATTTGCCAAGGCAAGAAACTGAGCACAGTCCTATCCAGAAATCTGTCAGTAGCTTCTGATTAAATTAAATTTTCACAGGACAGCTTGTTCCAATTTCGATGAGGCTCTCTTGTTCAGATGTGGAGACTGGAGTAGACTGGAGGCAGGGCATGAAAGGGATAACGAATCCATTTGTTTGTGTCATCCATTTTGGGAAAGTACCTGTGTAATTGCGAACCCAGCTCACTCAGATGCTTCGCTATATCACATTTGACATTGTCCGTAAACTTGAGTTCATTTGCACACACAAAATCATACAATGATGGAAGGACCTGCGTTATGTCCTTGTTAAATGCAGACAGAAAAGAGCTCCAACATTTTAATCATAGCCTCAATTTTGTCCTGCCCATTGAATGTAGCTGCAGAGAGTCCCTGTAATCCTAGATTCAGATCATTCAGGCGAGAAAAAACATCACCTAGGTAGGCCAGTCGTGTGAGAAACTTGTCATCATGCGGTCAGACAAGAAAAATGATGGTCATTAAAGAAAACTTTAAGCTCATCTCTCAAAAAAACGTGTCAATACTTTGCCCCTTGATAACCAGCTCACTTCTGTACATTGTAAAAGCGTTACATGGTCGCTGCCATATCATTGCATAATGCAGAAAATACACGAGAGTTCAGTGGCCTTGCTTTAACAAAGTTAACCGTTTTCACTGTACTGTCCAAAATGTCTTTCAAGCTGTCAGGCATTCCCTTGGCAGCAAGAGCCTCTCGGTGGATGCTGCAGTGAACCCAAGAGCCTCTCGGTGGATGCTGCAGTGAACCCAAGAGCCTCTCGGTGGATGCTGCAGTGAACCCAAGAGCCTCTCGGTGGATGCTGCAGTGAACCCAAGTGGCGTTGGGAGCAACTGCTTGCACATGTGTTACCACTCCACTATGTCTCCCTGTCATGGCTTTTGCGCCATCAGTACAGATACCAGATACCAACACATCTTGACCACCAAAGTCCATTTGATGTCACAAAGCTGTCCAGTACTTTAAAAACAAAATCCCCTCATGTTGTCCTGGTTTCCAGTGGTTTGCAGAAGAGGATGTCTTCCTTAACTGACCCCCCATAAACGTAACAGACATATACCAGGAGCTGTGCCAGGCCCGCCACGTCTGTTGACTCATCCAGATTAACGCATATAATTCACTGGTTTGTATGCTAAACAGTAATTGTTTCAAAACATCTCCTGCCATGTCAATGATGCATTGTGAAGCAGTGTTGTTTGATGAAGGCATTGTCTGTATAGGTTGTTTGGCCTTTCCCCCCAGCATTGTCTCAGCCATATCCGTGGCAGCAGGAAGAATTAAATCCTCCACAATAGTATGGGGCTTGCCTGTCCTAGCCACTCAGTAGCTCAACATATAAGACGCGTCCAGCACCCTTCTTATTACTGGTATCTGTTGCTTTTATTAATTTCTTACTACTCCTGTGGCTTATTTTTCAAATGGTCATGTTTCGTTTCTAAATGTCTGCGCAAGAGTGAAGGTTTCCCGCGAGAGAGTAACGGTTAATGTGATTGGATGTTAATTATTTGACCTGGCTACCTGTATTTGACATGGACTAGGCTATCTGTATTTGACATGGACTAGGCTACCTGTATTTGACATGGACTAGGCTATCTGTATTTGACATGGACTAGGCTATCTGTATTTGATATGGACTAGGCTACCTATATTTGACATGGACTAGGATACCTGTATTTGACATTGTGTTGTTATTTCACTGAACATTAGATGGTTTAATATTTTTTTGTCGCAGTGTAACAAGGCTACTCAGGCGAGAGAAAAACCTCACCCAAATGTGTAGCCCTGTTGGAAAATATAAATGTACTGTTTGGAAATGTACATTTAAAAATAAAATGATTAGGCGTACCCTGGATGGCATTGTGCAGGTATTCCCAGTTTGGGAATACCTGCACTACTTCAACACACCTTCCATGTCTTTCATTATTCTCCATAGAACGCTTAACCCCTCGTTGATTATCCCTGTCTTCGAAACCCCTGCCCAGCTATTAATGCACATAACATAGACTCCAAATTAAATCAATGTAGTAGAATGGCTATCCTCTGTGCTGATTTGTGTTGGGATGCCTGAAAATAGCATTCCAGTCCATCTCTATATGGGCTGCAGTAGTTTCCTGGCGGGCTGGCGAATCTGCTGTCGACAGCCTGCGGCTGTTATTACGTGGATGAATTTGAGATCTAAATGTGAACGATTATGACCAACTCTCCAAACCCTAATCCCTTGTTGTACTGTGTAAATGTACTATGTATTAAGATAACCTCATGCAACTGTACACAGTTAAACCTCATTAATCACACATTTAGCGCATTTCACACTGGGTAAAGGGGAAAAGAATTGGCAATCTTATTTATATATGTGTAATCCACCCCCCTCATATCCATCATATGACACTCTGCGAATTAATCAAGGCTTGAGTCTCGAAAGTGACAGACTTGCATTTGATGAGCCGTCGTTTGCATTTGATGAGAACGCGCGGTTCCATCAATCTCGACGGCCGTCTGTTCCTTCTGAACAAGGAGATTTGATTTGTGCGTGGGTAGGCTACTGTAAGTAAAAACACTCGTTTAATACCAGCACGAGGATCCCATCCCTTATTCCCTCATTTACAGAGCATCATCAGAGAAATTTCAGTGACATGTAATTCTATCTAAGCCTCTTAAGCGTGCCTGGCTTTCTCTTAAAATGGGGAATCTAGGCTTACGATCCAAACGGCACCCTAGAGCCTTTATAATGCACTACTTTTGACCAATACCCTTAGGGCTGTGGTTAAAAGTAGTTCACTATATAGAGAATAGGGTGCCATTTTGAACATTGCTTAGGTTAGATCATGAGTGCTATGTGAAAAACATGATAGACAAGAAATGTGCTTTGATTAATACAATTTAGTTACCATGTCTAAAACCTGGACCGTACTGATGGGTCTATTCTACTAAAACCTGGACCACAATGATGGGTTTGTTCTACTATAACTTGGACTATAATGATGGGTCTATTCTACTAAAACCTGCACCATAATAATGGTATATTCTACTAAAACCTGGACCATAATGATGGGTCTGTTCTACTAAAACCTGCACCATAATAATGGGTATATTCTACTAAAACCTGCACCACAATGATGGGTCTATTCTACTAAAACCTGCACCATAATAATGGTCTATTCTACTAAAACCTGGACCATAATGATGGGTCTGTTCTACTGAAACCTGGACCATAATGATGGGTCTATTCTACTAAAACCTGGACCACAATGATGGGTCTATTCTACTAAAACCTGGACCACAATGATGGGTCTGTTCTACTGAAACCTGGACCATAATGATGGGTCTATTCTACTAAAACCTGGACTATAATGATGGGTCTATTCTACTAAAACCTGGACTATAATGATGGGTCTATTCTACTGAAACCTGGACCATAATGATGGGTCTATTCTACTAAAACCTGGACTATAATGATGGGTCTATTCTACTAAAACCTGGACTATAATGATGGGTCTATTCTACTGAAACCTGGACCATAATAATGGGTCTATTCTACTAAAACCTGGACCATAATGATGGGTCTATTCTACTAAAACCTGGACCATAATAATGGGTCTATTCTACTAAAACCTGGACCATAATGATGGGTCTGTTCTACTGAAACCTGGACTATAATGATGGGTCTATTCTACTAAAACCTGGACCATAATAATGGTCTATTCTACTGAAACCTGGACTATAATGATGGGTCTATTCTACTAAAACCTGCACCATAATAATGGGTATATTCTACTAAAACCTGGACCATAATGATGGGTCTATTCTACTAAAACCTGGACCATAATGATGGGTCTGTTCTACTAAAACCTGGACTATAATAATGGGTCTGTTCTACTATAACCTGGACTATAATGATGGGTCTATTCTACTATAACCTGCACCATAATAATGGGTCTATTCTACTAAAACCTGGACCATAATGATGGGTCTATTCTACTAAAACCTGCACCATAATAATGGGTATATTCTACTAAAACCTGGACCATAATGATGGGTCTATTCTACTAAAACCTGCACCATAATAATGGGTCTATTCTACTAAAACCTGGACCATAATGATGGGTCTATTCTACTAAAACCTGCACCATAATAATGGTCTATTCTACTAAAACCTGGACCATAATGATGGGTATATTCTACTAAAACCTGGACCATAATAATGGGTCTATTCTACTAAAACCTGGACCATAATAATGGGTCTATTCTACTAAAACCTGGACCATAATAATGGGTCTATTCTACTAAAACCTGGACCATAATAATGGGTCTATTCTACTAAAACCTGCACCATAATAATGGGTCTATTCTACTAAAACCTGGACCATAATGATGGGTCTATTCTACTAAAACCTGGACTATAATAATGGGTCTATTCTACTAAAACCTGGACTATAATAATGGGTCTATTCTACTAAAACCTGGACTATAATGATGGGTCTATTCTACTGAAACCTGGACCATAATGATGGGTCTGTTCTACTGAAACCTGGACCATAATGATGGGTCTATTCTACTAAAACCTGGACTATAATAATGGGTCTATTCTACTAAAACCTGGACCATAATGATGGGTCTATTCTACTAAAACCTGCACCATAATAATGGGTCTATTCTACTAAAACCTGGACCATAATGATGGGTCTATTCTACTAAAACCTGCACCATAATAATGGTCTATTCTACTAAAACCTGCACCATAATAATGGGTCTATTCTACTAAAACCTGGACCATAATGATGGGTCTATTCTACTAAAACCTGCACCATAATAATGGTCTATTCTACTAAAACCTGGACCATAATGATGGGTATATTCTACTAAAACCTGGACCATAATAATGGGTCTATTCTACTAAAACCTGGACCATAATAATGGGTCTATTCTACTAAAACCTGGACCATAATAATGGGTCTATTCTACTAAAACCTGGACCATAATAATGGGTCTATTCTACTAAAACCTGCACCATAATAATGGGTCTATTCTACTAAAACCTGGACCATAATGATGGGTCTATTCTATGGGGAATGAAATGGTGTCATAATGAATTACATGGGGAATGGAATTGTGTCATAATAAAATGAATGTGCTTGATTTTGAGGGGATTAACCAATATTAATAAAAACAGATTAAACGGGTAAGGAAAAAACAGACCATAAAAAGCAGACTTGTTGAGTGCAGTGATTTACACACATGTTTCTTTATTCAAAGCAGCGCAGGACAAGCAGCATCTGTATTCCATTAAGGGAATGTTACTATGTAAGAGATCCAGAGGTTGACTTAGTGCAATTTAAGGTTTTCTAACAACAGCCACCCCTACTGTAAACATTGGTATAATAAAACGTTAACAATTAAATTCATATTCCATTTCTATTGGCCCTAATATCAGTCCATAAATTAGGGTTGTCTCTTTTGGATTAAGAGCCGAGATGAAAGCACATTGTAGTGGAGAGCATTGGCAGAGCCATCCCTGGTTTCATCAGCAATAAAATGGAACGCATAGAAGCATGTAGGAACATAACTTCTTACTCTCAGTCCAAGCTAACAGTTTTTAACATACATTATTCAAGTCTTTGGTAGTTTGAAGGACTCCTCAATTGTAATACTGTAGGAACTCGTGATATTTCTGGATTGAGCTGGTTGCATGGAAGTCTATTCCCTGGAGCTTCACGTCTGTTTTCTTCAGATTACTCTCATTTTACGTCAAGAAGTATTTTCACATTTTCAGAATAAAAATGTGTTTTATTTTTCAAATAAATGATGAGCTGATCCTTTCTATTTTTAAATCTCTCGTGAATTCTGCAGATGTCCCAAGAAAGTGCTACAGGGGTGGGTGCGGACAGCTCAGTACATCACAGGGCTGAGCTCCTTCCCTGCCATCCTGGACCTCTGTATCGGCTGAAGTCAGAGAAAGGCCTGTAAAATGTCCAAAGACTCCTTCCACCCAAGCTGTACACTGAGTGTACAAAACAATAAGAACACCTTCCTAATATTCAGGTGCACCTATGTTGACTCCAATGCTTCCCACAGTTGGTTCAAGTTGTCTGGATGTCCTTTGGGTGGTGGACCATCCTTGATACACATGGGAAACTGTTGAGCGTGAAAAACCCAGCAGCATTGCAGTTCTAGACTTAAACCGGGGGGGCTACTACCATTTTAAGATAAAGATAAAGCATAGCAGTGTGAACAGACAACACAGAGTTACACATGGAGTAAACAATTAACAAGTCAATAACACAGTAGAAAAAAAATGGTCAGTCTATATACAATGTGTGCAAAAGGCATGAGGAGGTAGGCGAATAATACAATTTTGCAGATTAACACTGGGGTGATAAATGATCAGATGGTCATGTACAGGTAGAGATATTGGTGTGCAAAAGAGCAGAAAAGTAAATAAATAAATAAAAAAAACAGTATAAAAACAGTATGGGAATGAGGTAGGTGAAAATGGGTGGGCTATTTACCAATAGACTATGTACAGCTGCAGCGATCGGTTAGCTGCTCGGATAGCTGATGTTTGAAGTTGGTGAGGGAGATAAAAGTCTCCAACTTCAGCGATTTTTGCAGTTCGTTCCAGTCACAGGCAGCAGAGTACTGGAACGAAAGGCGGCCAAATGAGGTGTTGGCTTTAGGGATGATCAGTGAGATACACCTGCTGGAGCGTGTGCTACGAATGGGTGTTGCCATCGTGACCAGTGAACTGAGATAAGGCGGAGCTTTACCTAGCATGGACTTGTAGATGACCTGGAGCCAGTGGGTCTGGCGACGAATATGTAGCGAGGGCCAGCCGACTAGAGCATACAAGTCGCAGTGGTGGGTGGTATAAGGTGCTTTGGTGACAAAACGGATGGCACTATGATAGACTGCATCCAGTTTGCTGAGTAGAGTGTTGGAAGCCATTTTGTATATGACATCGCCGAAATCGAGGATCGGTAGGATAGTCAGTTTTACTAGGCTAAGCTTGGCGGCGTGAGTGAAGGAGGCTTTGTTGCGGAATAGAAAGCCGACTCTTGATTTGATTTTCGATTGGAGATGTTTGATGTGAGTCTGGAAGGAGAGTTTGCAGTCTAGCCAGACACCTAGGTACTTATAGATGTCCACATATTCAAGGTCGGAACCATCCAGGGTGGTGATGCTAGTCGGGCATGCGGGTGCAGGCAGCGATCGGTTGAAAAGCATGCATTTGGTTTTACTCGCGTTTAAGAGCAGTTGGAGGCCACGGAAGGAGTGCTGTATGGCATTGAAGCTCGTTTGGAGGTTAGATAGCACAGTGTCCAATGACGGGCCAAAAGTATATAGAATGGTGTCGTCTGCGTAGAGGTGGATCAGGGAATCGCCCGCAGCAAGAGCAACATCATTGATATATACAGAGAAAAGAGTCGGCCCGAGAATTGAACCCTGTGGCACCCCCATAGAGACTGCCAGAGGACCGGACAGCATGCCCTCCGATTTGACACACTGAACTCTGTCTGCAAAGTAATTGGTGAACCAGGCAAGGCAGTCATCCGAGAAACCGAGGCTATTGAGTCTGCCGATAAGAATATGGTGATTGACAGAGTCGAAAGCCTTGGCGAGGTCGATGAAGATGGCTGCACAGTACTGTCTTTTATCGATGGCGGTTATGATATCGTTTAGTACCTTGAGCGTGGCTGAGGTGCACCCGTGACCGGCTCGGAAACCAGATTGCACAGCGGAGAAGGTACGGTGGGATTCGAGATGGTCAGTGACCTGTTTGTTGACTTGGCTTTCGAAGACCTTAGATAGGCAGGGCAGGATGGATATAGGTCTATAGCAGTTTGGGTCCAGGGTGTCTCCCCCTTTGAAGAGGGGGATGACTGCGGCAGCTTTCCAATCCTCGGGGATCTCAGACGATATGAAAGAGAGGTTGAACAGGCTGGTAATAGGGGTTGCGACAATGGCGGCAGATAGTTTCAGAAATAGAGGGTCCAGATTGTCAAGCCCAGCTGATTTGTACGGGTCTAGGTTTTGCAGCTCTTTCAGAACATCTGCTATCTGGATTTGGGTAAAGGAGAACCTGGAGAGGCTTGGGCGAGGAGCTGCGGGGGGGGCGGAGCTGTTGGCCGAGGTTGGAGTAGCCAGGCGGAAGGCATGGCCAGCCGTTGAGAAGTGCTTATTGAAGCTTTCGATAATCGTGGATTTATCGGTGGAGACCGTGTTACCTAGCCTCAGTGCAGTGGGCAGCTGGGAGGAGGTGCTCTTGTTCTCCATGGACTTCACAGTGTCCCAGAACTTTTTGGAGTTGGAGCTACAGGATGCAAACTTCTGCCTGAAGAAGCTGGCCTTAGCTTTCTTGACTGACTGCGTGTATTGGTTCCTGACTTCCCTGAACAGTTGCATATCACGGGGGCTATTCGATGCTATTGCAGTCCGCCACAGGATGTTTTTGTGCTGGTCGAGGGCAGTCAGGTCTGGAGTGAACCAAGGGCTGTATCTGTTCTTGGTTCTGCATTTTTTGAATACCCCATTCAAAAGCACTTTTGTCTTGCCCATTCAGCCTCTGAATGGCACACATTACACAATCCATGTCTCAATTGTCTCAAGGCTTAAAAATCCTTCCTTTATCTCCCCTTCATCTACACTGATTGAAGTGGATTTAACAAGTGACAACAACAAGGGATCATAGCTTTCACCTGGATTCACCTGATCAGTCTATGTCATGGAAAGAGGTGCCTGGTTTCACCTGGTCACTCGGTGTCATGGAAAGATATCCCTGGATTCACCTGGTCAGTCTGTGTCATGGTAATAGGTTCCTGGATTCACCTGGTCAGTCTGTGTCATGGTAATAGGTTCCTGGATTCACCTGGTCAGTCTGTGTCATGGTAATAGGTTCCTGGATTCACCTGGTCAGTCTGTGTCATGGTAATAGGTTCCTGGATTCACCTGGTCAGTCTGTGTCATGGTAATAGGTTCCTGGATTCACCTGGTCAGTCTGTGTCATGGTAATAGGTTCCTGGATTCACCTGGTCAGTCTGTGTCATGGTAATAGGTTCCTGGATTCACCTGGTCAGTCCGTGTCATGGTAATAGGTTCCTGGATTCACCTGGTCAGTCTGTCATGGAAAGAGGTGTCCTTAAAGCTACCATATAGCAAACAGACCCAGAGCATCGGCTCTCCACCGAGACAGCTTCTACCTCCAAGCCGTGACTGCTAAATAGCCATCAAATAATGAAATGGTTACCTGGACTATCGGCATTAGCCCTATCTTGCACGGACTCTATGCACACTCACAAGACTATACAGTGCATTCGGGAAAGACCGCCTAACTTTCTCCACATTTTGTTCACATCAATCTAAACACAATGCGCAGACCAGCTGGCTGGAGTGTTTACGGACATATTCAATCTCTCCCTATCCCAGGTTGCTGTCCCCACTTGCTTCAAGATGTCCACCATTGTTCCTGTACCCAAGAAAGCAAAGGTAACTGAACTAAATGACTATCGCCCCATAGCACTCACTTCTGTCATCATGAAGTGCTTTGAGAGGCTAGTTAAGGATCATATCACCTCTACCTTACCTGACACCCTAGACACACTTCAATGTTTTTATCTTACCTCATTTGCACACAATGTATATAGACTTTTCTATAGTGTTATTGACTGTACATTTGTTTATTCCATGTGTTACTCTGTGTTGTTGTTTGTGGTGCACTGCTTTGCTTTATCTTGGCCAGGTCGCAGTTGTAAATGAGATCTTGTTCTCAACTGGCATACCTGGTTAAATAAAGGGGAAATAAAAATTTAAAAAAAATAAAAAAAATAGCTTACCGCCCCAATAGATTCACAGGCGTTGCATTCACCAACGCACTGCCGCCCCCAGGGGGCGAAGGTAGGAAACAACACCTCCACTTCGCTGATCCTCAACACAGGGGCCCCACAAGGATGCGTGCTCAGCCACCTCCTGTACTCCCTGTTCACCCATGACTGAGTGGCTCCGCACACCTCCAACTCAATCATCAAGTTTGCAGGCGACACAACAGTAGTAGGCCTGATTACCAACAATGACGAGACAGCCTACAGTGAGGAGGTGAGGGCCCTAGGAGTGTGGTGGCAGGAAAATAACCTCTCACTCGATGTCGACAAAACAAAGGAGCTGATCGTGGACTTCAGGAAACAGCACAGGGAACATGCCCTTATCCACATCGACGGGATCGCAGTGGAGCAGGTGGAAAGCTTCAAGTTCCTTGGCATACACATCACTGATCATCTGTAATGGTCCACCCACACAGACAGTGTGGTTGAGAAGGTGCCTTCTGGCTGTGGTAGCTACTAACAATGGTGGACAATGGTGGCTGTGGTAGGTACTAACAATGGTGGACATCTTGAAGAAGCGCAATAGCGCCTCCTCAACCTCAGGGGGTTGAATAAATTTGGCTTGGCACCTAAAACCCTCACAAACTTTTACAAATGCACAATTGAGAGCTTCCTGTCGGGCTGTATCACCACCTGGGTTGGAAACTGCAACGCCCACAACCACAGGGCTCTCCAGAGGGTGGTGCGGTCTGCTCAACGCATCACCGGGGGCATATTATCTGCCCTCCAGGACATCTACAGCACCCGATGTCACAGGAAAAAGATCATCAAGGACAACAAACACTGAAGCCACTGCCTGTTCACCTCACTATCATCCAGAAGGCGAGGTCAGTACAGGTGCATCAAAGCTGGGACCGAGACTGACAAACAGCTTCTATCTCAAGGCCATCAGACTGTTAAATAGCCATCACGAGGCGGCTTCCACCCTGTTACGTAACAATGCACCTTAGTCTGCTGCCCCGTATACATAAACTTGAAATCACTGGCCACTTTAATAATGGAACACTAGTCACTTTAATGTTTACATATTTTTGCTTTACTCATCTCATATGTATATACTGTATTCTATTCTACTGTATTTAGTCTATGCCACTCCGATATTGCTCATCCGAGTCAGTATATCAATGTATGTTATTGATCTGTCAGTTTCCCTAGCTAATTCCCTACTTTACACACTGACACTGTATTAACAGCTCTATAGACTACACTGTCATGGTGCACAGTCAGTACACAACACAATATTGATGATGATGATGAATGGATTCAGATATGTTTGAATGCCCAGACATGTTCACATAATCTCCGACATAAAATACTGCAGTTTAAAACCTCTACAGGATGTGTGTCGTCCCCCCCCCCCACCCCCCGCGGGATGTTTGAGCTAACGTACGCTAATGTGATTCGCATGACGTTGTAAGTAACAAGAACATTTCCCAGGACATAGACATATCTGATATGGGCACAAAGATTACATTCTTGTTACAGTTTTTTTTACAATCGCTAGGACCTATTTCTCAATACTTAGGTCACTTTTTCAAAACTCTTCACACAGTTCTCCTAACCAACTTTCAGCTTAGCACAGCAGTTCATTTCACATTCAAAATGCCCTAAAACACTTCATACGTGTCTCAAATCAACTCATTATTCCCATAACACTAGCTAAGGTTGTCACTCAACAAGCACACGTTGTCACTCATAAAACAATGACCTAAACATCACTAACAACAGGTGGACACAATGTTCTTTACAAAACAAGAATAACACGTCTCTACTGTTTCCTGCAGTTTATGTTACAGGAATGTATCAGACATGATTCAAAATGCTTCAATATGTTTTGTTATTTTTTGTCATTGAGTGATTCCAAAATAGAATCATTTGTACATACACCATCTACCGATACAGATACAGTAGCAAAACTAGTCAACCCTGTCTTCTGCATTTGGCCACAGGTTCTCATCCACGTCACATCTTATGTCATCTTGGGCAATACACCTAGGAAAGAATGTTTTGGAGTGCCTGGTCCATCCCTGGCAATCTTCTGCAGATATGTCCAGGCATCATTCATTGCGTCCAGGAGGGACATTTGATCATATGGATGGTGGTCATAAACCTTCTACCTCCATGAGGAAAATAATTCCTCTATGGGGTTGAGGAATAGAGAGTAAGGAAGGAGGAAAAGTGACACCATCCTGGGATGAGCTGTAAACCACTCTGTGACTGCACGGGAGTGGTGAAATGTCACATTGTCCCATACAATTACAAACGTTGGCTGATTTCACCTCACTACAACTTTCCTCACCTGACACGACCCTTCCATAGAGGTCATCCAGGAATGAAATGAGAAGCCCGGTGTTGTATGGCCCATTTAGCTGTTTGTGTAACAGCAATCAATCAGAGGATATTGCTGCACACATTGTGATGTTGGCATCCCTCTGGCCCGGGACATCCACCCCTCTGGCCCGGGACATCCACCCCTCTGGCCCGGTACATCCACCCCTCTGGCCCGGGACATCCACCCCTCTGGCCCGGTACATCCACCCCTCTGGCCCGGGACATCCACCCCTCTGGCCCGGGACATCCACCCCTCTGGCCCGGGACATCCACCCCTCTGGCCCGGGACATCCACCCCTCTGGCCCGGGACATCCATTGTGGCTCTTTTCGCAATCACATTCCTTCCTCACCGCCGTGTTTTGGCCAAGTTGAAAACAGCCTCATCCACAAAGATGAATATGTGGGGTGTTTGCCTGGCTTCTATCTCCATGACTCTTTCTATTTAGGCTATTACGGTAGTTTACATTATACCTTAAAACATGCCATTGTGTGCCCTGCCCTGTTTTGTTTTGTTCAAGAGCAGCTGTATTTTATAGTCATCTTACCTGGACTTATTGGTTCCTGAGTTGCTTGACTCGTTCAGTTCCTCTCAAAGGGGACAGTGTACAACTGCTTCATCCTGACTTGATGTTGTTTCAGGACTCTAGAAATATTTGTTATGCTTGCATTGTCTGCCAACACTTGTCCCTTGTTTCTGATGACCATATCAACGATGGCAGTTTCCTGCACAGCAGTGAAATCCTACCTCTCCCGTCTGTAGGAGGTAACCGTTCGGTCCTAAGCAGAAATACAAAAACAATGACACACAAGTAGGTTTAGAGGCTTTGCTCAATTGACTTCTGTAATGTTTCAGTCAGATGTCCTTGCAGAATGCACATCTCACCTATTATTTTGCCGGAAATTTCTCAGAATAGATGCCACTGTTGAGTGTTGCAAATTTGGCTGAACTCAGACCAGCCTCTCTCAGACCAGCCTCTCTCAGACCAGCCTCTCTCAGACCAGCCTCTCTCAGACCAGCCTCTCTCAGACCAGCCTCTCTCAGACCAGCCTCTCTCAGACCAGTCTCTCTCAGACCAGCCTCTCTCAGACCAGCCTCTCTCAGACCAGCCTCTCTCAGACCAGCCTCTCTCAGACCAGCCTCTCTCAGACCAGCCTCTCTCAGACCAGCCTCTCTCATTGACAGACCATGATTTATTACATGATCAATTATAGTAACTCTAATCTCATCTGAGACTACAGCTCTTGATCTTCCTCTCAGTCTTCTTCCACCATGCGTACGTACTCCTCTCCCTCACAGCCCCTCTTTTTACTCTGTCAGCCACTTCTCTCTCTCTGGCTGGGTCCATGTTCACATTACAGTACAGCATTATTCCTAAAATGTCCCCTTTTGTATAGATGGTAATGTAATTGAAAGACTAACACCTGGGTAGGTGTTCAGCTACAATGGGAATCAGCTGTGGTTGGTCTAATTGTTTTGATAGTATTTCATTTTTTAGATTTGGAATATATATTTATTTCTTATTCAATTTTGTGTTTATGTTAGGTTTTGAACTTAAGTTTAACAGTTTTGAAAAGAGTATGTAAACATGTGCAAATTGGCCTTGTAGGTACATAGAGTTTGGTGGTGGTTGTGTCTAAGTGAGTAAATAATTCACGAAATTTGAAAGATGTAGTCATTGAATGCATTTTGTGCCAAAGCAATGAAAATGATCCAAAGTTTAGCCCACATAGACTGCTGTTGTGCTCACTGTGTGAAGAGTTTTGAAAAAGTGACCTAAGTATTGAGGAATGGGTCCTAGCGATTGTAAAATACTGTAATCTAACTGCACTGTCCAATGTACATTAGCTATTACAGTGAAAGGATACAATGCCATTGTTTGAGGAGAGTTCAGCACAGTTATGTACTTGAAAATGTATCAATAAACCAATTAGGCACATTTGGGCAGACTTGATACATTTTGACCAGTAATGCAATGGTTCATTGGATCAGTCTAAAACTTTGCACATGCACTGCTGCCATCTAGTGGCCATAATCTAAATTGTGTCTGAACTGCAATAATACATTGTTGCCTTTCTCTTGCATTTCAAAGATGATGAAAATAATAAAAATTTAAATACATGTTTTTTTCTTTGTATTATCTTTTACCGGATCTATTGTGTTATATTCTCCTACATTAATTTCACTTTTACACAAACTTCAAAGTGTTTCCTTTCAAATCGTATCAATAATATGCATGTCCTTGCTTCAGGTCCTGAGCTACAGGCAGTTAGATTTGGGTATGTTTTTTTAGATGAAAATTGGAAAAAAGGGTACGAGGTAAGACCATCCATATAACATACTATGTGCCAGTGAAACTGAATATCATGCACTCAGAAATGTAAGTTCTATGCTGGAGGTGTAAAACAAAAAAGGGGACATATTGCCTACATTATGTTATGATCTTGTGAAGGCTGGCTGAATTCTGGCAAAGAGTATGTTCTTTTATCTCAGCATGTCTACAGATTCTCCCTTCTCCCTGTTTTGGTTTGTTTGTAATTGTTGATACTGGAGACTGTTACAGTATCAGAAGAAACATTGTAGCATTTATAGCAGCTAGGTTGGTTAGAAGGTTGGTTATCCTCCATACAATGTCACAATGGATGGCAGAAATGTCAAGTTATGTATCACGAGATTTGATTATTTACAGGATTAAGGGTATACTGTGAAACTTTCTTAAAGTCTGGGTGGCTTATATGGAATAGCCCTACTGCTTGACAAAAGGGGTCTGTATTGAAAACATTTATTTTTTGTGAGTAATCGCAAATATATAGTTTTTTTCATGGCACACAAGACACCTGTGTAATTTGTGCCTGTCTCAGTGCACCAATCCATTGAGGAAGAAGCAGGGATGCCACGGTCCAAGAATATGGGGATTGTGACACAAGGCATATCTCTACAATGAGCTCTTTCCTGCCATTTTGTGGGTATTCAGTGTTTCATAACTTCATTGTGTGCATTATTTGTTTTGTCTATCAATTCCCCCATTACTTACATCACCAGTAGAAGCCTACATTTACCGTTAATACCCATCCTTTATCATCTGCAATATTTGTTTGGTTATGGTAATTTACCACATACTACTACTACATAATACTACATAATGGTACTACTCCATACCACTACTACATACTACTACTCCATACTACTACATACTATTACTACATACTACTACTACATAATACTACTACACACTACTGCATACTACCACATAATACTACGACATACTATTATATACTATTAGATACAACTACTACATACTACTACATACTTAGATACTACTACTACACACTCCTACATACTACTGCATACTACTACACACTACTACATACTATTTCATAATACTACTACACACTGCTACATACTACTACATACTATTACATAATACTACTACTACATACTATTAGATACTATTACTACTACATACAATTAGATACTATTACATAATACTACTACACACTACTACATAATAAACTCAGCAAAAAAAGAAACGTCCCTTTTTCAGGACCCTGTCTTTCAAAGATAATTTGTAAAAATACAAATTACTTCACAGATCTTCATTGTAAAGGGTTTAAACACTGTTTCCCATGCTTTTTCAATGAACCATCAACAATGAATGAACATGCACCTGTGGAACGGTCGTTAAGACACTAACAGTTTACAGACGGTAGGCAATTAAGGTCACAGTTATGAAAACGTAGGACACTAAAGAGACCTTTCTACTGACCCTACAATAAAAAATAAAAAAGATGCCCAGGGTCCCTGCTCATCTGTGTGAACGTGCCTTAGACATGCTGCAAGGAGGCATGAGGACTGCAGATGTGGCCAGGGCAATAAATTACAATGTCCGTACTGTGAGACGCCTAAGACAGCGCTACAGGGAGACAGGACGGACAGCTGATCGTCCTCGCAGTGGCAGACCACATGTAACAACACCTGCACAGGATCGGTACATCTGAACATCACACCTGTGGGACAGGTACAGGATGGAAACAACAACTGCCCGAGTTACACCAGGAACGCACAATCCCTCCATCAGCGCTCAGACTGTCCGCAATAGGCTGAGAGAGGCTGGACTGAAGGCTTGTAGGCCTGTTGTAAGGCAGTCATCACGGGCAACAACGTCGCCTATGGGCACAAACCCACTGTCGCTGGACCAGACAGGGTTGGCAAAATGTGCTCTTCACTGACGAGTCACAGTTTTGTCTCACCAGGGGTGATGGTCGGATTTGCATTTACCATCGAAGGAATGAGCGTTACACCGAGGCCTGTACTCCGGAGCGGGATCGATTTGGAGGTGGAGGGTCCGTCATGGTCTGGGGCGGTGTGTCACAGCATCATCGAACTGAGCTTGTTGTCATTGCAGACAATCTCAACATTGTGGGTTACAGGGAAGACATCCTCCTCCTGACAGGCTCATCCTGACATGACCCTCCAGCATGACAATCACTCGTTCTGTGAGTGATTTCCTGCAAGACAGGAATGTCAGTGTTCTGCCATGGACAAAGAAGAGCTCGGATCTCAATCCCATTGAGCACGTCTGGGACCTGTTGGATCGGAGGGTGAGGGCTAGGGACATTCCCCCCAGAAACGGGAACTTGCAGGTGCCTTGGTGGAAGAACATCTCAAAGCAAGAACTGGCAAATCTGATGCAGTCCATGAGGAGGAGATGCACTACAGTATGCACTACAGTACTTAATGCAGCTGGTGGCCACACCAGATAATGACTGTTACTTTTGATTTTTACCCCCCCTTTGTTCAGGGACACATTATTCCATTTCTGTTTGTCACGTGTTCAGTTTATGTCTTAGTTGCTGAATGTTGTTATGTTCATACAAATATTTACATATGCTAAGTTTGCTGAAAATAAACGCAGTTGACAGTGAGAGGACGTTTATTTTTTTTGCTGAGTTTACTACTACTACCTACTACTACATAATACTACTACATGCTATTAGATACTAATACTACACACTACTGCATATTACTACATACTACTACTACACACTACTACATACTACTAAATACTACTACATAATACTACTACTACATACTACTACATACTGCTGTACTACTACATAATACTACATACTACTTCTACAGTACATACTACATAATACTATGCTTTAATTGAAGCCTTCATAAACACTTTATAAGGCATAAATTCTTCAGAAATCATCAGCATGTCATACTGTATGAAGTGTGGCAAAGCACCCTGTGTAATGATATCACCTTTTATGCAGTATGGCTTTGCTTATTTATAACAACATCATGTGAAGCACTTATGTAGTGCTCATAAAGACTTCATGAATGACATATACAGCCTGAAATGGTATAAATTGTAGTTCATTCAAGTATGACCAGTTTTTTGCCATTTCCCCTCAGTAGTATGGGAACAGTACTTGAACAATTAATAATGTTTCCAAAATACTCTTAGGCCATTGTTATAGAAATACTATTAGGTCATTGTTACAAAAATACTCTTAGGCCATTGTTACAGAAATACTCGTAGATCATTGTTACAAAAATACTCTCAGGTCATTGTTACAGAAATACTCTCAGGTCATTGCTACAGAAATACTCTTATGTCATTGTTACAAAAATAATCTCAGGTCAGTGTTACAAAAATAATCTCAGGTCATTGTTACAAAAATACTCTTATGTCATTGTTACAGAAATCCTCTTAGGTCATTGTTACAGAAATACTCTCAGGTCATTGCTACAGAAATACTCTTATGTCATTGTTACAAAAATAATCTCAGGTCAGTGTTACAGAAATACTTTTAGGACAATGTTACAGGAATACTCTGAGCACAATGAAAATCAGATTCCCTCACAGCCTCACCAATAACAGTGTGTCTCTGAACATGCTGCATAATTGATATATATTCTAAAATACACCAGTAGCGAGCACAAGGCAGCTATTTAAAAATGTGTGTGTGTGTGTGTCATAGTGACAGCAATTCAAAGTAAATTAAATTATATTATTGTATATTATTGAATAATGTAATAATCTCAATTTGGACATTTCTGAGTGGCTACAGGCAGCATAACCTGACTAGAATTGCTCATTCATCATTTATTAATTAACTAACACATTATTACAGAGTCACAAAATGTACTGTAGTGTCCTGCAGTTTGAGCTAAACCAGGGTCATAATCACACTGTTTCATTGGAGATCATTCAACCATCATAAAAGGGGTTGGCTTTTATCATCAGTGTTTATCAGCATGTAAACTTCAGTTACCAGGAAAAGCCAATTCACATTATTTCATCACTCTAATGGCAAAGCCTTTTTCGTGAATGTCTGAACATATTTCTGGGTTTTGGGGATACATGTCTGCTCCTATCTTTAGCTAGCGTCCCAGATCTCCTCTTCCAGAAAGACTGCATTAGCAGAAAGACTGCATAAATTAATATAGAATTTGGTGTAAGGCGCATCGGAATGAAAGGAGTTTCTACTGTTGTTCAATTCAAGCGATAAAGTGGTCAAGTGCACCATTTGGAAGAAGGGTGGAGAATTAGGTCACAGATGCAGTGGAAATTAGACTAGATTGTGGATCCCCGCATGAACAGCTAACTGGCCTGTCTGGCCCAGGGCATGGAGGAACGCCATTGATTTGTAGCACTGATATTATTGGTAACACCCAGCAGGGGAGGAACCAGGTCAAAAGGGGAATGTTGGGATGCGATGTGGCGTGACATTGCAGATTCACAAAATAATCGCCCGGCTATTGATTCAAATCAAATGTAACCTCTATGTCTACTATTCAATGGCATTTTGGGATGTGAAATCATGCTCCCTTCTCTGCTGGAGCGCCCTTTTGATCTCATTCAAGAAAGTAGCTGCTGCAATCTGTTAATGGACATGTGTGTGATGTGCACCCGGCTCCATAGTTGGATAGAGGGCACACTTGGCCCAAAGCCTGTTTTTCGCATGGGCAGCGCCATTGAGGGCTTTCACCGTTTTGAAGTAGTAATCTGGATGGGACTTTCTATTGGTTAAGGAAGGATCAAAGAGCAAACACTACATAACTCCAGGTGGCAGTAAATCACCAACCTTGGCTTTCTACCTGTTCAGACCACAGGTATAAAGCCAGATTTGATTTGGAGATCCATCCTGGCATGTCAACACAGCTCTCTGAAAAAAAAAGGATATATTTTTGCAACCCAATAGGAACAAGTGAAGTCACAGTGCACGACAACAAACTGTAGGGCGATGCTCAAGTTGCTCAAGTGTGTCATTCATCACAGGGATGTCGAAAGACTCATCCAAAGGGAATTCAAATAAACAACTCATAACACGCATCCAAAGTAATAAACAGTCAGATTTTTCCAAGCCATCAATATGTCAAGAAATTATCCAACGGAGGCAGTTTCCTGCTGTGATTCTTGTACTGTTCTCCTCTTTCACAGAAGGAGCGGTCAAGAGGTGAAGGACGAGGTGAGACTCAAGCAGCTTCAAGTTCGTCAACAGAAAAGTGTGTGTGTGTATGGTGTGTGTGTGTGTGTGGGGGGGGTGTTCTTCTATCCTTGTGGGGACATAAAATCTCCAAAAGTCCCCAAAAGAATAGTATAACAAAGAAAATGTTCCCTTTTACGGATTTCCCACTTTCCCCATGAGGACAAAGGCTATTTCAAGCTTAATGGTTAGGGTTAGAATTAGGGTTAGGGTAAGAGGTTTAGGAGTTATGGTAGGGTATGGGTTAAGGAAAAGAGGATTTGGAATGGAAATACATTTTAGGTTCCCATGACGATAGAAGAACAAAAATGTGTTTGTGTCCAACCAACATTTTCTTTCACTGACTATTTGTGGAGGCAATTTTGTAAAATAGTCCACTTCAAGCCAGTCATTTTATTCTTAGCAGTCAGAAGGGGAGCAATTATTCAAAGATTTGCAGTAGGCCATAGACAAAATATATGATGACAAAATATATATAATGACATTAAAGGAACATCAAAAGGAACATGGTAAAAAACCATCATCTTCACAAAAAGAGGGAACTTAAAAGCTGTGGCAATGTCTTCATTGATTTCTGTGGAATGCAGTAGTTACCAGAGCACAGTTCAAATAAAATGGGAAAATATTAGCTAGATTAACTTCATTGAAATCAATCACATTTTTTATTTCAAATATCTATCATTAGCAATGGTCTCTGGACATTGAGTATTATTTTATGTTTTAAATCAAACTAACATTTTAGCAACACAAACTTTCCCAAAATATCAACACAGAACACTGTCAGAATGTTCTTGGTGGTGAACTTCTTATTGCAGTAAGCCTAGGCCTGAGATGACATGGTAACTAAATGTACTTTTAGTATTTGCGATTTCAAATACACACAACTGGGGAAATTCATTCGGTTCAAAACAGGAGCGACAACACAACTGAAAGGCTGACATGTGCAGTACATAATATCAAATGAAGAGGGTGCTGGTGTTTTCCACACATTATTTTGGTTGACTTATACCAGGGTTTCCCCAAAACTCGGACCTCGGAACCCCAAAGGGGGCACGTTTTGGTTTTTGCCCTAGAACTACACAGCTGATTCAAATAATCAGCTAATCATCAAGCTTTGATCATTTGAATCAGCTGTGTAGTGTTAACTAAACGTGCACCTCTTGGGGTCCCGAGGACCAAGTTTGGGAAACACTGGGGACTTGTATATTTTTCTTTGCAATAACGATAGTGTCCATCTGGCATATTTCTTTGCTGTAGAGAAAAAGCAGAGAGACATGGATACTAAAAGAGGAAAATGTCCTGATATCCAGACAGGGGAAAGAAAGAAACACCTAGACACCCGGCTGATCTTCATCACCTTCCAGCAGGGGAGGCTGCTGAGGGGAGAACGGCTCGTAATAATGGCCGGAACGGAGTAAATGGAATGGAAACCTTGTCTTTGTTGTATTTGATTCCATTCCACTGATTCCGCTCCAGTCATTACCACGAGCCCGTCCTCCCTAATTAAGGTGCCACCAAACACAAGCAACCTGCAAACAACTCACATGAATTGAAGTCAAAAACACTGTAGTCTATGGACTTGTTGATACAGACACCACAACACAACAATCACAATAACATGACTCTTTGTGCCAAGAGCAGGCTTAAAAAATACAACTAAAAAAAAGGTTATTTTTCTACAAACATCATGTCACTTTATCAAAAACATCCTTCATTACTACATCTTTTGGTTCTCCAAATCATCCAATAAGGATGTAGAAAAAAAGATATGGATATCGTCGAAACCATCCCATGAAATTGTCCTTCGGATGTCAAAGTTGCAACCTTACATTTCAGGAGGTTCTAGCAAGGTCTCTCCAGTCTCGTTGCACTTGTGTTATTGGGTCCTTTGGTGAACGTGTCTTGCTGCTGAGTGGACAGAAAGCCCAAGGCTCGTATTCACAAAGCATCTCAGTGTAGAAGTGCTGATATAGGATCAGGTCCCCCTGTCCATGTTTTCTCATCTAAAAGGCTAAACTGATTCTAGATCAGCACTCCTACTCTGAGATGCTTAATGACTACGGGCCCTGGACACACAGGACTTTTAGTTGGTACAAGTGTTGATGTTCTTGCCATCGGCAGCGTCCTCCACTAGGGAAAGGTGGTAGTCGGTGGACAAGGTGAAGTGTGAAACGCAGCCCACCAGACCTCCACTGTACTGCCGGTTAGTGTGCAGAGCAATCTCCTTCATCCCCCCTAGGCAGAGCAGAGACATCAGGCATTAAAGTTCTAATCCTACTCGTCTTCATCATCACCATAATTACAATATGGCATTTCTGACCCTTATCATCATAACCATTAACATCATCATCATCACCATCACCCAAATTGCCATCACTATCATCATGATCATTTTCTTTGTCATCATCGTCATCACCATCATAACAATTATCATCACCATCATAACAATTATCATCACAGTCATAACCATTATCATCACCATCATAGCCATTATCATCACCATCATAACCATTATCATCACAGTCATAACTATTATCATTGCTGTTATTGCTATCTTAACCATCATCATCATCATATCATGATCAACATAGGTTGTACTAGCTTACATTTAGTCTTCCGACCATCAGACAGACAGTGGACCTGCCAGACAGACAGACATTGGATCTGAGGAATTGCCAGACAGACAGACAGACAGACATTGGAACTGAGGACCGCCAGATAGACAGACATTGGAACTGAGGAACCGCCAGACAGACAGACAGACAGACAGACAGACAGACAGACAGACAGACAGACAGACAGACAGACAGACAGACAGACAGACATTGGAACTACCAGACAGACATTGGAACTGAAGAACCGCAATGACAGACAGACAGACAGACAGACAGACATTGGAACTACCAGACAGACATTGGAACTGAAGAACCGCCTGACAGACATTGGAACTGAGGAACCACCAGACAGGCATTGGAACTGAGGAACCACCAGACAGACATTGGAACTGAGGAACCACCAGACAGACATTGGAACTGAAGAACCACCGGACAGGCATTGGAACTGAAGAACCACCAGACAGGCATTGGAACTGAGGAACCACCAGACAGGCATTGGAACTGAGGAACCACCAGACAGATATTGGAACTGAAGAACCGCCTGACAGACATTGGAACTGAGGAACCACCAGACAGGCATTGGAACTGAGGAACCACCAGACAGACATTGGAACTGAGGAACCACCAGACAGACATTGGAACTGAAGAACCACCGGACAGGCATTGGAACTGAAGAACCACCAGACAGGCATTGGAACTGAGGAACCACCAGACAGGCATTGGAACTGAGGAACCACCAGACAGGCATTGGAACTGAGGAACCACCAGACAGGCATTGGAACTGAGGAACCACCAGACAGGCATTGGAACTGAGGAACCACCAGACAGGCATTGGAACTGAGGAACCACCAGACAGGCATTGGAACTGAGGAACCACCAGACAGGCATTGGAACTGAGGAACCACCAGACAGACATTGGAACTGAGGAACCACCAGACAGGCATTGGAACTGAGGAACCACCAGACAGACATTGGAACTGAGGAACCACCAGACAGACATTGGAACTGAGGAACCACCAGACAGGCATTGGAACTGAGGAACCACCAGACAGGCATTGGAACTGAGGAACCACCAGACAGGCATTGGAACTGAGGAACCACCAGACAGACATTGGAACTGAGGAACCACCAGACAGGCATTGGAACTGAAGAACCACCAGACAGGCATTGGAACTGAGGAACCACCAGACAGGCATTGGAACTGAGGAACCACCAGACAGGCATTGGAACTGAAGAACCACCAGACAGGCATTGGAACTGAGGAACCACCAGACAGGCATTGGAACTGAGGAACCACCAGACAGACATTGGAACTGAAGAACCACCAGACAGGCATTGGAACTGAGGAACCACCAGACAGGCATTGGAACTGAGGAACCACCAGACAGGCATTGGAACTGAGGAACCACCAGACAGGCATTGGAACTGAAGAACCACCAGACAGACATTGGAACTGAGGAACCGCCTGACAGACAGACAGACATTGGAACTGAAGAACCACCAGACAGACAGACAGACAGACATTGGAACTACCAGACAGACATTGGAACTGAAGAACCGCCTGACAGACAGACAGACAGACATTGGAACTGAAGAACCGCCTGACAGACAGACAGACAGACAGACAGACAGACAGACAGACAGACAGACAGACATTGGAACTGAGGAACCACCAGACAGACATTGGAACGGAGGATGCAATGAGAATCCAGGAGACTATCCATGGAATGAATAGTCTGAAATCTGTCTTCCGCATTTAACCCAACCCCTCTAAATCAGAGAGTTGCAGGATGCTGCCTTAAATCCACATCCACGGCGCCCAGGGAACAGTAGGTTAACTGCCTTGCTCATGGGCAGAACAACAGATTTCTACCTTGTCAGCTCGGGGATTCGATATAGAAACCTTTGGGTTACTGGCCCAACGCTCCTACCCGCCAGGCTACCTGCCGTGGCTGCACCTACTTCACTGCTCAGTCACTGTTAACGGGGACTAATGATGATTTAGTGTAAACTACACCATAGTTTCTTTAAAAAACGATGACATTGCACTTTGGATGAAATCTGAATCAGTGGCAATTGAGAATGGAGTTAGTGGAACTGTCAGCCAGGGAGTCACAGAACTGTCAGAGGTGGAGTGACGCAATGTGCAACCCCACCAATAATATAGGTGACTAAATAGCTGTGGTGGTGACATACCGACATACAAGACCCCGTTGACGTTCAGCTGTCTCATCTTCCCAGGTGACCTGCCAGTCTGGGCCCCATAGTCATCCACTGTCAGCTTCCCAGTCTGGCCGTCCCTGAAGAACACACAACAACAGGAAGGACGCACAACAGAATGACACACAATGAAAGGGAGGGGAGGGAGATGAATGGATGAGAGGATCCAGATAGGAAGAGAGTAATTACTTCTTTCATCTTTCTACTCCCCCCGACACTCATAGAATGGATGCTAGCTCAATAAAATGGAGCTAAGCAGGTCATGAGAGAATCAATCAATTTGGACCCTAAGTCTGGATGTATTCTACATGAAGTTACATAAAGCTGTCCATTGATGGGGTCTTGGTGTACAATACATGTACATTTACTGTCATTCCCGTCATGTACTGTCAATCCTGTCATTTACTGTCATTCCTCAAGTCTTTTTTGTGGCCCATGAAGCCGCTCTACACTGGCCTAGAGACTGCATTGAGATACGCACACACATCAAGGCAGAGAAACACACACATGCGGGGTTAAACATAAATACACACACAGTTTTATGTCTATTTCCCAGACTTGTCTAAAGAAGTCCAATTGAAGCAATGAGACAGACCTCCAAATTCTTCCCAAATGTCTTAGACACTGATTCCATATGCACAAAACGTTACAACAGATACCAGATCAAATGGGAGATTAATCTACAATGTCAAACAAGTTTGCCACCTGCAATAACACACATTATGTTGTATTCCCAGAAACCCTAGTAGAATGTAATGCATTTTTCTTCTTTTAATTTCCAAGTGAGAAAGGCATTGAAAAGCACCTGACAGCCTTCACTCTGTGCCACCTTCCATCGCTGAAGGTTCCGTTGACGATCACATTGGCCACACCACTGCCCAGGTTATAGCTACAGACACAGGAAGACAACATTGAAATGAACTACTGCTACAACCAGGAATGAAACGATGCACATTCAACAAGGCTCAACTCAAAGGGTTGGTTTCCCAGACGCTGATTATGCCTAGTCCTGGACCAACAAAATGGTGTACAGAGCCTACTTTTTAGTCTAAGAGTAGTTTTAAGGCTTAAGCTGGGATTCATCTTTTTCGTGCTATGCGCCTTTTAAAGGCAATGTTCCCGCATTTGTGGAGAACGCATTCACGGGGAACGCTGCATATGTCAATCTCTAATCGGAAATGACATGTAAATGCAAATTTCCCTATATTGCGGATAAAACGCAAACGCAGGAAAGTGCTGTTTGAATGAATGCTTACAAGCCTGCTGCTGCCTACCACCGCTCAGTCAGACTGCTCTATCAAATCCTAGACTTAATTATAATATAATAAACACACAGAAATATGAGCCCTTGGTAATTCATATGGTCAAATCCTGAAACTATCATTTCGAAAACAAAATGTTTATTCTTTCAGTGAAATACAGAACCATTCCGTATTTTATCGAACGGGTGGCATAAGTCTAAATATTCCTGTTACATTGCACAACCTTCAATGTTATGTCATAATTATGTAAAATTCTGGCAAATTAATTACGGTCTTTGTTAGGAAGAAATGGTCTTCACACAGTTCGCAACGAGCCAGCGGCCCAAACTGCTGCATATACCCCGACTCTGCTTGCTCAGAACGCAAGAGAAGTGACACAATTTCCCTAGTTAATATTGGCTGCTAACATTAATTTCTTTTAACTAATGCAGGTTTTTAAAAATATACTTGTGTATTGATTTTAAGAAAGGCATTGATGTTCATGGTTAGGTGCTTTGGTGCAACGACAGTGTTTTTTTCACGAATACACTTGTTAAATCATCACCCGTTTGGCGAAGTAGGCTGTGATTCGACGATAAATTAGCATCCACCATATTGATTATTTGCAACGCAGGACAAGCTAGTTAAACTAGTAATATCATCAACCATGTGTAGTTAACTAGTGATTATGTTAAGATTGATTATGTTTTTACATGATAAGTTTAATGCTAGCTAGCAACTTACCTTGGCTCCTTGCTGCACTCGCGTAACAGGTGGTCAGCCTGCCACGCAGTCTCCTTGTGAAGTGCAATGTAATCGGCCATAATCGGCATCCAAAAATGCAGATTACCGATTGTTATGAAAACTTGAAATTAGCCCTAATTAATCGGCCATGCCTCTAGTGTGGACTCGAGTGATGTGTAACGTCAGGGATTCACCATTAGGGGAAAGGGAAGGTGTGGTCGAAGGGTGTGTAACGTCAGGGGTTCATCATTAGGGAAAGGGAATGTGTGGTCGAGGGGTGTGTGAGGTCAGGGGTTCATCATTAGGGGAAAGGGAAGGTGTGGACTCGAGTCATGTGTAACGTCAGGGGTTCACCATTAGGGGAAAGGGAAGGTGTGGACTCGAGTCATGTGTAACGTCAGGGGTTCACCATTAGGGGAAAGGGAAGGTGTGGACTCGAGTGATGTGTAACGTCAGGGGTTCATCATTAGGGGAAAGGGAAGGTGTGGACTCGAGTCATGTGTAACGTCAGGGGTTTACCATTAGGGGAAAGGCAAGGTGTGGACTCGAGTGATGTGTAACGTCAGGGGTTCACCATTAGGGGAAAGGGAAGGTGTGGTCGAAGGGTGTGTAACGTCAGGGGTTCATCATTAGGGGAAAGGGAAGGTGTGGACTCGAGTGATGTGTGACGTCAGGGGTTCACCTAAAAATGAGTGCTCCGTCCTGCAGTCCTAAAGACAGGAAGTCACTGTTGGGCCTCACTTGGCTGTCGCCTCGCCATAGCAACAGACCATCCTTCGCCGTGCTCTTAAAGCGCATAAACATGTTGGTCCTGACGCCCGAAACCCTGGGGTGGGAAACACACAGGATATGTCAGCACAGAGTGGCACACAGGATATGTCAGCACAGAGTGGCACACAGGATATGTCAGCACAGAGTGGCACACAGGATATGTCAGCACAGAGTGGCACACAGGATATGTCAGCAGAGTGGCACACAGGATATGTCCGCACAGAGTGGCACACAGGATATGTCAGCACAGAGTGGCACACAGGATATGTCAGCACAGAGTGGCACACAGGATATGTCCGCACAGAGTGGCACACAGGATATGTCCGCACAGAGTGACACACAGGATATGTCAGCACAGAGTGGCACACAGGATATGTCAGCACAGAGTGGCACACAGGATATGTCAGCACAGAGTGGCACACAGGATATGTCAGCAGAGTGGCACACAGGATATGTCCGCACAGAGTGGCACACGGGATATGTCAGCACAGAGTGACACACGGGATATGTCAGCACAGAGTGGCACACGGGATATGTCAGCACAGAGTGACACACAGGATATGTCAGCACAGAGTGACACACAGGATATGTCAGCACAGAGTGACACACGGGATATGTCAGCACAGAGTGACACACAGGATATGTCAGCACAGAGTGACACACGGGATATGTCAGCACAGAGTGACACACGGGATATATCAGCACAGAGTGACACACAGGATATGTCAGCACAGAGTGACACACGGGATATATCAGCACAGAGTGACACACAGGATATATCAGCACAGAGTGACACACAGGATATGTCAGCACAGAGTGACACACGGGATATGTCAGCACAGAGTGACACACAGGATATGTCAGCACAGAGTGACACACGGGATATGTCAGCACAGTGACACACGGGATATGTCAGCACAGAGTGACACACGGGATATATCAGCACAGAGTGACACACAGGATATGTCAGCACAGAGTGACACACGGGATATGTCAGCACAGAGTGACACACAGGATATGTCAGCACAGAGTGACACACGGGATATGTCAGCACAGTGACACACGGGATATGTCAGCACAGAGTGACACACGGGATATATCAGCACAGAGTGACACACAGGATATGTCAGCACAGAGTGACACACAGGATATGTCAGCACAGAGTGGCACACAGGATATATCAGCACAGAGTGACACACAGGATATGTCCGCACAGAGTGGCACACAGGATATGTCCGCACAGAGTGGCACACAGGATATATCAGCACAGAGTGACACACAGGATATGTCAGCACAGAGTGGCACACAGGATATGTCAGCACAGAGTGGCACACGGGATATATCAGCACAGAGTGACACACGGGATATATCAGCACAGAGTGGCACACGGGATATATCAGCACAGAGTGACACACAGGATATGTCCGCACAGAGTGACACACAGGATATATCAGCACAGAGTGGCACACAGGATATGTCAGCACAGAGTGGCACACTCACCACTTTCCTTAGAATCCCACAAACCCAGAGGGCTTTCTAGTTGACTGTGTTATACTCACATTGGCTGACTGTGTAGTGTACATCATCTGACTAAAGCTAATATACATAAACTATGTCATGCAGTATAACTCAACTACTGCTGAAGTCATAATATTTCTGTCTGAACCTAATGCTTCAGAAAGTACTATTTTAGTGGTAGTGTTTTCACTCTAAAGCACACGTACATGCATACACACACACACACACACACACACACACACACACACACACACACACACACACACGTAGACAAACCTTTTCAGGATTTCACGATTGTCGTATGTGAGGTAGCTGCGGCCAATGAATTGTGGAATCTCAATGGCCTCTGTGACAGCTGAAAATAAAATAAAATGTACACAATGTGGCCACTAGATGTCCTCCTAAGCATGGTACTAACTGAGGGGGAACCAGGACACAGACAACGCTGCACAGGATAATGAACAGGGGTGTATTCATTAGTGCACACTGTAGCAAAAATATTTTGCAACTGAACACGTTTTGCAACGAATTTGAGAGTTTCTGATTTACAAATTCATGAGAGTTCCTTCCTGGTTTTTGTCTGTTTGTTCTGTGTGGTTCCTAGTAAATACACCCGAGGTAAACAAACAAAGTGTACAAACAGCGTTATTAAAGTCTGAAATGGTAGATGAACAGAGGTAGCCGAGTATTTACGAACATAATGGTGATAGAAAACTTACTGTTTAAACAGTAATTCCCACATTCTGCACAGCGAAAGCATAAAACAGATAAGACGACGGTTTAGGAGAGATTACGTTGTTCAATTATATTACATACATTAAAATGTCAATTTAAATGCAGAATATTTTACACCAACATGTTGAAAATCTACCTTGTCCTACGGAATGTAGCCTACAGAGTTTAACTTGTGGAAAATGTTGTGGACGTGGGAACAATTTATTTTCCGTCTCTCACCCTTCTGGCAGTGCCGGCCATCGTAGCCGAGAGGGCAGTCACACTCGTAGCCATCCCATTTGGGCCTGCAGGTGCCGCCGTTGGCACAGGGACTCTGCACACATGGGTGGGCTGCGTTCTCCACATTCACCCCCAGAGCAAAGTCCTTGGTCAGTGGGATGCTGCGGTCATTCAGAACCAGCTGACACAACAAGTAGAGGGGAGGGGGGGGGCAGGTAGAAGAGGAGAACATTAAATGAACAATCATTGTATTGTTTCCTTCTCCTACACAAACAAATTAATGAATGAAATACTGAATGAATTAACAAATATTAATGAATTGAGTTGACCATTGTTAAATATATGTCAACTTGCCACAGTACACACATTAACAACAATCGAGGAGAAATATACACAAAAGTCAAAATACTGTGGTCAGATGGGCCATCCCAACACTTTAATATGTATTTGAAAAGCCAAATCTGTTGTGTTTATCTGACTCATAATCTGGCTCTTTATCTGATGCTTTATCTGACTCATAATCTGACTCAATCTGACTCGTAATCTGAATCTTTATCTGACTCATAATCTGACTCAATCTGACTCGTAATCTGAATCTTTATCTGACTCATAATCTGACTCATAATCTGGCTCTTTATCTGGCTCTTTATCTGACTCTTTATCTGACTCACAATCTGACTCATAATCTGTCTCTTTATCTGACTCTTTATCTAACTCTTTATCTAACTCATTATTTACTTGGAACTCTGGGACACATGCAGTAAGAACCTAACAACTGGGCTGCGTTCAGTATGAAAACACATAATACAACGTTCAATTAAAAACAGAAACAGGTGATGTTCTGAACGACCAGTTGGAAAAAAAACGGGGAGGGGTTGGGTTGTGGCTTGGGGAACACCGTTCCCCCTGCCCTTTAAATACGTTCACTCACTGCTTCAAGCCACACCTCGCCTCACCCACCAAACGAAGCAAACGTACCTCAAAGTCAAGAATGTTCAAGAAACGTGTCGTTCAGTACAAGACGTTACACAATTTAGCAAACATGTAATCGAACTGAACGGACCCCCGGAGAGACTGTGGCACCCAATTCTCCTACATAGCGCACTATCTTTGACCAGAGCCCTATGGGCCATTTGGGACGCAGCCGGTGTAACAGGGCAGGAGGTACGGCTGTTTCAGCCCCTCAACCTGAGTCATCTATACAGTAACAGTACCTTCTGGATGGTGCCGCTGAAGGGGCGGAGCACGGCCGCGGCGCTCTTGGTTTTGTCATATTGTGGTACTCCGCCGATGTACAGAGGAGAGCTGCACTTGATCTGAGTGAAGGCTCCCTGGAGGAGGAGGAGTCACAGTAGAGTAGAGACACAGTAGAGTTACAGTAGAGTCACAGTAGAGTAAAGGCACCGTAGAGGCACAGTAGAGTAGAGTCACAGTAGAGTTACAGTAGAGTCACAGTAGAGTAGAGTCACAGTAGAGTAGAGTTACAGTAGAGTCATAGTATTCACAGTAGAGTAGATTCACAGTAGTGTAGAGTTACAGTAGAGTCACAGTAGAGTCATAGTATTCACAATAGAGTCACAGTAGAGTAGAGTCACAGTGGAGTCACAGTAGAGTCACAGAAGAGTCATAGTATGCACAGTAGAGTCACCGTATTCACAGTAGAGTCACAGTAGAGTCACAGTAGAGTAGAGTCACAGTAGAGTGGAGTCACAGCAGAGTAGAGTTACAGTAGAGTCACAGTAGAGTCATAGTAGTCACAGTAGAGTAGTCACAGTAGAGTCACAGTAGAGTCACAGTAGAGTAGAGTCACAGTAGAGTAACAGTAGAGTCACAGTAGAGTCATAGTATTCACAGTAGAGTAGAGTTACAGTAGAGTCACAGTAGAGTCACAGTAGAGTGGAGTCACAGTAGAGTAGAGTTACAGTAGAGTTACAGTAGAGTCACAGTAGCGTCATAGTATTCACAGTAGTCACAGTAGAGTAGAGTCACAGTAGAGTAACAGTAGAGTCACAGAAGAGTCATAGTATTCACAGTAGAGTCACAGTAGTCACCGTATTCACAGTAGAGTCACCGTATTCACAGTTGAGTCACCGTATTCACAGTAGAGTAGAGGTACAGTAGAGTAACAGTAGAGTCACAGAAGAGTCATAGTATTCACAGTAGAGTCACAGTAGTCACCGTATTCACAGTAGAGTCACCGTATTCACAGTTGAGTAGAGGTACAGTAGAGTAACAGTAGAGTCACAGAAGAGTCATAGTATTCACAGTTGAGTCACCGTATTCACAGTAGAGTAGAGTCACAGTAGAGTAACAGAAGAGTCATAGTATTCACAGTAGAGTCACAGTAGTCACCGTATTCACAGTAGAGTCACCGTATTCACAGTTGAGTCACCGTATTCACAGTTGAGTAGAGGTACAGTAGATTCACCGTATTCACAGTAGAGTACAGTCACAGTATAATTGTTCCTTACCATGCCTCCTGACCTAGGAAAACACTGTGCCCTAGAGTTTTTACCTGGTCAGGCTACATGGTCAAGTGTAGGGATGCTGTGGTGACCATATTACAGGCAGATATGAGAAATGTCAAATTCAGTTAAAATTCCACGTGAGTATTGAGTCATGGTAATCTCCTTTTATGCACTCTGGACACAGTGGCAGAATAAATTCAACCACACATTTGTTTCATGACAAAACCGGAGAGCCACATCTGTCCGGCGAAGTCAACAAAACATATTGCATGTAACAAACAGTTACATGACTTATAGCAAGGTAATGTTTCCCTACATTTTCAGACTATTAAAAACAACTATTGATTTAGGACCACAGGGAGTTACCGCAAGTCGAAAAGAAAACAGGAGCTGCCTCCCCTATTCCAGCACTATTTCAACATCATCTAATCACCTATGCTTACTCTAATACAGTGACAACTAAAAGATACCAAAAACAGTTTAGTCCAATCAAAGTAAGCTAAATATGACATGGCTGTCCATGGTATTGATTTCTGTGTGTGTTTGTGTGTGCATGTGTGTGTGAAAACGTGGATTTACTCGTACTTGTAGGGAAACGCCAATGCCATCCTCCTCTTTCATGTTGCCTAAACAGTATATGACTCTTTCACACAGTACACGCTATTATGTTTTGTTGTCCTAGGTAACTTGGCTAAAATACTTGCTCGCTAGCTTAACTTCATGGGCAACGGCACGCCAGGCCAGCTAGTTAACATTAGCATACTAAGTCTAGCTACATCTTGAACTTCCATCCTCTCAGGCCAGGGGCACAACAATGTATGAATTAATGGTTGGATCAGAACCACCGCTATAATCATTGGCCAGTACGGAGAATTAAATTCAACCACAAGTCCATCATCATCCATGGCTACTTTAGGAAAGGGATGATTTTAGCTCGCTAGCCACCGGAGGACAACAACACAACGAGATGCAACAATTCATGTTTTTTTTCTGTCAATAATGACGTTTGGCTCGTGATGCGATGTGATTGGTCTGAAGACAAATTCAAACTGGCTTCCCTTGACACTTTTTTTGTGTGCACCAGGACCAATCACAGCTGAGCTCACTCCGTTTAGCTCAACGCTGATTGGCTATTATTTGATATATTTCTTTATCAAGGGAGGCCAAATGCTCGCTGGCTTTCCTTCCATTCAATGCTATGGGCGGCAACAATGTTTTTGCGACTTTCTCAAATCATCAGTAGCCCATATATGTTTGATTTCTAAGACATTATAAGGTTTGTATCATTCACAACTAATGTTGCCAAAGAACTCTAAATCCAGTGTATAGGACCAGTGTATAGCACCAGTGTATAGGACCAGTGTATAGCACCAGTGTATAGGACCAGTGTATAGGACCAGTGTATAGGACCAGTGTATAGCACCAGTGTATAGGACCAGTGTATAGCACCAGTGTATAGGACCAGTGTATAGGACCAGTGTATAGCACCAGTGTATAGGACTAGTGTATAGGACCAGTGTATAGGACTAGTGTATAGGACCAGTGTATAGCACCAGTGTATAGGACTAGTGTATAGGACCAGTGTATAGCACCAGTATATAGGACTAGTGTATAGGACCAGTGTATAGCACCAGTGTATAGGACTAGTGTATAGGACCAGTGTATAGGACCAGTGTATAGGACCAGTGTATAGGACCAGTGTATAGGACCAGTGTATAGCACCAGTGTATAGGACCAGTGTATAGGACCAGTGTATAGGACCAGTGTATAGCACCAGTGTATAGGACCAGTGTATAGCACCAGTGTAAAGCACCAGTGTATAGGACCAGTGTATAGGACCAGTGTATAGCACCAGTGTATAGGACCAGTGTATAGCACCAGTGTATAGGACCAGTGTATAGGACCTGTTTCAAATTATCACTTTAATGCTCAACATAGCCACTTCATATGTACACTTTTTCCGGACTGGGAAAAATAATGAATTATATTCTTATAACTATGAAATCATATAATATAAAATAATGGCACAGGACTTAAGCCTATCTTGTCTGCTAAATGAATAAGCCTACAGCCTAGGCATGGCACATAGCCAGATAACATACAATGGGCCAACTCATATTCTGTTTTTCTGAAATCCATTTTCTTCATATCATAATGTTTCTTTAGACCTGCCTAAAATAAATCATGCATTTATTGTGATGGTGTATTTTATTCAATTCATTTGTTTGACTTGTTAAAATGTAGATGTTCCAAAGGTCTGGCATCAGTGGCTTGTATGTGTGGAAGCCAGGAGATGCTAAACATGTTCATGTTAACGCGGCTGACAAAATGTTTTCTGGAAATCCCAATCGAACAATTCCCAGAATCAGGATAGAAAAGGACATCTGTAATTCTCCAACCAGGATTTCTGGAAAACCTGGGAATTTTTGGGAAAGTTATTGGAAATGTCAAATCCTAGTCCAGTCCTGTACCTCAGCTATGCCCTCCATGGGCCTCTGGTTGTCCACCTGCAGGATGCCACTCTTGGCTGTACGAGAGACCCGCAGCTCATGCCATGTGCCTATACTGACCTGCTCCTCACTCCTACACACACATGCACACACACGCACGCACACACACAGAGACACACATGCACACGCACATAAACAGACATAGACACACATACGCATACAGACAGGAAAAGCATTGGTCAAACAGTCATCATTTCCTATACATATGAACAAAGAGTTGCCAACACAAGTCTACAAACATTATAAAACAGTCGTGACAGAGTCATATCCTGTAAACATAGATCTTTCAATGAAGCCTGTACCTAATGACAGACCCTCCAGAGCCACAGTCAAAGCGGAACTCCACGTATCCTTCCACCAGGTTGATGGCCAAGAAGTCCCGGCTGCTGGCGTCGTCGCTGTAGAGCAGCGTGCCGTCAGGCCTGGCCGGCTGAAAGGTGATCTCAAACTCCATGAAGGACAGGTAACTGAGGAGGGACTGGGGCCAAGGGGCGCTGGCGTACGAAAACATGGTCTCGTTGAAGAGCGGCAGAGACAGCAGGAAACCTGGCAGTGGTTTGAGATAAAGTGACAGGTTTGGGATAGGGTGACAAGTTTGGGATAGGGTGACAGGTTTGGGATAGGGTGACAGGTTTGGGATAGGGTGACAGGTTTGGGATAGGGTGACAGGTTTGGGTTAGGGTGACAGGTTTGGGTTAGGGTGACAGGTTTGGGTTAGGGTGACAGGTTTGGGATAGGGTGACAGGTTTGGGATAGGGTGACAGGTTTGGGATAGGGTGACAGGTTTGGGTTAGGGTGACAGGTTTGGGATAGGGTGACGGGTTTGGGATAGGGTGACAGGTTTGGGATAGGGTGACAGGTTTGGGATAGGGTGACAGGTTTGGGATAGGGTGACAGGTTTGGGATAGGGTGACAGGTTTGGAATAGAGTGACAGGTTTGGGATAGGGTGACAGGTTTGGGATAGAGTGACAGGTTTGGGATAGAGTGACAGGTTTGGGATAAAGTGACAGGTTTGGGATTAAGTGACAGGTTTGGGATTAAGTGACAGGTTTGGGATAAAGTGACAGGTTTGGGATAAAGTGACAGGTTTGGGATAGGAGTTGGAAAATGTTTCAAAATCGAAACGCTGATCTTTCTAAGTAGAATTCAGGGTGTGGCTGATCTATCTAAGTAGCATACAGGGTGTGGCTGATCTATCTAAGTAGAATACAGGGTGTGGCTGATCTATCTAAGTAGCATACAGGGTGTGGCTGATCTATCTAAGTAGCATACGGGGTGTGGCTGATCTATATAAGTAGCATCAGGGTGTGGCTGATCTATCTAAGTAGCATACAGGGTGTGGCTGATCTATCTAAGTAGAATACAGGGTGTGGCTGATCTATCTAAGTAGCATACAGGGTGTGGCTGATCTATCTAAGTAGCATACAGGGTGTGGCTGATCTATCTAAGTAGCATACAGGGTGTGGCTGATCTATCTAAGTAGCATACGGGGTGTGGCTGATCTATCTAAGTAGCATACAGGGTGTGGCTGATCTATCTAAGTAGCATACAGGGTGTGGCTGATCTATCAAAGTAGCATACGGGGTGTGGCTGATCTATCTAAGTAGCATAAAGAGTGTGGCTGATCTATCTAAGTAGCATAGAGAGTGTGGCTGATCTATCTAAGCAGCATACAGAGTGTGGCTGATCTATCTAAGTAGCATACAGAGTGTGGCTGATCTATCTAAGTAGCATACAGAGTGTGGCTGATCTATCTAAGTAGCATACAGAGTGTGGCTGATCTATCTAAGTAGCATACAGAGTGTGGCTGATCTATCTAAGTAGCATACAGAGTGTGGCTGATCTATCTAAGCAGCATACAGAGTGTGGCTGATCTATCTAAGTAGCATACAGAGTGTGGCTGATCTATCTAAGTAGCATACAGAGTGTGGCTGATCTATCTAAGCAGCATACAGAGTGTGGCTGATCTATCTAAGCAGCATACAGAGTGTGGCTGATCTATCTAAGTAGAATACAGAGTGTGGCTGATCTATCTAAGTAGCATACAGGGTGTGGCTGATCTATCTAAGTAGAATACAGGGTGTGGCTGATCTTTCTAAGTAGCATACAGAGTGTGGCTGATCTATCTAAGTAGAATACAGGGTGTGGCTGATCTATCTAAGTAGCATACAGGGTGTGTAGCACAAGAAAGAAACATGTCTATGTCTGATGTCAAGTATAATTGAATGGGCAGAAGTCAGTATTTAATATCTAAATTTATTCACAATTGGCATTATACAGTTTGTGTTGTAGAGAAGTACAGTATGATGCATTCCAAATAGCACCCTGTTCCCTATATGGTGCACTACTTCTGACCAGAGCCCTATGGAACCCTATTCCCTACACAGTGCACTACTTTTGACCAGAGCCCTATGGGCCATGTGTGACGCAGACTAGAGGACAGAAAGATGACTCACTCTCTTCACAGAGCATGCCTCTGAAGCCCAGAGGGCACAGACAGATGTACCCGTCCGCTCGGTTGGCAAAGCAGATTCCTCTGTTGTCGCAGGTGATCATCTCACACACGCTGTCACTGCACTCACCTGGGGAACAAACGGAAAGGATACACACAGGCGCTGCAGGGTTTAAAGAAACAGTTCACAACAACAACAAAAAAGGTGTCCACTGTTAATACAATCCCAAGAAATTGTGCAGTCAAGTTTTCACTTTCAGAACAAAGCTACATTTCTGATGATGTGTTTCGTGTTTTATGATGATGATGAACTCTCTCTTTAACTGCCCCCATCTCTAAATTAACTATCCCTTTAACTGCCCTCTAATTCTAAATGAACTATCCCTTTAACTGCCCTCTAATTCTAAATGAACTATCCCTTTAACTGCCCTCTAATTCTAAATGAACTATCCCTTTAACTGCCCTCTAATTCTAAATGAACTATCCCTTTAACTGCCCTCTAATTCTAAATGAACTATCCCTTTAACTGCCCTCTAATTCTAAATGAACTATCCCTTTAACTGCCCTCTAACTCTAAATGAATTTACTTGTACAGCCAGACTTGACCAATAGATGGAATGTGGATGACATTACCACAGACGAAGAGCCAAGCGTAAGTGAAGTCTATTTTTTCACTGCTGTCTATCCCTATTCTACATATCATCATTATGGGATGGGATAATATCATATTTCTTTTGACAAATCACCTCATTGATTTCACCTATGTGGCGCTACAGTGTGAGTTACCACTTTGACACAGAGTGAGAACCAGTGGTGCATCTCCCTCGTTCTGTCGACTCTCATCAACATTGACTGTCCGTTCAACTCCACACCCGGTATAAATGCACTAATCAATATGGTGTCTGACTGTTGACCTACAGAAAGCCAGACAACTCTCCAGCTCAAATCTGACCTGGGGACAGATTCATTCCACAGACATGGCCAAAGACATGGGATGATGGACTACAGTACATCCGAATATTCATGGGATTTTGTACAAAGTGACAAATTCTGTTAGAAGTGCTAGAACTAAAACTAGAGGTAGAAGACTACGATTATAAGACTTGAATGAAAAACAAAGAAACATCAGAAACCATTGGGAATGAAGAGGAGCCAGCTGGACATCCAGACGTGTATGGATCGGACCCCCCTCCCTTACCGATGTCTGCCCCGCTCAGAGCGCTGCCTAGGGGCCAGGGTCTGAGATCCGTGGCCTTGTTGTTGATGGTCAGACTCTGCATGCAGCCCTGAAAGCCCCGGTTGCTCCCTGTGGCCCTGACCAACCAATAGGCACTGGGAGCCCCTCCCAAGTACAACGGGCTTCGGAATGTGATCTTGGTGTACTGTCCCTGTGGGGGAGAAAGAGAGGGTCAACCATTACAGTCAAGCAAATCTATAGCTAATCCTGTCAAGACATAAAAAGAGAAATAGAAAAAGCGATGCACTAAAGCTCTCTAATGAGAGGGATTATCACCTGTCAATCATGGAGGTATGCATCCCAAATGACACCCTATTCTCTATAGTGTGCACTACTTTTGACCAGAGTCCATAAGGTAGTGGTCCACTATGTAGGGAATCAGGTGCCATTTGATACACAGACCATTATAGATCATACTTCTATCTCAGTGAAATATCGACCCAATCTAAAATCTTGCTGGCTCCACTGGTGTGTTCTGCCCTCACCTGTGAGCGTCCTGAAATGGGCGTATCGTTGTCCATTCTCAGCCAGCCACTCATGCCGTCCCTGAATACGGTGACAGTGTGCCACTGTCCGGGCACCATGCGAGTCTCGCTGACTATCTGTGCTGCCCCAGTGCCACAGTTAAACCTGCAAAACCACAACACATTGTCTGTCTCCCCCGCCGCAACCACACTGACCCTATCACAGCATGCCTAATCACTGTCACACAGTCTGAGATGAATTTCCCCCTAAGTACAGATCTAGGATCAGCTTCTCCTCCCCCAATAATAACCTTAATTATTAGTGGGGAAAATGCAAGACTGACACAAGATCAGCATCAAGGGGCAAATTCAACCTACACCCTGACAAACCCGCCGCAACCACACTGGTCACACACCTGTAATGCAGCTTGCCTCGTACAAGAGCCAGAGAGGTGAAGTCTCCACGGCCATGCTCATTCTCCCCACAGTACAGCAACAAGCCATCCTCCGAGTCTGCCTAACACACAACACACACACAGAGATACAGACGGAAATACACACACAGACATGCACGGACCACACACACAGACACGCAACCAGTGGTATAGTACTGTACCTTGAATTCAAGGGTCATCTGAAAGGTCTGGTAAGAGTTCTTCAGAGGTTCAAAGGTCATGTGGGAGTGGCCATAGAACCTTGGGAACTGCACCGTCACTCCTGGCAAACACAGAGCAGGAAACACCAGCTCATCACTGTGTTTTACAATGGCATCCATCATGTCAGTGTGAACATGCAACACACTCAACTGAATTCAAATACTGGGGCTCAAAAACATAGGAGTGCAAGGCAGAACCAGGTGGAAGATCATGATGGTATTCATTAGGGCACACCGTGGCAAAAGGCTGTACAACGGAAAGCAAAAAGAGCGTTGGTTATTGGACAAGCTCAGGTATAGTCCATCCTTGTTTTAGTTTGTTTCTTCTGTTTGGTGAATAATGAATACGACCCAGTTGAATTTAGGTGAAACACAAACATTTTCGAAACTCTGACCCCCCCTTCTCCCCTTCTCCCTGTGCTCTACATGATCAATTTATGTTCATGACACACCAGAGACACCCTATCCACAGACCCTATCTCCACTAGAGAGACGTTTTCAGAGAAAGAGAGGACACAGATCATTTCCAGAAGGACCCAAACTCAGCCACTGTCTCTGGGGTACCCCCCCCCCCCACACACACACACACCAATTACAGAGGATAGAACACTCCGATTGCACAGGGTTGATCCATTCTCCCATGAGGAGAGGGGTTAAAAACACTTAATAAAGTCAGTCAAATTATTATTGTCAGGGTTTATAAGACTCAGGAGATAAGATGTGTTGAGTATATTTCGGAGGAGGAGCAGGAAGAGGAGAGGAGGCAGGGGAGAAAGAGGAGGAGCAGGCGGAGGGGGAGGAGCATGAAGAGGAGAGGAGGAGAAGCGTGAAGAGCAGGAGGATGAGGAGCAGGGGGAGGAGAAGCATGAAGAACAGGAGGAAGAGGAGCAGGGGGAGGAGAAGCATGAAGAGCAGGAGGATGAGGAGCAGGGGAGGAGAAGCATGAAGAGCAGGAGGATGAGGAGCAGGGGGAAGAGAAGCATGAAGAACAGGAGGAAGAGGAGCAGGGGAGGAGAAGCATGAAGAGCAGGAGGATGAGGAGCAGGGGAGGAGAAGCATGAAGAGCAGGAGGATGAGGAGCAGGGGGAAGAGAAGCATGAAGAGCAGGAGGATGAGGAGCAGGGGGAGGAGAAGCATGAAGAGCAGGAGGATGAGGAGCAGGGGGAGGAGAAGCATGAAGAACAGGAGGAAGAGGAGCAGGGGGAGGAGAAGCATGAAGAGCAGGCGGATGAGGAGCAGGGGAGGAGAAGCATGAAGAGCAGGAGGAAGAGGAGCAGGGGAGGAGAAGCATGAAGAGCAGGAGGAAGAGGAGCAGGGGAGGAGAGGCATGAAGAGCAGGAGGAAGAGGAGCAGGAGGAGAAGCATGAAGAGCAGGAGGAGGAGGAGGAGCAAGAGGAAGAGAAGCATGAAGAGCAGGAGGATGAGGAGCAGGAGGAGAAGCATGAAGAGCAGGACGAGGAGGAGGAGCAAGAGGAGGAGAAGCATGAAGAGCAGGAGGAAGAGGAGCAGGAGGAGAAGCATGAAGGGCAGGAGGAGGAGGAGGAGCAAGAGGAGGAGAAGCATGAAGAGCAGGAGGAAGAGAGGGAGGGGGAGGAGAGTCATGAAGAGAAGGGGAAGAGGAGCAGGGGGAGAAGAAAGCTGGCAAGTCCCTGTCCTAATCCAAGGTCCAAGTCCTGCCATCACAGGGTTAACACCCCTGACCTGACCTGGACTGACTCACCATAGGAGCAGATGTCACCACTGCGGCCCAGGTTGCAGTGGCAACGGGAGCCTCCGCTGTCGTAGTCACTGAGGCAGAAGCTGTCGGGGGGGCACACCGTGTCCTCACAGGCTAGGTCGTAGAGCCTGGGCACAGGGCCCATCCACTGGGTCATGAGGGGCGTGGGGGTGGTGTGAGGCAGGGTGGTGGAGGAAGGGCTGTCGGTGGTGGGGCTCATGGTGATCAGCTCAGGGGTGACGGGGGTAAGTGGGGAGCCCAGCTCTGGGTCAGAGGGGGGTGAGGGGAGGAGGATGGCGTTGGGTGTGGCCATGCCCATCCTGTAGATGACGTTCCCGCCTGGCTGAGAGGACGGCGTTCCAGACCGGGAACGGAGCTGGGATCTCTGGTTGTCACCGTTGGGAATGGCAGGGAACGGCTTCAGCTTCGAAACGGCAAGATGGAGTAAGAAGGATGCCACTGCCACGGTTAGTTTAGTTTGCTGGATTAGTTATTGGACAGACTGGGTGCATGCCTAAAACAAACAGTGTTGCCAAATGTATAGTTATACTTATAGAGCTGCTTTCCTGGACCCAAATGAACCCTATTCCTGGACCCAAATTAACCCTATTCCTGGACCCAAATGAACCCTATTCCTGGACCCAAATGAACCCTATTCCTGGACCCAAATGAACCCTATTCCTGTACCCAAATAAACCCTATTCCTGTACCCAAATGAACCCTATTCCTGGACCCAAATGAACCCTATTCCTGGACCCAAATGAACCCTATTCCTGGACCCAAAAGAACACTATTCCTGTACCCAAATGAACCCTATTCCTGGACCCAAATGAACCCTATTCCTGGACCCAAATGAACCCTATTCCTGGACCAAAAATACAATCTCAATGGATAATCTGCATTAAAAGTGCTTTTTGAACAAGGAAACCGGGAACATACGGTTGGTAAATATTTGCCCTGAGAATAGCCGGATTGGGATATGACTGAGATAAGGATAAGATTGGTAGGGTGGCTTTCCTAGGGCCGCTGGTTTATAGGGCCCCTGGTTTCTAGGCCCCTGGTTTCTAGGGCCCCTGGTTTCTTGGGCCCCTGGTTTCTAGGGCCCCTGGTTTCTAGGGCCCCTGGTTTCTAGGGCCCCTGGTTTCTAGGGCCCCTGTGACCGGTCTAGGGTGAATTTGCTCCTAGACACTGATCTTGGGACAGTTTTTCCTTTCCCCCACTAATGGTTAAGGTTAGGATTGAGAGAGGGTAAGAGGATCCTAGATCTGTACCTAAGGAAAACATAACCCCAGAGCCCTGATGTACATGATGACCCACCTCCTCAATGAAGACATCGTAGTCAGAGTCGTCTATGTCAAATCCGTCTTCATCTTTGATCTTGCCGTCTGTGATGTAGCGTTGGCCATAGCCGCTGCTGCCAACCTCTGCTGTGCCTATGGATATGGACACTATTATGTATGGAATTAAATCGACACAGTTGACAGTACAAGTACAGTATCAGCATCATGAGACAATGACAAGAGCACAGTGAGTCACAATGTCACAGTTAGTCTGACTCTCCAGACAGATTGACAGGTGGGGAACATAGAGTTCGAAATAGCTACCCATGCTAACACGGGCCTTGTGGCGAGTACTCTATCCAACTCTATGGTCGGGACTTGGTCGAGTGGGCAGCAAACACACAGGGAGCCCATGGTGCTGAGGATGATGATGATTAGCTAATAAATGTTGGTGGATGATCCCCTTTATAGGGATGGATGATATACAGTAGTAGCCTGGTCCTAGATCAGCTTGTGCTGTCGTGTCAAAGTTATAACAAGGAGTTTACATAATAGCACAAACAGATCTGGGACCAGGCTAATAGAGTAGTTGTCCCAGGTCTACCTGTCACAGTGTAGAGAGCTTTTTTCACCACATACTGGAACCTGTCCCCCAGATATACGACTGACCATGCAGATAGAGACCAGGCAGAGTCCGGCCAGACAGTAGGAAACAAAAACGCCATGATGTTTAGAATCCCCAACCTAAATGATTTATTTCACATATAATGCTGTGTGTCTGTGCAGAACAACCTCAAAATAATTACTCCTGACCATAACGTAGGAGTCAGGTAAGGTTACTGCTGACCATAACGTAGGAGTCAGGTAAGGTTACTGCTGACCATAACGTAGGAGTCAGGTAAGGTTACTGCTGATCATAACGTAGGAGTCAGGTAAGGTTACCGCTGATCATAACGTAGGAGTCAGGTAAGGTTACTGCTGACCATAACGTAGGAGTCAGGTAAGGTTACTACTGACCATAACGTAGGAGTCAGGTAAGGTTACTGCTGACCATAACGTAGGAGTCAGGTAAGGTTACTGCTGATCATAACGTAGGAGTCAGGTAAGGTTACTGCTGATCATAACGTAGGAGTCAGGTAAGGTTACTGCTGATCATAATGTAGGAGTGAGGTAAGGTTACTACTGACCATAACGTAGGAGTCAGGTAAGGTTACTGCTGACGATAATGTAGGAGTGAGGTAAGGTTACTGCTGATCATAACGTAGGAGTCAGGTAAGGTTACTGCTGACCATAACGTAGGAGTCAGGTAAGGTTACTGCTGATCATAACGTAGGAGTCAGGTAAGGTTACTGCTGATCATAACGTAGGAGTCAGGTAAGGTTACTGCTGATCATAATGTAGGAGTGAGGTAAGGTTACTGCTGACCATAACGTAGGAGTCAGGTAAGGTTACTGCTGATCATAACGTAGGAGTCAGGTAAGGTTACTGCTGATCATAATGTAGGAGTGAGGTAAGGTTACTGCTGATCATAATGTAGGAGTGAGGTAAGGTTACTGCTGACCATAACGTAGGAGTCAGGTAAGGTTACTGCTGACGATAATGTAGGAGTGAGGTAAGGTTACTGCTGACCATAATGTAGGAGTGAGGTAAGGTTACTGCTGACCATAATGTAGGAGTGAGGTAAGGTTACTGCTGACCATAATGTAGGAGTGAGGTAAGGTTACTGCTGACCATAATGTAGGAGTGAGGTAAGTTTACTGCTGACCATAATGTAGGAGTGAGGTAAGGTTACTGCTGACCATAATGTAGCAGTGAGGTAAGGTTACTGCTGACCATAATGTAGGAATGGGGTAAGGTTACTACTGACCATAACGTAGGAGTGGGGTAAGGTTACTACTGACCACAATGTAGGAGTGGGGTAAGGTTACTACTGACCACAATGTAGGAGTGGGGTAAGGTTACTGCTGACCACAATGTAGGAGTGGGGTAAGGTTACTACTGACCACAATGTAGGAGTGGGGTAAGGTTACTACTGACCATAATGTAGGAGTGAGATAAGGTTACTGCTGACCATAATGTAGGAGTCAGGTAAGGTTACTGCTGACCACAATGTAGGAGTGAGGTAAGGTTACTGCTGACCATAATGTAGGAGTGAGGTAAGGTTACTGCTGACCATAATGTAGGAGTGAGGTAAGGTTACTGCTGACCATAATGTAGGAGTGAGGTAAGGTTACTGCTGACCATAATGTAGGAGTGAGGTAAGTTTACTGCTGACCATAATGTAGGAGTGAGGTAAGGTTACTGCTGACCATAATGTAGCAGTGAGGTAAGGTTACTGCTGACCATAATGTAGGAATGGGGTAAGGTTACTACTGACCATAACGTAGGAGTGGGGTAAGGTTACTACTGACCACAATGTAGGAGTGGGGTAAGGTTACTACTGACCACAATGTAGGAGTGGGGTAAGGTTACTGCTGACCACAATGTAGGAGTGGGGTAAGGTTACTACTGACCACAATGTAGGAGTGGGGTAAGGTTACTACTGACCATAATGTAGGAGTGAGATAAGGTTACTGCTGACCATAATGTAGGAGTCAGGTAAGGTTACTGCTGACCACAATGTAGGAGTGGGGTAAGGTTACTACTGACCATAATGTAGGAGTGGAAATAAAATGGGTTGTGTTTAGTAAGGAGAAAACTTTTTCAATCAGAGTGAAAACAGAATGAGTCCTCAATGTGTTATGGTAACGATGATTGGCATTAAGTCCTCTTTATTCTTTGTTTTGTGGGAGGGAACTACAAATGGGGATGTGTAACGCTCCCCTCCCTGCTTCCCTCCCCTCACGTGCCCCATGTTTTTGGTCATGCAGGGAGGTAATTTGGAGATATGGGTGCTAGTCAAGTCCTGTACAAACCCGCCCTTCCCCGCGGGGGTCAAACCTCCCCCATCCCCCCGCTCTTAATCCTGTCTGATGAGGCCAGGGCGTAACCCGATTTTCGCCCTGTGAGGGGGGGCAGGCTTGTGACGCAGTGTGTTGGGACAGCCTCTCTATCCAAACCAACAGGACTTAAGATGCTTCATTCAGTCCAGTTTAACCCTGTGATTGCCACCATGTGTCTGCGCGCCATCCGCCCACCCACATGGCTCTAGGAGTTGGATTGACAGGACAACACCCACAGTCCTCCTCACAACATGGCATCAGGAACCTCTCTCTGTTCTATAAAGGGTTAAACTTGTCTCCAGTACCGATTGGGAGTCTTACCTCCAACCTGTATTTATAACCGTATGTTTACCTAATACAGTGTGTGTGCAAAACAAAACAAAAACACTTCCATACTTGCACACGTACACACACACACACCAGAGTAAAGCTTACTTGCTAATGTTTGTCCATAGACTGCCAGTCTACCATGGTCCCTTTCTCCCCTATAAAGACAGTACTGATCCGGAGCCTCAGGGTTATCTCTGGCAGCTTCCTAAATGGCATCCTATTCTCTATATAGTGCACTACATTTGACCAGGGCCCATAGGGATCTGTCAAAAGTAGTGCACTATGTAGGGAATAGTGTGCCATTTGTGACTCTCTCATATCAATAGCAATCAGCCCATAAACCTCCACCCACACCAATTGTAATTTACATTATTACAACAGGAAAATACAAATCTCTGGACCCAGTCTAAGTCTATCGCCATGGTCTAAGTCTATCTCCATGGACACACACACACACACACACACCTCTCTCTCTCTCACGCACGCTCGCACACGCTCGCTCGCACACACACACACACGCGCTCGCACACACACAGTGGCGGGGCAGTTACCAGGGGTGCGGATGGGGTTGTTGATGGCACTGGGAGGGCTCACTCCATGGACGTTGGCGGCTCGGACCACAAACTGGTACTCCGTGTCGGGACTTAACCCTTTCAGTACCATGGAGTTGGCTTCAATGGGCTCCCTGATGTAGGTCCACTCTGTGTCCATCTCAGGCCTGTATAGAGGAGACCATTCATATAGGAATTACACTGGTGCACTGACTAAAACACTATTCAGGTCATGCATTGAGAGAAAAGAAAAAATATCTCATGAAATAATGCATTTATTATTTTTTTTTTAACTGGGAGGAATATGGAGTGTGCAACTTAATTCATGGTCTGCGTTAGTCTGCACCTTGTGAAAGGGTGTGTTTCTCCAGCCTCGTGCTCTACTTAACTAGAGGGCCACTGACTGCATAACTTACAGGTTAGCTTACAGGGTTCTCACCACACACTGCACACCTGTCCTGCACACTTCCAGTCCCAACATGGTTCACAGGTCAAAGTTGAGTCTAAACACACTCGTCTTAACACAGAAACACAACTCATTCTCAACTGATTGGCAGGCAACACCGGGATAGTGTTTTCAGCAATTGTTCATGTGAAATTTAACATATGCTGTGGTCTAGAAATATAAGAGATATATTGATGTAGCTCCATTTAAACAACCATTTCAAATTTTTTTCAAAGTTGCCATTTGATATTAGAATCGGGCAACGGGTCAACCCAATTCCAAGTACTTGCTTGTTCTAGCAGGCGTGAAACAGTATCTTACTCTATTGGCTGGGAACATGAGGATATTACAAATCAGACAATTGTCTTGTCAGAAGCTTGGCAGGGTGAGGAGATCAGAGTTGAACATGTACAGATGGTACTTTCATTACGGTCCATCTCGCTTTTCTCAGTCAATGTTATTTTTTTAAATCAATACTTCTCATTTTAAATGGACTGTGTGTAGAAAACAGCTGTTCAAATAGAACCACTGTGGTTCGGTAGAGTAGAGAATTCAAACTGAAACATGCATTCTAGAGTGGAACAAATCTGCAAAAAGGTATGTAAACATTACTGTCTTCAGAGGGCTTTTCTTTTCTTTCTTCTTTTTCTCCCCAATTTGATGGTATCCAATTGGTAGTTTACAGTCTTGTCCCATCGCTGCAACTCCCCTACGGAGTCAGGAGAGGTGAAGGTCGAGAGCTGTGCGTCCTCCGAAACACGACCCAATCAAGCCGCACTGCTTCTTGACACAATGCCCACTTAACCCCAGAAGACAGCCGCACCAATGTGTCGGGGGAAAACACCGTACACCTGGCAACCGTGTCAGCGTGCACTGCGCCCGACCTGCCACAGGAGTCGCTAGTGCACGATGGAACGCTCCACTAATCACTCCTTCCATGGCCTCCAACTGCTCTTAAATGCTAGCAAAACCAAATGCATGCTTTTCAACCATTCGCTGCCCGCACCCGCCTGCCCGACTAGCATCACCACTCTGAACGGTTCTGACCTACAATACGTGGACAACTACAAATACCTAGGTGTCTGGCTAGACTGTAAACTATCCTTCCAGACTCATATCAAACATCTCCAATCCAAAATCAAATCTAGACTTATCCAAACTTACCCTCGTAAAACTGACTATCCTACCGATCCTCGACTTCGACGATGTCTACAAAATAGCTTCCAATACTCTACTCAGCAAACTGGATGCAGACTATCACAGTGCCATCCGTTTTGTTACCAAAGCGCCTTATACCACCCACCACTGCGACCTGTATGCTCTAGTCGGCTGGCCCTCGCTACATATTCTTCGCCAGACCCACTGGCTCCAGGTCGTCTATAAGTCTATGCTAGGTAAAGCTCCACCTTATATCAGCTCACTGGTCACGATAACAACACCCATCCGTAGCACGCGCTCCAGCAGGTATATCTCACTGGTCATCCCCAAAGCCAATTCCTCCTTTGGCCGCCTTTGCTTCCAGTTCTCTGCTGCCAGTGACTGGAACGAATTGCAAAAATCGCTGAAGCTGGTGACTTACATTTCCCAAACTAACTTTAATCATCAGCTATCTGAGCAGCTAACCGATCACTGCAGCTGTACATAGTCCATCTGTAAATAGCCCACCCAACATCATCCCCATATTGTTTTTATTTACTCTGCAGCTCTTTTGCACACCAGCATCACTACTTCCACACCATCATCTGCTCATCATCTGCTCATCTATCACTCCAGTGTTAAACTGCTAAATTGTAATTACTTTGCTACTATGGCCTATTTATTGCCTTACCTCCTCATGCCATTTGCACACACTGTATATAGACGTTCTTTTTTTTCTATTGTGTTGACTATACGCTTGTTTATTCCATGTAACTCTGTGTTGTTGTTTCTGTCACACTGCTTTGCTTTATCTTGGCCAGGTCGCAGTTGTAAATGAGAACTTGTTCTCAACTAGCTTACCTGGTTAAATAAAGGTGAAATAAAAATAAAATTAAAATAACTGTGCGCCGCCCCATGGGTCTCCCGGTTGCGGCCGGCTGCGACAGAGCCTGGACTCGAAACCAGACTAGTGGCACAGCTAGCACTGATGCAGTGCCTTAGACCACTGCGCCACTCGGGAGGCCGGAGGGGTTTTCAGAGGTCGACACAGTAGTGGCAAGGAATCTTAATAACCTTTACATTTCGGGTACTGACATAAATAAACCTTGTTGTCATTTTGGATATTCTTAAGATATTTGCTTGGATGTACACTAAAACAGACCACATCCGTGCACATCTTGGCTCCCGAGTGGCACAGCGGTCTAAGGCACTACATCTCAGTGCAATAGGCATCCCTACAGTCCCTGGTTCGAATCCAGGCTGTATCACATCCTGCCGTGATTGGGAGTCCCATAAGGTGGCGCACAATTGGCCCAGCGTCGTTAGGAGAGGGTTTGGCCGGGGTAGGCCGTCATTGTAAATAAGAATTGGATCTTAACTGACTTGCCTAGTTAAATAAAGGTTAAAGAAAAAAGTAGAAGACTGACTAGAATTGTTTACCGCTAAGCGTAAGCTAAATAGTCACTGTATAAACGTACCTGATGTAAGCAACAAGAAAGTGTAGAACTGGTGCACTTCCCTCACTCTCACCCTGTGTCCACGACAACGCAAGCTCTGTGTCCGATACGGCTACGACAGTGGGCTGAGTGGGAGGGGACGGAGGCATACACATCTCTGCGGATGGGAAAGAGAAAGAACAACCCTGTCATGTGACATTTAAATGTCCCGCTGAACTCAATGTAAGATCATGCTCGATGTACAAAGTCAAATAAATTCATCCTAGAGGGGGAATTACAAGGAAGGAAACAAAAAACAACAACATGACAACAGGAAGAAAATGAATATACCACCACATACTGTATACCATACATGATATTAATATACCACCACATACTGTATAACATACATGATATTAATATAGCACCACATACTGTATACCATACATGATATTAATATACCACCACATACTGTATACCATACATGATATTAATATACCACCACATACTGTATACCATACATGATATTAATATACCACCACATACTGTATACCATACATGATATTAATATACCACCACATACTGTATACCATACATGATATTAATATACCACCACATCCTGTATACCATACATGACATTAATATACCACCACATACTGTATACCATACATGATATTAATATACCACCACATACTGTATACCATACATGATATTAATATACCACCACATACTGTATACCATACATGACATTAATATACCACCACATTCTGTATACCATACATGACATTAATATACCACCACATACTGTATACCATACATGATATTAACATACCACCACATACTGTATACAATACATGATATTAATATACCACCACATACTGTATACCATACATGATATTAATATACCACCACATCCTGTATACATGATATTAATATACCACCACATTCTGTATACCATACATGACATTAATATACCACCACATACTGTATACCATACATGATATTATACCACCACATACTGTATACAATACATGATATTAATATACCACCACATACTGTATACCATACATGATATTAATATACCACCACATACTGTATACCATACATGATATTAATATACCACCACATACTGTATACCATACATGATATTAATATAGCACAACATACTGTATACCATACATGATATTAATATAGCACCACATACTGTATACCATACATGATATTAATATAGCACCACATCCTGTATACCATACATGATATTAATATACCACCACATACTGTATACCATACATGACATTAATATACCACCACATACTGTATACCATACATGATATTAATATACCACCACATACTGTATACCATACATGATATTAATATAGCACCACATACTGTATACCATACATGATATTAATATACCACCACATACTGTATAACATGATATTAATATACCACCACATACTGTATACCATACATGATATTAATATACCACCACATACTGTATACCATACATGATATTAATATAGCACCACATACTGTATACCATACATGATATTAATATACCACCACATACTGTATACCATACATGATATTAATATAGCACCACATACTGTATACCATACATGATATTAATATACCACCACATACTGTATAACATGATATTAATATACCACCACATACTGTATACCATACATGATATTAATATACCACCACATACTGTATACCATACATGATATTAATATAGCACCACATACTGTATACCATACATGATATTAATATACCACCACATACTGTATACATGATATTAATATACCACCACATACTGTATACCATACATGATATTAATATAGCACAACATACTGTATACCATACATTATATTAATATAGCACCACATACTGTATACCATACATGATATTAATATAGCACCACATCCTGTATACCATACATGATATTAATATACCACCACATACTGTATACCATACATGACATTAATATACCACCACATACTGTATACCATACATGATATTAATATACCACCACATACTGTATACCATACATGATATTAATATACCACCACATACTGTATACCATACATGATATTAATATACCACCACATACTGTATACATGATATTAATATACCACCACATACTGTATACCATACATGATATTAATATAGCACAACATACTGTATACCATACATGATATTAATATAGCACCACATACTGTATACCATACATGATATTAATATAGCACCACATCCTGTATACCATACATGATATTAATATACCACCACATACTGTATACCATACATGATATTAATATACCACCACATACTGTATAACATACATGATATTAATATACCACCACATACTGTATACATGATATTAATATACCACAACATACTGTATAACATACATGATATTAATATACCACCACATACTGTATACATGATATTAATATACCACCACATCCTGTATACATGATATTAATATACCACCACATCCTGTATACATGATATTAATATACCACTGTATACATGATATTAATATAGCACCACATACTGTATACCATACATGATATTAATATACCACCACATACTGTATAACATACATGATATTAATATACCACCACATACTGTATAACATACATGATATTAATATACCACCACATACTGTATAACATACATGATATTAATATACCACTGTATACATGATATTAATATACCACCACATACTGTATAACATACATGATATTAATATACCACCACATACTGTATAACATACATGATATTAATATACCACCACATACTGTATAACATACATGATATTAATATACCACTGTATACATGATATTAATATACCACCACATACTGTATACCATACATGATATTAATATACCACCACATACTGTATACCATACATGATATTAATATACCACCACATACTGTATAACATACATGATATTAATATACCACCACATACTGTATACCATACATGACATTAATATACCACCACATACTGTATACCATACATGATATTAATATACCACCACATACTGTATACCATACATGATATTAATATAGCACAACATACTGTATACCATACATGATATTAATATACCACCACATACTGTATAACATACATGATATTAATATACCACCACATACTGTATAACATACATGATATTAATATACCACCACATACTGTATAACATACATGATATTAATATACCACCACATACTGTATACCATACATGATATTAATATACCACCACATACTGTATACCATACATGATATTAATATACCACCACATACTGTATAACATACATGATATTAATATACCACCACATACTGTATACCATACATGACATTAATATACCACCACATACTGTATACCATACATGATATTAATATACCACCACATACTGTATACCATACATGATATTAATATAGCACAACATACTGTATACCATACATGATATTAATATACCACCACATACTGTATACCATACATGATATTAATATACCACCACATACTGTATACCATACATGATATTAATATACCACCACATACTGTATACATGATATTAATATACCACCACATACTGTATACAATACATGATATTAATATACCACCACATCCTGTATACATGATATTAATATACCACCACATACTGTATACCATACATGATATTAATATACCACCACATACTGTATACCATACATGATATTAATATACCACCACATCCTGTATACATGATATTAATATACCACCACATACTGTATACAATACATGATATTAATATACCACCACATACTGTATAACATACATGATATTAATATACCACCACATCCTGTATACCATACATGATATTAATATACCACCACATCCTGTATACATTATATTAATATACCACCACATCCTGTATACCATACATGATATTAATATACCACCACATACTGTATACATGATATTAATATACCACCACATACTGTATACCATACATGATATTAATATACCACCACATACTGTATACCATACATGATATTAATATAGCACAACATACTGTATACCATACATGATATTAATATACCACCACATACTGTATACCATACATGATATTAATATACCACCACATCCTGTATACCATACATGACATTAATATACCACCACATACTGTATACCATATATTATATTAATATACCACCACATACTGTATACCATACATGATATTAATATAGCACCACATACTGTATACATGATATTAATATACCACCACATACTGTATACCATACATGACATTAATATACCACCACATACTGTATACCATATATTATATTAATATACCACCACATACTGTATACCATACATGACATTAATATACCACCACATACTGTATACCATATATTATATTAATATACCACCACATACTGTATACCATACATGATATTAATATAGCACCACATACTGTATACATGATATTAATATACCACCACATCCTGTATACATGATATTAATATACCACCACATCCTGTATACCATACATGATATTAATATACCACCACATACTGTATACATGATATTAATATACCACCACATCCTGTATACATGATATTAATATAGCACCACATACTGTATACCATACATGATATTAATATACCACCACATACTGTATACCATACATGATATTAATATACCACCACATACTGTATACCATACATGATATTAATATACCACCACATACTGTATACCATACATGACATTAATATACCACCACATACTGTATACCATACATGATATTAATATAGCACCACATACTGTATACCATACATGATATTAATATACCACCACATACTGTATACCATACATGATATTAATATACCACCACATACTGTATACCATACATGATATTAATATACCACCACATACTGTATACATGATATTAATATACCACCACATACTGTATACCATACATGACATTAATATACCACCACATACTGTATACCATACATGACATTAATATACCACCACATACTGTATACATGATATTAATATACCACCACATACTGTATACCATACATGACATTAATATACCACCACATACTGTATACCATACATGACATTAATATACCACCACATACTGTATACCATACATGATATTAATATACCACCACATACTGTATACCATACATGATATTAATATACCACCACATCCTGTATACATGATGTTAATATAGCACCACATACTGTATACCATACATGATATTAATATACCACCACATACTGTATACCATACATGATATTAATATACCACCACATACTGTATACCATACATGACATTAATATACCACCACATACTGTATACCATACATGATATTAATATACCACCACATACTGTATACCATACATGATATTAATATACCACCACATACTGTATACCATACATGATATTAATATACCACCACATACTGTATACCATACATGATATTAATATACCACCACATACTGTATACCATACATGATATTAATATACCACCACATCCTGTATACATGATATTAATATAGCACCACATACTGTATACCATACATGACATTAACACAGGGTTTCTTGTATTTTTTCTGCACACAACAACAACAAAAAGTTGACACTAGAAAATTCAGGGGATCCAACTTATAAAAATGTATATTCCTTATATATTCCTTGTGTATTACCGCTGTAGGTTCATCATTCACAGAATGTCAGGTCCCGCTGGTTATCCTTACACACAATCATGTATAAGGTGTAAAAGGATCTTAGTTGACACTAAAAGGTAGTGTTAAAAAATTTCTCAAGGGACCTAATTTGAGTTTCAGACCCCACGTTTGGGAACCACTGCATTAACACATACACATCAAAATCAAATCACATTTTATTGGTCACATACACATGGTTAGCAGATGTTAATGGTCACATACACATGGTTAGCAGATGTTATTGGTCACATACACATGGTGAGCGGATGTTATTGGTCACATACACATGGTTAGCGGATGTTATTGGTCACATACACATGGTTAGCAGATGTTAATGGTCACATACACATGGTTAGCAGATGTTAATGGTCACATACACATGGTTAACAGATGTTATTGGTCACATACACATGGTTAACAGATGTTATTGGTCACATACACATGGTTAGCGGATGTTATTGGTCACATACACATGGTTAGCAGATGTTATTGGTCACATACACATGGTTAGCGGATGTTATTGGTCACATACACATGGTTAGCAGATGTTATTGGTCACATACACATGGTTAGCAGATGTTATTGGTCACATACACATGGTTAGGGGATGTTATTGGTCACATACACATGGTTAGCAGATGTTATTGGTCACATACACATGGTTAGCGGATGTTATTGGTCACATACACATGGTTAGCGGATGTTATTGGTCACATACACATGGTTAGGGGATGTTATTGGTCACATACACATGGTTAGCAGATGTTATTGGTCACATACACATGGTTAGGGGATGTTATTGGTCACATACACATGGTTAGCGGATGTTATTGGTCACATACACATGGTTAGGGGATGTTATTGGTCACATACACATGGTTAGGGGATGTTATTGGTCACATACACATGGTTAGCGGATGTTATTGGTCACATACACATGGTTAGCAGATGTTATTGGTCACATACACATGGTTAGCAGATGTTAATGGTCACATACACATGGTTAGCAGATGTTATTGGTCACATACACATGGTTAGCGGATGTTATTGGTCACATACACATGGTTAGCAGATGTTATTGGTCACATACACATGGTTAGCGGATGTTATTGGTCACATACACATGGTTAGCAGATGTTATTGGTCACATACACATGGTTAGCAGATGTTATTGGTCACATACACATGATTAGCAGATGTTATTGTGAGTGTAGTGAAATGCTTGTGCTTCTAGATCCGACTGCGCAGCAGTATCTAACATTGACATTTAAGTCATTTAGCAGACGCTCTTATCCAGAGCGACTTACAAATTGGTGCTTTCACCTTATGACATCCAGTGGAACAGCCACTTTACAATAGTGCATCTAGGTCTTTTAAGGGGGGGGGGGGAGAAGGATTACTTTATCCTAACAGGTAATATCTAACAATTCTACAGCAAAACCTAATATCTAACAAATTCCACAACAAAACCTAATATCTAACATATCTAACAAATTCCACAACAAAACCTAATATCTAACAAATTCTACAACAAAACCTAATATCTAACAAATTCCACAACAAAACCTAATATCTAACAATTCTACAACAAAACCTAATATCTAACAAATTCCACAACAAAACCTAATACACACAATCTAGGAAAGGAATGGGATAAGAATATATAAATATAAAATATATGGATAAGCAGTGACAGCACACCTCAGACAGGTCTAAATATATGGATAAGCAGTGACAGCACACCTCAGACAGGTTTAGCTTGTAGAGTAAAAAAATAAATACAGCACAGTATTGTGGTCACCTTTGCTGTCACCTCTGCTGTCACCCTTGATTACCTTGTGAAGAAGTGCTGATGTCCCTGGGCATGCTAGGTCGGCCCTCGCCTGCCCATCCATACGCACCAACACTAACTCTGTACTGGGTGGCAACTTTAAGGTTACCAATGTCCACATCCTAGGAGAAAGGGTGCGAGAGAGTGAGAGAGTGCATAGTAAGCTTGTCTGGTCTGAAACTTCCATTCCCACACAGTACCAGTCAAAGGTTTGGACACACCTACTCATTCTACGATTATCTTTATTTTTGCCATTTTCTACATTGTAGAATAATAGTGAAGACATGAAAACTATGAAATAACACGTATGGAATCATTTAGTAACCAAAAATGTGTTAAACGAATAAAATATATATTTTAGATTCTTCAAAGTAGAATGTATAGTCTTTGTCACGTCTGCTCCTGGCGCTTGAGGGCGTCAGGTTGCCCTGCATCCTGCCTACCTCGCTGCAGCGGGATTGACAGGTGTCTTGCCGCAGCCGGATTGTCTGGCTTCCATGCCTCCGCCGGCTCGCCAGGCTCTCACGCTCCTGCCGGTTTGTTGGGCTCCCACGCCCCAAGCGGCTTGCCCAGCGCCCATGACTCGGCCGGTTCACCCGGGTGGGATGCCGGGTGGCGCCCCAAGAGGAGGGGGGTACTGTCACCTCTGCTCCCGCTATTCCCTCTTCCCTGGTGCTTGAGGGTGCCAGGCTGCCCTGCATCACGCACTCCTTCCATCCATTACGCACACCTGCCTTCCCTCGTAATGAGCATCAGCGATATTGGACCTGGACTCAATTATCACCTGTTTATTTCCTCCCCTATATGTGTCAGTTCCCCAGCTCTGTTTATTTCCTCCCCTATATTTGTCAGTTCCCCAGCTCTGTTTATTTCCTCCCCTATATTTGTCAGTTCCCCAGCTCAGTTCCCCAGCTCTGTTCCCCAGCTCTGTTCCCCAGCTCTGTTCCCCAGCTCTGTTCCCCAGCTCTGTTCCCCAGCTCTGTTCCCCAGCTCTGTTCCCCAGCTCTGTTCCACAGCTCTGTTCCACAGCTCTGTTCCACAGCTCAGTTCCCCAGCTCTGTTCCCCAGCTCTGTTCCCCAGCTCTGTTCCCCAGCTCTGTTCCCCAGCTCTGTTCCCCAGCTCTGTTCCCCAGCTCTGTTCCCCAGCTCTGTTCCCCACTGCTGCATTGTATTGTTTTTGTCTTTAGTATTAGTTTGCTGACGCTGTTCCTGTCTCGTTCCATGTCCGTTATTTATTAAATGTTTTACTCCCCATACCTGCTTCGTCTTTCCAGCGTCATTCCATGTGACACTCTTGGCATTCTCTCAACCAGCTTCACCTGGAATGCTTTTCCAACAGTCTTGAAGGAGTTCCCACATATGCTTAGTACTTATTGGCTTCTTTTCCTTTACTCCGTGGTCCAACTCATCCCAAACCATCTCAATTGGATTGAGGTGGGTGATTGTGGAGGCCAGGTCATCTGATGCAGCACTCCATCACTCTCCTCCTTGGCCAAATAGCCCTTACACAGCCTGGAGGTGTGTTGGGTCATTGTCCTATTGAAAAACAAATTATAGTCCCACTAAGCGCAAACCAGATGGGATGGCATATCGCTGCAGAATGCTGTGGTAGCCGTGCTGGTTAAGTGTGCCTTGAATTCTAAATAAATCACTGACAGTGTCACCAGCAAAGCACCATCACACCTCCTCCTCCATGCTTCACGGTGGGAACCAGATTTCCAAAGGACAGAAGTCTTATTGTTATTATTATTATTGGTGTCCTTTAGTAGTGGTTTCTTTGCTGCAATTTGATCATGAAGGCCTGATTCACGCAGTGTCCTCTGAACAGTTTATGTTGAGATGTGTCTGCTACTTGAACTCTGTGAAGCATTAATTTGGACTGCAATTTCTGAGACTGGTAACTCTAATGAACTTATCCTCTGTAGCAGAGGTAACTCTGGGTCTTCCTTTCCTGTGGCTGTCCTCATGAGAGCCAGTTTCATCATAACGCTTGATGGTTTTTGCAACTGCATTTGAAGAAACTTTAAAAGTTCTTGAAATTTCCCCGATTGACTGACCTTCATGTCTTAAAGTAATGATGGACTGTAGTTTCTCTTTGCTTATTTGAGCTGTTCTTGCCATAATATGGACTTGGTCTTTTACCAAATAGGGCTATCTTCTGTATACCAACCCTACCTTGTCACAACGCAATTGATTGGATCAAATGCATTAAGAAGGAAAGAAATTTCACAAATTAACAAGGCACACCTGTTAATTGAAATCCATTCCAGGTGACTACCTCATGAAGCTGGTTGAGAGAATGCCAAGAGTGTGCAAAGCTGTCATCAAGGCAAAGGGTTGCTACTTTGAAGAATCTCAAATATAAATATATTTTGATTTGTTCAACACTTTTTGGTTACTACATGATTCCATATGAGTTATTTCATAGTTTTGATGTCTTCACTATTATTCTACAATGTAGAAAATAGTAAAAATAAAGAAAAACACTTGAATGAGTAGGTGGGTCCAAACTTCTTACTGGTACTGTACATACAAAGACTGTGGATAAGATTACATTAGACAACAATTATGTAACGTTAAAGTTTTACACTCAAATATGTTTGACACAAGTAGCACAGTTCTGTCTGAATTACTACTTACAAAACTTGCTTGTCCATCCAATTGCCCCTAAGAGAGAATAAGAGCCAAAATAATAAATAAGTAATTATGTTGGATTAAGTAGGATAAAACAGTCAACTGTTTGTTTTCCAAGAAACACTATGTGACCTCCTCAAAACGGATTTTAAAAAACTTTTAAAAGAATTCCACCAGATGCCTAATCATCTACTTCTATCACCCATATATTTGTTCAATTACTGTCAGGACAAATCCATACTGTTACAGTTACTGTAAGGACATGTCCATACTGTTATGGTTACTATAAGGACACATCCATACTGTTACAGTTACTGTAAGGACACGTCCACCATACTGTTACTGTAAGGACACATCCATACTGTTACAGTTACTGTAAGGACACGTCCACCATACTGTTACTGTAAGGACACATCCATACTGTTACAGTTACTGTAAGGACATGTCCATACTGTTACAGTTACTGTAAGGACATGTCCATACTGTTACAGTTACTGTAAGGACATGTCCATACTGTTATGGTTACTGTAAGGACATGTCCATACTGTTACAGTTACTGTAAGGACATGTCCATACTGTTATGGTTACTGTAAGGACATGTCCATACTGTTACTGTAAGGACATGTCCATACTGTTATGGTTACTGTAAGGACATGTCCATACTGTTACTGTAAGGGCACGTCCATACTGTTACAGTTACTGTAAGGACACGTCCACCATACTGTTACTGTAAGGACATGTCCATACTGTTATGGTTACTGTAAGGACATGTCCATACTGTTATGGTTACTGTAAGGACAAGTCCACCATACTGTTACTGTAAGGACATGTCCATACTGTTATGGTTACTGTAAGGACATGTCCATACTGTTACTGTAAGGACATGTCCATACTGTTACTGTAAGGACATGTCCATACTGTTACTGTAAGGACATGTCCATACTGTTACTGTAAGGGCACGTCCATACTGTTACAGTTACTGTAAGGACATGTCCATACTGTTATGGTTACTATAAGGACATGTCCATACTGTTATGGTTACTGTAAGGACAAGTCCACCATACTGTTACTGTAAGGACATGTCCATACTGTTATGGTTACTGTAAGGACATGTCCACACTGTTATGGTTACTGTAAGGACATGTCCATACTGTTATGGTTACTGTAAGGACATGTCCACACTGTTATGGTTACTGTAAGGACATGTCCATACTGTTATGGTTACTGTAAGGACAAGTCCACCATACTGTTACTGTAAGGACATGTCCATACTGTTATGGTTACTGTAAGGACATGTCCACACTGTTATGGTTACTGTAAGGACATGTCCACACTGTTATGGTTACTGTAAGGACAAGTCCACCATACTGTTACTGTAAGGACATGTCCATACTGTTATGGTTACTGTAAGGACATGTCCACACTGTTATGTTTACTGTAAGGACATGTCCACACTGTTATGGTTACTGTAAGGACATGTCCACACTGTTATGTCCATACATATACAGCTAACAGTAACACTGTCATCACTCTGAGGAGAGGACACGTTACTTACGGTGGTCAGCATGTCCAGACTGAGAGGCACCTCCAGCGTCACGGCAGTACTCACTGGCCGACTGTTCCTCATCTCTGTGTAGAACACCTGACAAACACACACACGAACGCACACACGCACACACAGCCTGGGTTCAAGATTGTGCAGTATACTATCGTCAGGCTTAGAAAATGTACAAGGTGGCAACAAGGTGAAGTGCCCTTCTGTGAAGTGGAGAGAATGGTAAGTGGGGTAGTGTATGGCAGAGGGTGTGTGTGTGTGTGTGTGTGTGCATATGAATGGCATGTGTGTGTGTGTGTGTGTGTGTGTGTGTGTGTGTGTGTGTGTGTGTGTGTGTGTGTGTGTGTGTGTGTGTGCATATGAATGGCATGTATGCAGGTGTGTGTGTATGTACTTGTGTGTGTACTTGTGTGTGTGTACAGGTGTGTGTGTGTGTGTGTGCATATGAATGGCATGTATGCAGGTGTGTGTGTATGTACTTGTGTGTGTACTTGTGTGTGTACAGGTGTGTGTGTACAGGTGTGTGTGTGTGTGTGTGTGTGTGTGTGTGTGTGTGTGTGTGTGTGTGTGTGTGTGTACGTGTCTCACAGCTAAAGCCTGGGTCCAGTACAATAAGCTTCCCTTCATGTGAATGAGGAGCAGAAATATAATCCTGTCCTCTCTTTATGTGAATGAGGAGCAGAAATGTAATCCTGTCCTCTCTTTATGTGGAAGAGGAGCAGAAATAGTATCCTCTCTTCTCTTTATGAAGAAACAGGAGCATCAATGCTTCTTGATTCACGATGGTAATGAGGCCTTAGCTGACGTTCACCACAAGGTCATCAGACTGCTGTCAAATAAGAGACACGGTGTGTCCCAAATGGCACACTAATTCCCGACTTAGTGTACTACTTTGAGTAGTGATGGGGGGAAACATCGATACAGTTACATATCACAATGTTATGTGTTGATTTGTAAAAAATGATATAGACACACTGAACACACAGATCCATAGATTATGGCCTAATGAATTTATTTTAATTGACTGAATCCTTTATATGAACTTTAACTCAGTGAAATCTTTTAAATTGTTGCATGTTGGTTTATATTTTTGTTCAGTGTATATACAGTTAATTCGGAAAGTATTCAGACCCATTTTGTTACGTTACAGCCTTATTCTAAAATGTATTAAATCATTTTTTCCCCTCATCAATCTACACACAATACCCCATAATGACAAAGCAAAATAGTTTGCTAATTTATAAAAAAAAATGAAAAACATGACATTTACATAAAAATTCAGACCCTTTACTCGTACTTTGTTGAAGCACATTTGGCAGTGATTACAGCCTCAAGTCTTCTTGAGTATGATGCTACAAGCTTGACACACCTGTATTTGTGGAGTTTTTCCCATTCTTCTCTGCAGATCCTTCCAAGCTCTGTCAGGTTGGATGGGGAGCGTTGCTGCGCGGCTATTTTCAGGTCTCCAGAGATCTATCAGGTTCTATCAGGTTCAAGTCCAGGCTCTGGCTGGGCCACTCAAGGACATTCAGAGACTTGTGCCGAAACCTCTCCTGCATCGTCTTGGCTGTGTGTTTAGGGTCATTGTCCTGTTGGAAGGTGAACCTTCACCCCAGTTTGAGGTCCTGAGTGCTCTGGAGCAGGTTTTCATCAAGGATCTCTCTGTACTTTGCTCCGTTCATCTTTCCCTCGACCCTGACTAGCTACCAGTCCCTGCCGCTGAAAAACACCCCACAGCATGATGCTGCCACCACCGTGCTTCACCATTCGGATGGTGCCAGGTTTCCTCCAGACGTGACGCTTGCCATTCAGGACAAAGAAAACAATCTTTGTTTCAATCAGACCAGACAATCTTGTTTCTCGTGGTCTGAGAGACTTTAGGTGCCTCTCAGCAAACTGCAAGGGGACTGTCATGGGCCTTTTACTGGGAAGTGTGTTCCGTCTGGCCTCTCAACCATAAAGGCCTGATTGGTGGAGTGTTGCAGAGATGGTTGTCCTTCTGGAAGGTTCTCTCATCTCCACAGAGGAACTCTAGAGCTCTATCAGAGTGACCATCGGGTTCTTGGTCACCTCCCTGACCAAGGCCCTTCTCCCCTGATTGCTCAGTTTGGCCAGGCGGCCAGCTCTAGGATGAGTCTTGGTTGTTCCAAACTTATGCCACTGTGTTCTTGGGAACCTGCTGCAGACATGTTTTGGTACACTTCCCCAGATCTGTGCCTCAAAAGAATCCTCTTTCGGAGCTCTACGAACAATTCCTTTGACCTGATGGCTTGGTTTTTGCTCTGACATGCACTGCCAACTGTGGGACCTTATATAGACAGGTGTGTGCCTTTCCAAATCATGTCCAATCAATATAATTTACCACAGGTGGACTTCCATCAGGTTGTAGAAAAATCTGATCAATGGAAACAGGATGTACGTCAGCTCAATTTGAGTCTCAGGGTCTAAATACTTATTATTATTTCAGTTTTTTATTTTTTGTCAATTTCATAAAATTAGCTTTGTCTTTATGGGGTATTGTGTGTAGATTGCTGAGGATTTTTAATTTTTTTATCCATTTTAGAATAATAAAAAGTTAAGGGGTCTGATGACTTTCTCAAAGGCACTGGATATATTTTTTTGTTTGTTGCTAGGTAGCGTTAGCAAGAGCTAGTAGGCTGTACCTACACCTAAACTATATTTTTGATCCTGTAGCATGTTATCCATCTTCTTTTTAACCAGGGCCCAGAGGGCTCTGGTCCAAAGTAGTGCACTATAAAGGGAACAGGATGCCATTTTGGAATGCATCCATTCACACAGTTGCAGATAGAGACAGTTATGCTTGACCTCATCTCATGTAACATTAAACAAATAAGTCTGCTTGACAACATCCATCTGTTCTGGGTAGTGAACTGCACACCACGTTCCGTATACTGTGTATGGTCACGTTCCAGACCCACGACATTGCTGTCGAGCTGATGCGGGTATCAGATTGCAATATCATATGATGTGCTTGGCTGATATGTTAAACCAGGCACTGTGAGATGTGACAGACGACTGCAAAGTGGTCGGCCAGAAACGTGACCAGTGTGTCGGTGTATGTAAGCCAACTGTTACCTTGTAGCCTGTGATGGTGCTAACATGACGCCGGGGCATCTTCCACCGCACACTGAAGGCTGTGCAGTTCACCATCTCCAACTGGATGTCCAAAGGAGGGCTGAGGCGCTCTGTATGGGACAGGAAATGATGTCACAATGGGTCAAAGTGAAAAGGCAGTGGGACTCATTAGGCCAAAATACCAGCAACAGTGTGTGAACACCTTGTGAAGACTTACAGAAAATGTTTGACCTCTGTCAATTGCCAACAAAGGGTATATAACAAAGTATTGAGATAAACTTTTGTTATTGACCAAATACTTATTTTCCACCATAATTTGCAAATAAATTCATTAAAAATCCTACAATGTGATTTTCTGGATTTCTTTTTCTTCTCATTTTGTCTGTCATAGTTGAAGTGAACCTATGATGAAAATTACAGGCCTCTCTCATTTTTTTAAGTCGGAGAACTTGCACAATTGGTGGCTGACTAAATACTTTTTTGCCCCACTGTAAGAGTGATCTACAACCAATATGTAATCATAAAAACAGTACAAATACTGTCCCTCTGTGAATGAGTTCAAGAGTCAAAACGCACACATTCTGTTATAAAACTGATGTGTTTGACAGCCGCAACAGATACACTGCTAATATTTGACATGACAATGCATCTGCAGACTACCAGAATTTTCAGAAGACCTAATGAATCTCTTCATATAATGCCCTTCTGAGTAAACACCCATAGAATAAAGCTCTGATGCAAGTCTGGGGTGTGGAAGTGACCACAGTAATGGTGTATTCCACACCCCAGACTTCCGAGGTGATTTCATTTATATTTCAGACAGCACCTTTAATAAGGCGTATTGAATGATGACACAAAAGATGCATTTGCTCTGCCATGGCTAATAATCACAATCAGCCCCATTCTTCATGGTAAATTCCTTGTGATGCTGATGGTCTCATTGGTCTTTGCCTAATTATTTTCCCTGATGTGAAAGTGTGGAGAGTTAACACTTGTGTCATCAGTATGGCTCCTGAAGAGGACACATAACTGGGTACCATTTCTGTCTGAATGGATCTCTGAGCACTGAAATGGAATCCTATTCCCTATATAGTGCACTACTTTTGACCATTGCCCATGTGTAGTGCACTATGTAGGGAATAGGGTGCCATTTTGGGATACAGGCAGACCCAGGCAGCCAGAATAAAACACTACATAGTAGATACATGTACCAAAACTTCCGCTATGACTCACTCGCTGGAACCTAATGTCAGCACTGCACTTAGAACAGACCTTTCCAGAGCAGTGAGAAGAGAGGAGGGGAGGGCAGAGGAGAAGAGAAGAGACGGGGGAGGGCAGGGGAGAAGAGAGGAGGGGAGGGGAGAGGAGAAGAGGGCCAAGCAAGGACATATTTCCACTGGGGTACATGTCTGATAGGGAGCAGACCTCCATGGCCAAATGGAAAGGACATGTAGGGAGCCTGCACTGCTCTCTGAGCAGATAATGCAGTATGTGAAGTTGACTTGTTCCTGTCCCCAGGTGCACTTGGGTAGGTCATGTAGAACTGATTCTTAGAATCAAATTTAATAGAATGTCGGTTACGACAGGTTACGAACCCAGGGACACTGATGGCACAGCTGGCGCTGCAGTACAGCGCCCTTAACCACTGCGCCACCCGGGAGGCCCCAACTGGCATTTTTAAAGAGGGTTCCCCAACTGGCCTTTTAAGGCAGGGTTCCCCAACTGGCCATTTGAGGCAGGGTTCCCCAACTTGCCTTTTAAGGCAGGGTTCCCAAACTAGCCTTTTTAAAGAGGGTTCCCCAACTGTCCTTTAAAGCAGGGTTCCCCAACTGGCCTTTTAAGGCAGGGTTCCCCAACTGGTCATTTGAGGCAGGGTTCCCCAACTTGCCTTTTAAGGCAGGGTTCCCCAACTAGCCTTTTTAAAGAGGGTTCCCCAACTATCCTTTAAAGCAGGGTTCCCCAACTGGCCTTTTAAGGCAGGGTTCCCCAACTGGCCATTTGAGGCAGGGTTCTCCAACTTGCCTTTTAAGGCAGGGTTCCCCAACTAGCCTTTTTAAAGAGGGTTCCCCAACTGTCCTTTAAAGCAGGGTTCCCCAACTGGCCTTTTAAGGCAGGGTTCCCCAACTGGCCATTTGAGGCAGGGTTCCCCAACTTGCCTTTTAAGGCAGGGTTCCCCAACTAGCCTTTTTAAAGAGGGTTCCCCAACTGTCCTTTAAAGCAGGGTTCCCCAACTGGCCTTTTAAGGCAGGGTTCCCCAACTGGCCATTTGAGGCAGGGTTCCCCAACTTGCCTTTTAAGGCAGGGTTCCCCAACTAGCCTTTTTAAAGAGGGTTCCCCAACTGTCCTTTAAAGCAGGGCTCCCCAACTGGCCTTTTAAGGCAGGGTTCCCCAACTGGCCATTTGAGGCAGGGTTCCCCAACTTGCCTTTTAAGGCAGGGTTCCCCAACTAGCCTTTTTAAAGAGGGTTCCCCAACTATCCTTTAAAGCAGGGTTCCCCAATTGGCCTTTTAAGGCAGGGTTCCCTAAACTGGCCATTTGAGGCAGGGTTCCCCAACTTGCCTTTTAAGGCAGGGTTCCCCAACTAGCCTTTTTAAAGAGGGTTCCCCAACTGTCCTTTTAAGGCAGGGTTCCCCAACTGGCCATTTGAGGCAGGGTTCCCCAACTTGCCTTTTAAGGCAGGGTTCCCAACTAGCCTTTTTAAAGAGGGTTCCCCAACTGGCCATTTGAGGCAGGGTTCCCCAACTGTCATTTTAAGGCAGGGTTCCCCAACTAGCCTTTTAAGGCAGGGTTCCCCAACTGGCCATTTGAGGCAGGGTTCCCCAACTTGCCTTTTAAGGCAGGGTTCCCAACTAGCCTTTTTAAAGAGGGTTCCCCAACTGGCCATTTGAGGCAGGGTTCCCCAACTGTCCTTTTAAGGCAGGGTTCCCCAACTGGCCTTTATATCTGTTTGGGCTTCTTGCGGTCAACTTGAAGTCTACAAACTATTTGTAATTATGTTGCGGTTCGCTGACCAGCCGCTCAAATAAACATCGGGCAAAAACGGCGTCTGAGTTTAGTGGATGATCCTTTAGCTTTAAGGCTAAATTAGTCTGTCATTTTTCAGATGCCGCTGTACTCCTACACTCTTAGAAAAAAGGGTTCCAACAGGGTTCTTCAGCTGTCCCCGTAGGAGAACCCCCATAAGAGAACTATTTTTGGCTCCAGGTAGAATCATTTTGGGTTTATGTAGAACCTTCTGTGCAAAATGGTTCTACCTGGAACCAAAAAGGATTCTTCGAGGGGTTCTCCTATGGGGAAAGCCAAAATAATAATTTTAGGTTCTAGATAGCACCTTTTTCTTCTAAGAGTGTCGACTGTCTCAAATGGCACACTATTCCCTATGTAGCACTATGTAGGAAAAAGGGTGTGATTTGGGACGCTGCCCCAGTCTTGTGTTTTAGAGGGGATGTGATTCATGTGGACACGTCCCTGTCAACCTCCTCGTAGAATGTGATCAGAATGACTGGAAACACACCGCAGAATACAAAGACATACAGCCGTCGCTGCCCGAAAGAGATCAGGATACAAGCTGTGTGTCAGAAACAACTGCTCTGAGCACAGTCTACACTACAGGCAGATATAATAGTCTCAATCCAAAAGCCTTAGAGGTCAGGATACAAGCTGTGTGTCAGAAACAACTGCTCTGAGCACAGTCTACACTACAGGCAGATATAATAGTCTCAATCCAAAAGCCTTAGAGGTCAGGATACAAGCTGTGTGTCAGAAACAACTGCTCTGAGCACAGTCTACACTACAGGCAGATATAATAGTCTCAATCCAAAAGCCTTAGAGGTCAGGATACAAGCTGTGTGTCAGAAACAACTGCTCTGAGCACAGTCTACACTACAGGCAGATATAATAGTCTCAATCCAAAAGCCTTAGAGGTCAGGATACAAGCTGTGTGTCAGAAACAACTGCTCTGAGCACAGTCTACACTACAGGCAGATATAATAGTCTCAATCCAAAAGCCTTAGAGGTCAGGATACAAGCTGTGTGTCAGAAACAACTGCTCTGAGCACAGTCTACACTACAGGCAGATATAATAGTCTCAATCCAAAAGCCTTAGAGGTCAGGATACAAGCTGTGTGTCAGAAACAACTGCTCTGAGCACAGTCTACACTACAGGCAGATATAATAGTCTCAATCCAAAAGCTTTAGAGGTCAGGATACAAGCTGTGTGTCAGAAACAACTGCTCTGAGCACAGTCTACACTACAGGCAGATATAATAGTCTCAATCCAAAAGCTTTAGAGGTCAGGATACAAGCTGTGTGTCAGAAACAACTGCTCTGAGCACAGTCTACACTACAGGCAGATATAATAGTCTCAATCCAAAAGCTTTAGAGGTCAGGATACAAGCTGTGTGTCAGAAACAACTGCTCTGAGCACAGTCTACACTACAGGCAGATATAATAGTCTCAATCCAAAAGCCTTAGAGGTCAGGCGGACACTATCACAGAAAATAGAGAAAGGCACAGTAGACGAGAACCCAAACATTGTAACACTTAATATCCACGAAAGACATATTTGTTGTTGTTGTTGATGAAGGTATGCTCTGATACACTCCTGCTGACCAACATCAGGTCACCAAGCTGCAGTAAAATCAACACACTGTAACATTCTGAATGCTCCTCTATAGTGATAATGATCATTGATAGCCAGTGAGCCGGCCACAAGTTAACGGTTACTAATTGAGATAAATGTCAAATGAATAACTGACGTAAATAACACCTGTGAGGTGTTATAAAAGTAGGCGGGGTTTCTGTATAAGCACTTTGTGACAACTGCTTATGTAAAAAGGGCCTAAGGATAAATACATTGATTGATTGATTGATTGATTTAACAACAGAGTAAGGCACATCCAAGGATGTAGTTCTTTGACTGCAGTAAGAGGGACATTTTAACTTGATAGTCATTATAGTAGGTCTGGTGCAGTAAGTTTACATCTCATTATACAGTAGGTCTGGTGCAGTAAGTTTACATCACATTATACAGTAGGTATGGTGCAATAAGTTTACATCACATTATACAGTAGGTCTGGTGCAGTACATTTACATCACATTAAAACAGTAGGTATGGTGCAGTAAGTTTACATCACATTATACAGTAGGTCTGGTGCAGTACGTTTACATTACACAGTAGGTCTGGTGCAGTAAGTATACATCACATTATACAGTAGGTCTGGTGCAGTAAGTTTACATCACATTATACAGTAGGTCTGGTGCAGTAAGTTTACATCACATTATACAGTAGGTCTGGTGCAGTAAGTTTACATCACATTATACAGTAGGTCTGGTGCAGTAAGTTTACATCACATTATACAGTAGGTCTGGTGCAGTAAGTTTACATCACATTATACAGTAGGTATGGTGCAGTAAGTTTACATTACACAGTAGGTCTGGTGCAGTAAGTTTACATCACATTATACAGTAGGTCTGGTGCAGCAATGTTATATTACATTATACAGTAGGTCTGGTGCAGTAAGTTTACATCACATTATACAGTAGGTCTGGTGCAGTAAGTTTACATCTCATTATACAGTAGGTCTGGTGCAGCAAGGTTATATTACATTATACAGTAGGTCTAGTGCAGTACGTTTACATGACATTATACAGTAGGTCTGGTGCAGTACGTTTAAATCACATTATACAGTAGATCTGGTGCAGTAGGTTTACACTACATTATACAGTAGGTCTGGTGCAGTAGGTTTACATTACATTATACAGTAGGTCTGGTGCAGTATGTTTACACAACATTATACAGTAGGTCTGGGGCAGTAAGTTTACATTACATTATACAGTAGGTCTGGTGCAGTAAGTTTACATTACATTATACAGTAGGTCTGGTGCAGTAAGTTTACATTACATTATACAGTAGGTCTGGTGCAGTAAGTTTACATTACATTATACAGTAGGTCTGGTGCAGTAAGTTTACATTACATTATACAGTAGGTCTGGTGCAGTAAGTTTACATTACATTATACAGTAGGTCTGGGGCAGTACGTTTACATTACATTACACAGTAGGTCTGGTGCAGTAAGTTTACATTACATTATACAGTAGGTCTGGTGCAGTAAGTTTATATTACATTATACAGTAGGTCTGGGGCAGTACGTTTACATTACATCACACAGTAGGTCTGGTGCAGTAGGTTTTGCCAGAGTAATATCCGTCACTCTGCAATCATGCCACTTTGTTAATAAGTACAAGAGGGCACATTTTTTTGTTTTACGTTTCAAGGGCTGTGCATTTTTTATGGTGCCTGTCATACAGTGGTTAGACAAACTGTAGCTGGTAAGGGATGTGTAAAATGGAGGAAGGGAGGTGGAAGCCTCTGTGTGTGCCCATTTAATAACAAATGCAGCATGTGTGCTCAGCACAGGAGTCTTTGGGTATCCAAAGGTCCTCATGTGGTAAATCAAGTCATACAACATATACACCAAATATACCATGTTCCTCTATTCTCTCCTCCACTACTACTCAGTATAAATTGTGTACTTCTGCAAATCCCCCTCCTTACTGACAGGAACAACACTGACATGTGTCTGGCACTTGGCAGCTAGTATGAGAATGCGCCTGTCACCTAGTATGAGAATGTGTCTGTCACCTAGTATGATAATGTGTCTATCACCTAGTATGATAATGTGTCTATCACCTAGTATGATAATGTGTCTATCACCTAGTATGATAATGTGTCTGTCACCAAGTATGATAACGTGTCTATCACCTAGTATGATAATGTGGCTGTCACCTAGTATGATAATGTGTCTATCACCTAGTATGATAATGTGTCGGTCACCTAGTATGATAATGTGTCTGTCACCTAGTACCTAGTATGATAATGTGTCTATCACCTAGTATGATAATGTGTCTGTCACCTAGTATGATAATGTGTCTGTCACCTAGTATGAGAATGTGTCTATCACCTAGTATGATAATGTGTCTATCACCTAGTATGATAATGTGTCTGTCACCTAGTATGATAATGTGTCTGTCACCTAGTATGATAATGTGTCTGTCACCTAGTATGATAATGTGTCTGTCACCTAGTATGATAATGTGTCTATCACCTAGTATGATAATGTGTCTGTCACCTAGTATGATAATGTGTCTGTCACCTAGTATGATAATGTGTCTGTCACCTAGTATGATAATGTGTCTATCACCTAGTATGATAATGTGTCTATCACCTAGTATGATAATGTGTCTGTCACCTAGTATGATAATGTGTCTATCACCTAGTATGATAATGTGTCTATCACCTAGTATGATAATGTGTCTGTCACCTAGTATGATAATGTGACTGTCACCTAGTATGATAATGTGTCTATCACCTAGTATGATAATGTGTCTGTCACCTAGTATGATAATGTGTCTGTCACCTAGTATGATAATGTGTCTATCACCTAGTATGATAATGTGTCTGTCACCTAGTATGATAATGTGTCTGTCACCTAGTATGATAATGTGTCTGTCACCTAGTATGATAATGTGTCTATCACCTAGTATGATAATGTGACTGTCACCTAGTATGATAATGTGTCTATCACCTAGTATGATAATGTGTCTGTCACCTAGTATGATAATGTGTCTATCACCTAGTATGATAATGTGTCTATCACCTAGTATGATAATGTGTCTGTCACCTAGTATGATAATGTGTCTGTCACCTAGTATGATAATGTGTCTGTCACCTAGTATGATAATGTGTCTATCACCTAGTATGATAATGTGTCTATCACCTAGTATGATAATGTGTCTATCACCTAGTATGATAATGTGTCTGTCACCTAGTATGATAATGTGTCTATCACCTAGTATGATAATGTGTCTATCACCTAGTATGATAATGTGTCTGTCACCTAGTATGATAATGTGTCTGTCACCTAGTATGATAATGTGACTGTCACCTAGTATGATAATGTGTCTATCACCTAGTATGATAATGTGTCTGTCACCTAGTATGATAATGTGACTGTCACCTAGTATGATAATGTGTCTATCACCTAGTATGATAATGTGTCTGTCACCTAGTATGATAATGTGTCTGTCACCTAGTATGATAATGTGTCTGTCACCTAGTATGATAATGTGTCTGTCACCTAGTATGATAATGTGTCTATCACCTAGTATGATAATGTGTCTATCACCTAGTATGATGACACAGACTTGTTTCCGATTAGCATTATGAGTTTATTACCATATGTCTAATTGTCCTACATGTAACAGTTCATGTACTATATGGAAATGACAATCAGAAAATTGGTCATAGTTCCTTTTGATTCTGCTGTAATTGATGTAGGCCAAATGAATATTCACAAAATTATAATATGTATGATGTTGTCTTTGATGTTTATTAAAATCAGGAGAAAAATCTCTTGACCTAGGCCTACATATCAATCGAGAATATGATCAATAGTCAACTTACCCGATCTTCGAACGTTTGTCCTTTTCGCAGAAAAAGAAACGTTGATCATGCATATTGAAAAAAACAATATATAAAAAACGCTCCTCTGTTTACTGGTAAACTCCATATCTTTGTCTTAAGTTAAAAAGGTCAAATGGTCATTTTAGGCTACATGCAACAACAAAAAACTCCTTGCGCTTAATTATAAGAACTGACGAGAGACGCAACTGATCAAAGTTTCTGATGACAAAGACAACTAGTCATTCAAAGTTCCTCACAATCTGCTCTCAAAGAATGCAAATGAAAAGGAAATTATGTTTGGAAGGCAACTGAGGTTTGACACGGGTAAGATTGCAAGCTATTAAGATCAGTTGAACGCACCACGAGTTACTGTGACATTGTCGACGCGCAAATGGAGACAAGTGTCCTGCGTAAACGTTAAAAAAAACACAATCTGGAATTCCGAGTGGGTACTAATTTTACGCGCGACACTCTTCTTCTTGTCATTCGTCTTGTGATTTAGAAGTTTGCGAAATGGCAGAGGAGAGCCGAAACGTGGGGACATTTAGAGCTAAGAGGATAACAGGAGTCTAATCCACCCAGCTGGAGACTTGGCAGCTCACTACAGCCACTCAGACTAATATAGAAACACACTGACCGCGCGCGTATTAGAAAACAAATAAACAATGAATTAATGAATTAAATTCAATATTTCATATGAACTTTTAAAGAGAATTCGCCTTTTTTGCACAAATATTGTAAAAAAAAACAATTGAGCATATAAAGGTATTGATGTCTTCCATAGGCTATGCTACTGTATGAAGTGCTGACTCTAATTTCAAAACAATGACCTGCTGACTCGGGTATAACATTTGACCAAGTAAGAGGACTGATTGGTAAACTCAATTTTCTTGTTGGGAAATTACTTGGGTTCTCTCGCTGTGTGTTAATGCTCACTGATAGATACGTTTTCTGGGGAGATCAGACATATGGTTTAAGTAAATTTGCCAATTCCCTCCTCCCCCATAGAAGAATCCCATGAAGCACTCCTGTCTTATTTCCCCGGGAAATGTATTGTTACTTTATTGAAAACAGAGGCCATCTTGCAAAGCCGTGTAGCATATGAATCATCTCTAATCGAAATGAAGGAACATGTGAAATGTAGAATTAGGAGGTTAATATTTGCTGTAGCGCAGCATGTTGTCTAGTATAGCGTTCACACACACACACACACACACACACACACAAATCGGAACCCCATAATGGATAGGATTAATAACTACCTCCGATCAATTTAATAACATAATCAATACAATCAAAGCTCTTCATAAAATAGAAAATGTCTACTCTGTTGTGACAATCCTACTCATCATAAAGTTCAGAGGCCTCCTTTCAAATGTCCCGTATCAAACCGTTTTAATTATTCCATAATGTAAGACCCAAATGGCACCCTATTCCCTATCTATATATTACGCTACACTACTTTTGACGAAGGCCAATAGGGCTCTGGTCACAGTAGTGCACAATATTGGTAATAGGGTGCCAGTCAGGACGTAAATCCATGTCAAACACATTCTATTATTCTAACATGGCACAGATACACCTTGCTCGGTGTGAAATCCATGTTGTGGGATTAGTCTGTTAAATCTACACTGACAATGTCAATGACTGTTCTGTGGTCAGTCTTATCAACACTCCTCTTCAACCTCTATTATTTTCCCCAGCAGGTCACCACAACCGTAACCTTCCTTGCCTGGGAAGGAAATGAGGAATCACAAGGAGAAGTCAAGAGGAAATTGTTGAATTCATTACCGAGCACAGAAATATTCTACTATTTTTCCTCTATAGGGTTATAGGAGAGTCAAGTAGATCTCTTATTTGAAACCAAGATAAGAAAGTCGAATAGAAAAAAAGAAAAATGAAAGAAAGTAAAATAGAATGAGATATAGTCTAGGGTTAGTCTACACTGAGTGGACAAAACATTAAGAACACCTACAGTCTAGGGTTAGTCTACACTGAGTGGACAAAACATTAAGAACACCTACAGTCTAGGGTTAGTCTACACTGAGTGGACAAAACATTAAGAACACCTACAGTCTAGGGTTAGTCTACACTGAGTAAGCAAAACATTAAGAACACCTACATTTTAAAGTTTGTCTACACTGAGTAGACAAAACATTAAGAACACCTTCAGTCTAGGGTTAGTCTACAATAAAATAAAATATGAAGAACACCTGCTCTTTCCATGACATAAACTGACCAGGTGAATCCAGGTGAACCCTATGATCCCTTATTGATGTCACTTGTAAATCCACTTCAATCCGTGTAGATAAAGGGGAGGAGACAGGTTAAAGAAGGATCTTTAAGCCTTGAGACAACTGAGACATGACTTGTGGTATCTGTGCCATTCAGAGTGTGAACAGACACGACACAATATTTAAGTGCCTTTGAACAGGGTATGGTAGTAGGTGCCAGGCAGGAGCACTGGTTTGTGTCAAGAACTGCAACGCTGCTGTTTATTTAACACTCAACAGTTTCCCGTGTGTATCAAGAAATGGTCCACCCCCTAGAGGACATCCAGCCAACTTGACACAACTGTGGGAAGCATTGGAGTCAACATGGACCAGCATGCCTGTGGAACGCTTTCGACACCTTTTTAGAATCCATGTCCAGATGAATTGAGGCTGTTCCGAGGGCAAAAATGCAAGTATTCAAACCTCTTGACCTTTTTCACATTTTGTTAGGTTACAGCCTTATTCTAAAATAGATTTTTCAGAAATGTTAGCTGATTTATATTGAGAAAAAAATAAGGAAATATCACATTGACAGTGGCAAGAAAAAGTATGTGAACCCTTTGGATATACCTGGATTTCTGCATAAATTGGTCATCAAATTTGATCTGAACTTCATCTAGGTCACAACAATAGACAAACACTTAAACTAATAACACACAAACAATTGTACGTTTTCATGTCTTTATTGAACACACCGTGTCAACATTCACAGTGCAGGGTGGGAAAAGTATGTGAACACTTGGATTTAATAACAGGTTGACCCTCCTTTGGCAGCAATAACTTCAACCAAACCTTTTTCTGTCGTTGCGGATCAGACCTGCACAACCGTCAGGAGGAATTTTGAACCATTCCTTTTTACAAAACTGTTTCAGTTCAGCAATATTCTTGGGATGTCTGGTGTGACCTGCTCTCTTGAGGTCATGCCACAGCATCTCAATTGGGTTGAGGTCAGGACAGGGCCACTCCAGAAGGTGTATTTTCTTCTGTTGAAAACATGTTGTTATTGATTTACTTCTGTGTTTTGGGTCACTGTCCTGTTTCATCACCCAACTTCTGTGTAGCTTCAATTGGTGGACAGATAGCCTAACATTCTCCTGCAAAATGTCTTGATAAACTTGGGAATTCATTTTTCCACCGACGATAGCAGTCTGTCACTCCACCATACTTTACAGTTGTGATGAGGTTTTGATGTTGGTGTGCTGTGCCTTTTGTTCTCCACACAGTGTTGGGTGTTCCTTCCAAACAACTCAACTGTAGTTTCATCAAACCACCAAATATTTTGCCAGTAGTGCTGTGGAACATCCAGGTGCACTTTTGCAAACTTCAGATGTGCAGCAATGGTTTTTTGGACAGCAGTGGCTTCTTCCGTGGTGTCCTCCCATGAACACCATTCTTGTTTAGTGTTTTACGTATCGTAGACTCGTCAACAGAGATGTTAGCATGTTCCAGAGATTTCTGTAAATCTTTAGCTGACACTCTAGGATTCTTCTTAACCTCAATGAGCATTCTGCGCTATGCTCTTGCAGTCATCTTTGCAGGACGGCCACTAGGGAGAGTAGCAACAGTGCTGAACATTCTTCATTTATAGACAATTTGTCTTACTGTGGACTGATGAACACCAAGGCTTTTAGAGACTTTTGTAACCCTTTCCAGCTTTATGCAAGTCAACAAATCTCAATCTTAGGTCTTCTGAGATCTCTTTTGTTCAATGCATGGTTCACATCAGGCAATGCTTCTTGGGAATAAAAAAACTCACATTTTGTGAGTGTTTTTTATAGAGCAAGGCAGCTCTAACCAACATCTCCAATCTTGTCTCATTGATTGGACTCCAGGTTAGCTGACTCCTGACTCCAATTAGCTTTTGGAGAAGTCATTAGCCCTGGGGTTCACCTACTTTTTCCAACCTACACTGTGAATGTTTAAATTGTGTATTCAACATAGAAAAATACAATCATTTATTAGTTTAAGCACACTATGTTTGTCTATCGTTGAGACTTAGATGAAGATCAGATCTAATTTGATGACCAATTTATGTAGAAATCCAGGTAATTCCAAGGGGTTCACATACTTTTCCATTGACACTGAACATAAGTATTCAGACCCTTTACTCAGTACTTTGTTGAAGCACCTTTGGCAGCGATTACAGCATAGTCTTCTTGTATTTGGAGAGTTTCTCCCATTATTCTCTGCGGATCCTCTCAAGCTCTGTCAAGTTCGATGGGGAACATTCCTGCACAGCTATTTTCAGGTCTCTCCAGAGATGTTCGATCAGGTTCCAGTCTGGGCTCTGGCTGGTCCACTCAAGCCACTCCTGTGTTGTCTTGACTGTGTGCTTAGGGTCATTGTCCTGTTGGAAGGTGAAACTTTTCCCCAGTCTGAGATCCTGAGTGCTCTGGAACAGGTTCTCATTAAGGATCTCTCTGTACTTTGCTCTGTTCATCTTTGCCTCGATCCTGCCGCTGAAAATCATCCCCACAGCATGATGCTGCCACCAACAGGGATGGTGCCAGGTTTCCTCCAGACGTGACGCTTGTCATTCAGGCCAAAGAGTTCAATATTAGTTTCATTAGACCAGAGAATCTTGTTTCTCATGATCTGAGAGTCTTTAGGTGCCTTTTGGAAAACTCCAAGCGGGCTATCATGTGCCTTTTACTGAGGAGTGGCTTCCGTCTAGCCACTACCATAAAGGCCTGATTGGTGGCGTGATGCAGAGATGGTTGTCCTTCTGGAAGGTTCTCCCATCTCCACAGAAGAACCCATCGTGTTCTTGGTCACCTCCCTGACCGAGGCCCTTCTCCCCCGATTGCTTAGTTTGCTCTAGGAAGAGTCTTGGTGGTTCCAAACTTCTTCCATTTAATAATGAAGAAGGCCACTGTGTTCTTGAGGACCTTCAATGCTGCAGAAATGTTTTGGTACCCTTCCCAAGATCTGTGCCTTGACATAATCCTGTCTCGGAGCTCTACAGACAATTCCTTTGACCTCATGGCCTGTGCTCTGACATGCACTGTCAACTGTGGGACCTTATATAGACAGGTGTGTGCCTTTCCAAATAATGTCCAATCAATTGAATTTACCACAGGTGGACTCCAATCAAGTTGTAGAAACATCTCAAGGATGATCAATGGAAACAGAATGCGCCTGAGCTCAATTTTCAGTCTCATACTGTAGCAAAGGGTCTGAATACTTATGTAAATAAGGTACTTCTATTTTTTATTATTTTTATTATATATATTCTAAAAACCTGTTTTCGCTTTGTCATTATGGGTATTGTGTGTAGATTACTGAGGATAATGTTTTCCTCTTAAAAGGGTTAGAATGTAGATGCCTACCGTATGGATGTATCCTCTTAAAAGGGTTAGAATGTAGATGCCTACCGTATGGATGTATCCTCTTAAAAGGGTTAGAATGTAGATGCCTACCACCTTCCGGAGACACCTGAAACCCCACCTCTTTAAGGAATACCTAGGATAGGATAAAGTAATCCTTCTCACCCCCCCCCCCTTAAAAGATTTAGATGCACTATTGTAAAGTGGCTGTTCCACTGGATGTCATAAGGTGAATGCACCAATTTGTAAGTCGCTCTGGATAAGAGCGTCTGCTAAATGACTTAAATGTAATGTAAATATAAATGTATGGATGTATCCTCTTAAAAGGGTTAGAATGTAGATGCCTACCGTATGGATGTATCCTCTTAAAAGGGTTAGGGTTAGAATGTAGATGCCTACCGTATGGATGTATCCTCTTAAAAGGGTTAGAATGTAGATGCCTACCGTATGGATGTATCCTCTTAAAAGGGTTAGAATGTAGATGCCTACCGTATGGATGTATCCTCTTAAAAGGGTTAGGGTTAGAATGTAGATGCCTACCGTATGGATGTATCCTCTTAAAAGGGTTAGGGTTAGAATGTAGATGCCTACCGTATGGATGTATCCTCTTAAAAGGGCTAGAATGTAGATGCCTACCGTATGGATGTATCCTCTTAAAAGGGTTAGAATGTAGATGCCTACCGTATGGATGTAACCTCTTAAAAGGGTTAGAATGTAGATGCCTACCGTATGGATGTATCCTCTTAAAAGGGTTAGGGTTAGAATGTAGATGCCTACCGTATGGATGTATCCTCTTAAAAGGGTTAGGGTTAGAATGTAGATGCCTACCGTATGGATGTATCCTCTTAAAAGGGTTAGGGTTAGAATGTAGATGCCTACCGTATGGATGTATCCTCTTAAAAGGGTTAGAATGTAGATGCCTACCGTATGGATGTATCCTCTTAAAAGGGTTAGAATGTAGATGCCTACCGTATGGATGTATCCTCTTAAAAGGGTTAGGGTTAGAATGTAGATGCCTACCGTATGGATGTATCCTCTTAAAAGGGTTAGGGTTAGAATGTAGATGCCTACCGTATGGATGTACCCTCTTAAAAGGGTTAGGGTTAGAATGTAGATGCCTACCGTATGGATGTATCCTCTTAAAAGGGTTAGAATGTAGATGCCTACCGTATGGATGTATCCTCTTAAAAGGGTTAGGGTTAGAATGTAGATGCCTACCGTATGGATGTATCCTCTTAAAAGGGTTAGAATGTAGATGCCTACAGTATGGATGTATCCTCTTAAAAGGGTTAGAATGTAGATGCCTACCGTATGGATGTATCCTCTTAAAAGGGTTAGGGTTAGAATGTAGATGCCTACCGTATGGATGTATCCTCTTAAAAGGGTTAGGGTTAGAATGTAGATGCCTACCGTATGGATGTATCCTCTTAAAAGGGTTAGGGTTAGAATGTAGATGCCTACCGTATGGATGTATCCTCTTAAAAGGGTTAGAATGTAGATGCCTACCGTATGGATGTATCCTCTTAAAAGGGTTAGAATGTAGATGCCTACCGTATGGATGTATCCTCTTAAAAGAGTTAGGGTTAGAATGTAGATGCCTACCGTATGGATGTATCCTCTTAAAAGGGTTAGGGTTAGAATGTAGATACCTACCGTATGGATGTATCCTCTTAAAAGGGTTAGGGTTAGAATGTAGATGCCTACCGTATGGATGTATCCTCTTAAAAGGGTTAGAATGTAGATGCCTACCGTATGGATGTATCCTCTTAAAAGGGTTAGAATGTAGATGCCTACCGTATGGATGTATCCTCTTAAAAGGGTTAGGGTTAGAATGTAGATGCCTACCGTATGGATGTATCCTCTTAAAAGGGTTAGAATGTAGATGCCTACCGTATGGATGTATCCTCTTAAAAGGGTTAGAATGTAGATGCCTACCGTATGGATGTATCCTCTTAAAAGGGTTAGAATGTAGATGCCTACCGTATGGATGTATCCTCTTAAAAGGGTTAGAATGTAGATGCCTACCGTATGGATGTATCCTCTTAAAAGGGTTAGGGTTAGAATGTAGATGCCTACCGTATGGATGTATCCTCTTAAAAGGGTTAGAATGTAGATGCCTACCGTATGGATGTATCCTCTTAAAAGAGTTAGGGTTAGAATGTAGATGCCTACCGTATGGATGTATCCTCTTAAAAGGGTTAGGGTTAGAATGTAGATACCTACCGTATGGATGTATCCTCTTAAAAGGGTTAGGGTTAGAATGTAGATGCCTACCGTATGGATGTATCCTCTTAAAAGGGTTAGAATGTAGATGCCTACCGTATGGATGTATCCTCTTAAAAGGGTTAGAATGTAGATGCCTACCGTATGGATGTATCCTCTTAAAAGGGTTAGGGTTAGAATGTAGATGCCTACCGTATGGATGTATCCTCTTAAAAGGGTTAGAATGTAGATGCCTACCGTATGGATGTATCCTCTTAAAAGGGTTAGAATGTAGATGCCTACCGTATGGATGTATCCTCTTAAAAGGGTTAGAATGTAGATGCCTACCGTATGGATGTATCCTCTTAAAAGGGTTAGAATGTAGATGCCTACCGTATGGATGTATCCTCTTAAAAGGGTTAGGGTTAGAATGTAGATGCCTACCGTATGGATGTATCCTCTTAAAAGGGTTAGAATGTAGATGCCTACCGTATGGATGTATCCTCTTAAAAGGGTTAGAATGTAGATGCCTACCACCTTCCGGAGACACCTGAAACCCCACCTCTTTAAGGAATACCTAGGATAGGATAAAGTAATCCTTCTCACCCCCCCCCCTTAAAAGATTTAGATGCACTATTGTAAAGTGGCTGTTCCACTGGATGTCATAAGGTGAATGCACCAATTTGTAAGTCACTCTGGATAAGAGCGTCTGCTAAATGACTTAAATGTAATGTAAATATAAATGTATGGATGTATCCTCTTAAAAGGGTTAGAATGTAGATGCCTACCGTATGGATGTATCCTCTTAAAAGGGTTAGGGTTAGAATGTAGATGCCTACCGTATGGATGTATCCTCTTAAAAGGGTTAGAATGTAGATGCCTACCGTATGGATGTATCCTCTTAAAAGGGTTAGAATGTAGATGCCTACCGTATGGATGTATCCTCTTAAAAGGGTTAGAATGTAGATGCCTACCGTATGGATGTATCCTCTTAAAAGGGTTAGGGTTAGAATGTAGATGCCTACCGTATGGATGTATCCTCTTAAAAGGGTTAGGGTTAGAATGTAGATGCCTACCGTATGGATGTATCCTCTTAAAAGGGTTAGAATGTCGATGCCTACCGTATGGATGTATCCTCTTAAAAGGGTTAGAATGTAGATGCCTACCGTATGGATGTATCCTCTTAAAAGGGTTAGGGTTAGAATGTAGATGCCTACCGTATGGATGTATCCTCTTAAAAGGGTTAGAATGTAGATGCCTACCGTATGGATGTATCCTCTTAAAAGGGTTAGGGTTAGAATGTAGATGCCTACCGTATGGATGTATCCTCTTAAAAGGGTTAGAATGTAGATGCCTACCGTATGGATGTATCCTCTTAAAAGGGTTAGAATGTAGATGCCTACCGTATGGATGTATCCTCTTAAAAGGGTTAGGGTTAGAATGTAGATGCCTACCGTATGGATGTATCCTCTTAAAAGGGTTAGAATGTAGATGCCTACCGTATGGATGTATCCTCTTAAAAGGGTTAGAATGTAGATGCCTACCACCTTCCGGAGACACCTGAAACCCCACCTCTTTAAGGAATACCTAGGATAGGATAAAGTAATCCTTCTCACCCCCCTTAAAAGATTTAGATGCACTATTGTAAAGTGGCTGTTCCACTGGATGTCATAAGGTGAATGCACCAATTTGTAAGTCGCTCTGGATAAGAGCCTCTAAATGACTTAAATGTAATGTAAATGTAAATGTATGGATGTATCCTCTTAAAAGGGTTAGAATGTAGATGCCTACCGTATGGATGTATCCTCTTAAAAGGGTTAGGGTTAGAATGTAGATGCCTACCGTTTGGATGTATCCTCTTAATTAAAAGGGTTAGAATGTAGATGCCTACCGTATGGATGTATCCTCTTAAAAGGGTTAGAATGTAGATGCCTACCGTATGGATGTATCCTTTTAAAAGGGTTAGAATGTAGATGCCTACCGTATGGATGTATCCTCTTAAAAGGGTTAGGGTTAGAATGTAGATGCCTACCGTATGGATGTATCCTCTTAAAAGGGTTAGGGTTAGAATGTAGATGCCTACCGTATGGATGTATCCTCTTAAAAGGGCTAGAATGTAGATGCCTACCGTATGGATGTATCCTCTTAAAAGGGTTAGGGTTAGAATGTAGATGCCTACCGTATGGATGTAACCTCTTAAAAGGGTTAGAATGTAGATGCCTACCGTATGGATGTATCCTCTTAAAAGGGTTAGGGTTAGAATGTAGATGCCTACCGTATGGATGTATCCTCTTAAAAGGGTTAGGGTTAGAATGTAGATGCCTACCGTATGGATGTATCCTCTTAAAAGGGTTAGAATGTAGATGCCTACCGTATGGATGTATCCTCTTAAAAGGGTTAGAATGTAGATGCCTACAGTATGGATGTATCCTCTTAAAAGGGTTAGAATGTAGATGCCTACCGTATGGATGTATCCTCTTAAAAGGGTTAGGGTTAGAATGTAGATGCCTACCGTATGGATGTATCCTCTTAAAAGGGTTAGGGTTAGAATGTAGATGCCTACCGTATGGATGTATCCTCTTAAAAGGGTTAGGGTTAGAATGTAGATGCCTACCGTATGGATGTATCCTCTTAAAAGGGTTAGAATGTAGATGCCTACCGTATGGATGTATCCTCTTAAAAGAGTTAGGGTTAGAATGTAGATGCCTACCGTATGGATGTATCCTCTTAAAAGGGTTAGGGTTAGAATGTAGATACCTACCGTATGGATGTATCCTCTTAAAAGGGTTAGGGTTAGAATGTAGATGCCTACCGTATGGATGTATCCTCTTAAAAGGGTTAGAATGTAGATGCCTACCGTATGGATGTATCCTCTTAAAAGGGTTAGAATGTAGATGCCTACCGTATGGATGTATCCTCTTAAAAGGGTTAGGGTTAGAATGTAGATGCCTACCGTATGGATGTATCCTCTTAAAAGGGTTAGAATGTAGATGCCTACCGTATGGATGTATCCTCTTAAAAGGGTTAGAATGTAGATGCCTACCGTATGGATGTATCCTCTTAAAAGGGTTAGAATGTAGATGCCTACCGTATGGATGTATCCTCTTAAAAGGGTTAGAATGTAGATGCCTACCGTATGGATGTATCCTCTTAAAAGGGTTAGGTTAGAATGTAGATGCCTACCGTATGGATGTATCCTCTTAAAAGGGTTAGAATGTAGATGCCTACCGTATGGATGTATCCTCTTAAAAGGGTTAGAATGTAGATGCCTACCACCTTCCGGAGACACCTGAAACCCCACCTCTTTAAGGAATACCTAGGATAGGATAAAGTAATCCTTCTCACCCCCTTAAAAGATTTAGATGCACTATTGTAAAGTGGCTGTTCCACTGGATGTCATAAGGTGAATGCACCAATTTGTAAGTCACTCTGGATAAGAGCGTCTGCTAAATGACTTAAATGTAATGTAAATATAAATGTATGGATGTATCCTCTTAAAAGGGTTAGAATGTAGATGCCTACCGTATGGATGTATCCTCTTAAAAGGGTTAGGTTAGAATGTAGATGCCTACCGTATGGATGTATCCTCTTAAAAGGGTTAGAATGTAGATGCCTACCGTATGGATGTATCCTCTTAAAAGGGTTAGAATGTAGATGCCTACCGTATGGATGTATCCTCTTAAAAGGGTTAGAATGTAGATGCCTACCGTATGGATGTATCCTCTTAAAAGGGTTAGAATGTAGATGCCTACCGTATGGATGTATCCTCTTAAAAGGGTTAGGGTTAGAATGTAGATGCCTACCGTATGGATGTATCCTCTTAAAAGGGTTAGGTTAGAATGTAGATGCCTACCGTATGGATGTATCCTCTTAAAAGGGCTAGAATGTAGATGCCTACCGTATGGATGTATCCTCTTAAAAGGGTTAGGGTTAGAATGTAGATGCCTACCGTATGGATGTAACCTCTTAAAAGGGTTAGAATGTAGATGCCTACCGTATGGATGTATCCTCTTAAAAGGGTTAGGGTTAGAATGTAGATGCCTACCGTATGGATGTATCCTCTTAAAAGGGTTAGGGTTAGAATGTAGATGCCTACCGTATGGATGTATCCTCTTAAAAGGGTTAGAATGTAGATGCCTACCGTATGGATGTATCCTCTTAAAAGGGTTAGAATGTAGATGCCTACAGTATGGATGTATCCTCTTAAAAGGGTTAGAATGTAGATGCCTACCGTATGGATGTATCCTCTTAAAAGGGTTAGGGTTAGAATGTAGATGCCTACCGTATGGATGTATCCTCTTAAAAGGGTTAGGGTTAGAATGTAGATGCCTACCGTATGGATGTATCCTCTTAAAAGGGTTAGAATGTAGATGCCTACCGTATGGATGTATCCTCTTAAAAGGGTTAGAATGTAGATGCCTACCGTATGGATGTATCCTCTTAAAAGGGTTAGGGTTAGAATGTAGATGCCTACCGTATGGATGTATCCTCTTAAAAGGGTTAGGGTTAGAATGTAGATGCCTACCGTATGGATGTATCCTCTTAAAAGGGTTAGGGTTAGAATGTAGATGCCTACCGTATGGATGTATCCTCTTAAAAGGGTTAGAATGTAGATGCCTACCGTATGGATGTATCCTCTTAAAAGGGTTAGAATGTAGATGCCATACCGGTATGGATGTATCCTCTTAAAAGGGTTAGGTTAGAATGTAGATGCCTACCGTATGGATGTATCCTCTTAAAAGGGTTAGAATGTAGATGCCTACCGTATGGATGTATCCTCTTAAAAGGGTTAGAATGTAGATGCCTACCGTATGGATGTATCCTCTAAAAGGGTTAGAATGTAGATGCCTACCGTATGGATGTATCCTCTTAAAAGGGTTAGAATGTAGATGCCTACCGTATGGATGTATCCTCTTAAAAGGGTTAGGGTTAGAATGTAGATGCCTACCGTATGGATGTATCCTCTTAAAGGGTTAGAATGTAGATGCCTACCGTATGGATGTATCCTCTTAAAAGGGTTAGAATGTAGATGCCTACCACCTTCCGGAGACACCTGAAACCCCACCTTTAAGGAATACCTAGGATGGATAAAGTAATCCTTACCCCCCCTTAAAAGATTTAGATGCACTATTGTAAAGTGGTTGTTCCACTGGATGTCATAAGGTGAATGCACCAATTTGTAAGTCACTCTGGATAAGATGCCTCTGCTAAATGACTTAAATGTAATGTAAATATAAATGTATGGATGTATCCTCTTAAAGGGTTAGAATGTAGATGCCTACCGTATGGATGTATCCTCTTAAAAGGGTTAGGGTTAGAATGTAGATGCCTACCGTATGGATGTATCCTCTTAAAAGGGTTAGAATGTAGATGCCTACCGTATGGATGTATCCTCTTAAAAGGGTTAGAATGTAGATGCCTACCGTATGGATGTATCCTCTTAAAAGGGTTAGAATGTAGATGCCTACCGTATGGATGTATCCTCTTAAAAGGGTTAGAATGTAGATGCCTACCGTATGGATGTATCCTCTTAAAAGGGTTAGGGTTAGAATGTAGATGCCTACCGTATGGATGTATCCTCTTAAAAGGGTTAGGGTTAGAATGTAGATGCCTACCGTATGGATGTATCCTCTTAAAAGGGTTAGAATGTAGATGCCTACCGTATGGATGTATCCTCTTAAAAGGGTTAGAATGTAGATGCCTACCGTATGGATGTATCCTCTTAAAAGGGTTAGGGTTAGAATGTAGATGCCTACCGTATGGATGTATCCTCTTAAAAGGGTTAGGGTTAGAATGTAGATGCCTACCGTATGGATGTATCCTCTTAAAGGGTTAGGTTAGAATGTAGATGCCTACCGTATGGATGTATCCTCTTAAAAGGGTTAGAATGTAGATGCCTACCGTATGGATGTATCCTCTTAAAAGGGTTAGGGTTAGAATGTAGATGCCTACCGTATGGATGTATCCTCTTAAAAGGGTTAGAATGTAGATGCCTACCGTATGGATGTATCCTCTTAAAAGGGTTAGAATGTAGATGCCTACCGTATGGATGTATCCTCTTAAAAGGGTTAGAATGTAGATGCCTACCGTATGGATGTATCCTCTTAAAAGGGTTAGAATGTAGATGCCTACCGTATGGATGTATCCTCTTAAAAGGGTTAGGGTTAGAATGTAGATGCCTACCGTATGGATGTATCCTCTTAAAAGGGTTAGAATGTAGATGCCTACCGTATGGATGTATCCTCTTAAAAGGGTTAGAATGTAGATGCCTACCACCTTCCGGAGACACCTGAAACCCCACCTCTTTAAGGAATACCTAGGATAGGATAAAGTAATCCTTCTCACCCCCCTTAAAAGATTTAGATGCACTATTGTAAAGTGGCTGTTCCACTGGATGTCATAAGGTGAATGCACCAATTTGTAAGTCGCTCTGGATAAGAGCGTCTGCTAAATGACTTAAATGTAATGTAAATGTAAATGTATGGATGTATCCTCTTAAAAGGGTTAGAATGTAGATGCCTACCGTATGGATGTATCCTCTTAAAAGGGTTAGGGTTAGAATGTAGATGCCTACCGTATGGATGTATCCTCTTAATTAAAAGGGTTAGAATGTAGATGCCTACCGTATGGATGTATCCTCTTAAAAGGGTTAGAATGTAGATGCCTACCGTATGGATGTATCCTTTTAAAAGGGTTAGAATGTAGATGCCTACCGTATGGATGTATCCTCTTAAAAGGGTTAGGGTTAGAATGTAGATGCCTACCGTATGGATGTATCCTCTTAAAAGGGTTAGGGTTAGAATGTAGATGCCTACCGTATGGATGTATCCTCTTAAAAGGGTTAGGGTTAGAATGTAGATGCCTACCGTATGGATGTATCCTCTTAAAAGGGTTAGGGTTAGAATGTAGATGCCTACCGTATGGATGTATCCTCTTAAAAGGGTTAGAATGTAGATGCCTACCGTATGGATGTATCCTCTTAAAAGGGTTAGAATGTAGATGCCTACCGTATGGATGTATCCTCTTAAAAGGGTTAGGGTTAGAATGTAGATGCCTACCGTATGGATGTATCCTCTTAAAAGGGTTAGAATGTAGATGCCTACCGTATGGATGTATCCTCTTAAAAGGGTTAGAATGTAGATGCCTACCGTATGGATGTATCCTCTTAAAAGGGTTAGGGTTAGAATGTAGATGCCTACCGTATGGATGTATCCTCTTAAAAGGGTTAGAATGTAGATGCCTACCGTATGGATGTATCCTCTTAAAAGGGTTAGGGTTAAATGTAGATGCCTACCGTATGGATGTATCCTCTTAAAAGGGTTAGGGTTAGAATGTAGATGCCTACCGTATGGATGTATCCTCTTAAAAGGGTTAGAATGTAGATGCCTACCGTATGGATGTATCCTCTTAAAAGGGTTAGAATGTAGATGCCTACCGTATGGATGTATCCTCTTAAAAGGGTTAGGGATTAGAATGTAGATGCCTACCGTATGGATGTATCCTCTTAAAAGGGTTAGGGTTAATGTAGATGCCTACCGTATGGATGTATCCTCTTAAAAGGGTTAGGGTTAGAATGTAGATGCCTACCGTATGGATGTATCCTCTTAAAAGGGTTAGAATGTAGATGCCTACCGTATGGATGTATCCTCTTAAAAGGGTTAGGGTTAGAATGTAGATGCCTACCGTATGGATGTATCCTCTTAAAAGGGTTAGAATGTAGATGCCTACCGTATGGATGTATCCTCTTAAAAGGGTTAGAATGTAGATGCCTACCGTATGGATGTATCCTCTTAAAAGGGTTAGAATGTAGATGCCTACCGTATGGATGTATCCTCTTAAAAGGGTTAGAATGTAGATGCCTACCGTATGGATGTATCCTCTTAAAAGGGTTAGGGTTAGAATGTAGATGCCTACCGTATGGATGTATCCTCTTAAAAGGGTTAGAATGTAGATGCCTACCGTATGGATGTATCCTCTTAAAGGGTTAGAATGTAGATGCCTACCACCTTCCGGAGACACCTGAAACCCCACCTCTTTAAGGAATACCTAGGATAGGATAAAGTAATCCTTCTCACCCCCTTAAAAGATTTAGATGCACTATTGTAAAGTGGCTGTTCCACTGGATGTCATAAGGTGAATGCACTCTGTAAGTCGCTCTGGATAAGAGCGTCTGCTAAATGACTTAAATGTAATGTAAATGTAAATGTATGGATGTATCCTCTTAAAAGGGTTAGAATGTAGATGCCTACCGTATGGATGTATCCTCTTAAAAGGGTTAGGGTTAGAATGTAGATGCCTACCGTATGGATGTATCCTCTTAATTAAAAGGGTTAGAATGTAGATGCCTACCGTATGGATGTATCCTCTTAAAAGGGTTAGAATGTAGATGCCTACCGTATGGATGTATCCTTTTAAAAGGGTTAGAATGTAGATGCCTACCGTATGGATGTATCCTCTTAAAAGGGTTAGGGTTAGAATGTAGATGCCTACCGATGCCTACCGTATGGATGTATCCTCTTAAAAGGGTTAGGGTTAGAATGTAGATGCCTACCGTATGGATGTATCCTCTTAAAAGGGTTAGAATGTAGATGCCTACCGTATGGATGTATCCTCTTAAAGGGTTAGGGTTAGAATGTAGATGCCTACCGTATGGATGTAACCTCTTAAAAGGGTTAGAATGTAGATGCCTACCGTAAATGGATGTATCCTCTTAAAAGGGTTAGGGTTAAATGTAGATGCCTACCGTATGGATGTATCCTCTTAAAAGGGTTAGGGTTAGAATGTAGATGCCTACCGTATGGATGTATCCTCTTAAAAGGGTTAGGGTTAGAATGTAGATGCCTACCGTATGGATGTATCCTCTAAAAGGGTTATGTAGATCCTCTAAATGTATCCTCTTAAAAGGGTTAGAATGTAGATGCCTACCGTATGGATGTATCCTCTTAAAAGGGTTAGAATGTAGATGCCTACCGTATGGATGTATCCTCTTAAAAGGGTTAGAATGTAGATGCCTACCGTATGGATGTATCCTCTTAAAAGGGTTAGAATGTAGATGCCTACCGTATGGATGTATCCTCTTAAAAGGGTTAGAAATGTAGATGCCTACCGTATGGATGTATCCTCTTAAAAGGGTTAGGGTTACCGTATGGATGTATCCTCTTAAAAGATTAGCCCTACCGTATGGATGTATCCTCTTAAAAGGGTTAGAAATGTAGATGCCTACCGTATGGATGTATCCTCTTAAAAGGGTTAGAATGTAGATGCCTACCGTATGGATGTATCCTCTTAAAAGGGTTAGGGTTAGAATGTAGATGCCTACCGTATGGATGTATCCTCTTAAAAGGGTTAGAATGTAGATGCCTACAGTATGGATGTATCCTCTTAAAAGGGTTAGAATGTAGATGCCTACCGTATGGATGTATCCTCTTAAAAGGGTTAGGGTTAGAATGTAGATGCCTACCGTATGGATGTATCCTCAGGTTAAAATGCCTACCGGGATGTAGGGTTAGAATGTAGATGCCTACCGTATGGATGTATCCTCTTAAAAGGGTTAGGGTTAGAATGTAGATGCCTACCGTATGGATGTATCCTCTTAAAAGGGTTAGAATGTAGATGCCTACCGTATGGATGTATCCTCTTAAAAGGGTTAGAATGTAGATGCCTACCGTATGGATGTATCCTCTTAAAAGGGTTAGGGTTAGAATGTAGATGCCTACCGTATGGATGTATCCTCTTAAAAGGGTTAGGGTTAGAATGTAGATGCCTACCGTATGGATGTATCCTCTTAAAAGGGTTAGGGTTAGAATGTAGATGCCTACCGTATGGATGTATCCTCTTAAAAGGGTTAGAATGTAGATGCCTACCGTATGGATGTATCCTCTTAAAAGGGTTAGAATGTAGATGCCTACCGTATGGATGTATCCTCTTAAAAGGGTTAGAATGTAGATGCCTACCGTATGGATGTATCCTCTTAAAAGGGTTAGAATGTAGATGCCTACCGTATGGATGTATCCTCTTAAAAGGGTTAGAATGTAGATGCCTACCGTATGGATGTATCCTCTTAAAAGGGTTAGGGTTAATGTAGATGCCTACCGTATGGATGTATCCTCTTAAAAGGGTTTAGAATGTAGATGCCTACCGTATGGATGTATCCTCTTAAAATGGATGCCTTAGGATGTATCCTCTTAAAAGGGTTAGGGTTAGAATGTAGATGCCTACCGTATGGATGTATCCTCTTAAAAGGGTTAGAATGTAGATGCCTACCGTATGGATGTATCCTCTTAAAAGGGTTAGAATGTAGATGCCTACTACCTGGAAACCCCACTTAAAAGGGTTAGGGTTAAGGATGCCTACCGTATCCTTAAAAGGGATGCACTAGAATGTAGATGCCTACCGTATGGATGTATCCTCTTAAAAGGGTTAGGGTTAGAATGTAGATGCCTACCGTATGGATGTATCCTCTTAAAAGGGTTAGAATGTAGATGCCTACCGTATGGATGTATCCTCTTAAAAGGGTTAGAATGTAGATGCCTACCGTATGGATGTATCCTCTTAAAAGGGTTTAGAATGTAGATGCCTACCGTATGGATGTATCCTCTTAAAAGGGTTAGAATGTAGATGCCTACCGTATGGATGTATCCTCTTAAAAGGGTTAGAATGTAGATGCCTACCGTATGGATGTATCCTCTTAAAAGGGTTAGGTTAGAATGTAGATGCCTACCATGGATGTATCCTCTTAAAAGGGTTAGACACCTGGAACCCCACCTCTTTAGAATGTAGATGCCTACCGATATGGATAAAAGTAATCCTTCTCACCCCCCTAAAAGGGTTTAGATGCACTAGATGCTGTTCCACTGGATGTCATAAAAGGTGAATGCATGTAATTTGTAAGTCGCTCTGGATAAGAGCGTCTGCTAAATGACTTAAATGTAATGTAAATGTAAATGTTGGATGTATCCTCTTAAAAGGGTTAGAATGTAGATGCCTACCGTATGGATGTATCCTCTTAAAAGGGTTAGGGTTAGAATGTAGATGCCTACCGTATGGATGTATCCTCTTAAAAGGGTTAGAATGTAGATGCCTACCGTATGGATGTATCCTCTTAAAAGGGTTAGAATGTAGATGCCTACCGTATGGATGTATCCTCTTAAAAGGGTTAGAATGTAGATGCCTACCGTATGGATGTATCCTCTTAAAAGGGTTAGGGTTAGAATGTAGATGCCTACCGTATGGATGTATCCTCTTAAAAGGGGGTTAGAATGTAGATGCCTACCGTATGGATGTATCCTCTTAAAAGGGTTAGAATGTAGATGCCTACCGTATGGATGTATCCTCTTAAAAGGGTTAGGGTTAGAATGTAGATGCCTACCGTATGGATGTATCCTCTTAAAAGGGTTAGAATGTAGATGCCTACCGTATGGATGTATCCTCTTAAAAGGGTTAGGGTTAGAATGTAGATGCCTACCGTATGGATGTATCCTCTTAAAAGGTTAGGGTTAGAATGTAGATGCCTACCGTATGGATGTATCCTCTTAAAAGGGTTAGAATGTAGATGCCTACCGTATGGATGTATCCTCTTAAAAGGGTTAGAATGTAGATGCCTCTGTATCCTCTTAAAAGGGTTAGGTTAGAATGTAGATGCCTACCGTATGGATGTATCCTCTTAAAAGGGTTAGAAGAATGTAGATGCCTACCGTATGGATGTATCCTCTTAAAAGGGTTAGAATGTAGATGCCTACCGTATGGATGTATCCTCTTAAAAGGGTTAGAATGTAGATGCCTAGGATGTATCCTCTTAAAAGGGTTAGAATGTAGATGCCTACCGTATGGATGTATCCTCTTAAAAGGGTTAGAATGTAGATGCCTACCGTATGGATGTATCCTCTTAAAAGGGTTAGAATGTAGATGCCTACCGTATGGATGTATCCTCTTAAAAGGGTTAGAATGTAGATGCCTACCGTATGGATGTATCCTCTTAAAAGGGTTAGAATGTGTAGATGCCTACCGTATGGATGTATCCTCTTAAAAGGGTTAGAATGTAGATGCCTACCGTATGGATGTATCCTCTTAAAAGGGTTAGGGTTAGAATGTAGATGCCTACCGTATGGATGTATCCTCTTAAAGGGTTAGGGTTAGAATGTAGATGCCTACCGTATGGATGTATCCTCTTAAAAGGGTTAGAAAGGTAGATGCCTACCGTATGGATGTATCCTCTTAAAAGGGTTAGAATGTAGATGCCTACCGTATGGATGTATCCTCTTAAAAGGGTTAGGGGTTAGAATGTAGATGCCTACCGTATGGATGTATCCTCTTAAAAGGGTTAGGGTTAGAATGTAGATGCCTACCGTATGGATGTATCCTCTTAAAAGGGTTAGGGTTAGAATGTAGATGCCTACCGTATGGATGTATCCTCTTAAAAGGGTTAGAATGTAGATGCCTACCGTATGGATGTATCCTCTTAAAAGGGTTAGAATGTAGATGCCTACCGTATGGATGTATCCTCTTAAAAGGGTTAGGGTTAGAATGTAGATGCCTACCGTATGGATGTATCCTCTTAAAAGGGTTAGAATGTAGATGCCTACCGTATGGATGTATCCTCTTAAAAGGGTTAGAATGTAGATGCCTACCGTATGGATGTATCCTCTTAAAAGGGTTAGAATGTAGATGCCTACCGTATGGATGTATCCTCTTAAAAGGGTTAGAATGTAGATGCCTACCGTATGGATGTATCCTCTTAAAAGGGTTAGAATGTAGATGCCTACCGTATGGATGTATCCTCTTAAAAGGGTTAGAATGTAGATGCCTACCGTATGGATGTATCCTCTTAAAAGGGTTAGAATGTAGATGCCTACCACCTTCCGGAGACACCTGAAACCCCACCTCTTAAGGAATACCTAGGATAGGATAAAGTAATCCTTCTCACCCCCTTAAAAGATTTAGATGCACTATTGTAAAGTGGCTGTTCCACTGGGTTAAGGTGAATGCAGATGCCTAAGTCGTATGGATGTATCCTCTTAAATGGGTTAAATGTAATGAAATGCCTAAATGTATGGATGTATCCTCTTAAAAGGGTTAGAATGTAGATGCCTACCGTATGGATGTATCCTCTTAAAAGGGTTAGGGTTAGAATGTAGATGCCTACCGTATGGATGTATCCTCTTAAAAGGGTTAGGTTAGAATGTAGATGCCTACCGTATGGATGTATCCTCTTAAAAGGGGTTAGAATGTAGATGCCTACCGTATGGATGTATCCTCTTAAAAGGGTTAGGGTTAGAATGTAGATGCCTACCGTATGGATGTATCCTCTTAAAAGGGTTAGAATGTAGATGCCTACCGTATGGATGTATCCTCTTAAAAGGGTTAGAATGTAGATGCCTACCGTATGGATGTATCCTCTTAAAAGGGTTAGGGTTAGAATGTAGATGCCTACCGTATGGATGTATCCTCTTAAAAGGGTTAGAATGTAGATGCCTACCGTATGGATGTATCCTCTTAAAAGGGTTAGAATGTAGATGCCTACCGTATGGATGTATCCTCTTAAAAGGGTTAGAATGTAGATGCCTACCGATGCCTCTTAAAGTTAGAATGGATGTATCCTCCTCTAAAAGGGTTAGGGTTAGAATGTAGATGCCTACCGTATGGATGTATCCTCTTAAAAGGGTTAGAGAATGTAGATGCCTACCGTATGGATGTATCCTCTTAAAAGGGTTAGGGTTAAATGTAGATGCCTACCGTATGGATGTATCCTCTTAAAAGGGTTAGAATGTAGATGCCTACCGTATGGATGTATCCTCTTAAAAGGGTTAGGGTTAGAATGTAGATGCCTACCGTATGGATGTATCCTCTTAAAAGGGTTAGGGTTAGAATGTAGATGCCTACCGTATGGATGTATCCTCTTAAAAGGGTTAGGTTAAAAGGGTTAGGGTTAAATGTAGATGCCTACCGTATGGATGTATCCTCTTAAAAGGGTTAGAATGTAGATGCCTACCGTATGGATGTATCCTCTTAAAAGGGTTAGAATGTAGATGCCTACCGTATGGATGTATCCTCTTAAAAGGGTTAGGTTAAATGTAGATGCCTACCGTATGGATGTATCCTCTTAAAAGGGTTAGAATGTAGATGCCTCTTAAAAGGGTTAGAATGGATGTATCCTCTGGATGTAAAAAGGGTTAGAATGTAGATGCCTACCGTATGGATGTATCCTCTTAAAGGGTTAGGGTTAGAATGTAGATGCCTACCGTATGGATGTATCCTCTTAAAAGGGTTAGAATGTAGATGCCTACCGTATGGATGTATCCTCTTAAAAGGGTTAGAATGTAGATGCCTACCGTATGGATGTATCCTCTTAAAGGGTTAGAATGTAGATGCCTACCGTATGGATGTATCCTCTTAAAAGGGTTAGAATGTAGATGCCTACCGTATGGATGTATCCTCTTAAAAGGGTTAGAATGTAGATGCCTACCGTATGGATGTATCCTCTTAAAAGGGTTAGGGTTAAATGTAGATGCCTACCGTATGGATGTATCCTCTTAAAAGGGTTAGAATGTAGATGCCTACCGTATGGATGTATCCTCTTAAAAGGGTTAGAATGTAGATGCCTACCGTATGGATGTATCCTCTTAAAAGGGTTAGGGTTAGAATGTAGATGCCTACCGTATGGATGTATCCTCTTAAAAGGGTTAGAATGTAGATGCCTACCGTATGGATGTATCCTCTTAAAAGGGTTAGGGTTAGAATGTAGATGCCTACCGTATGGATGTATCCTCTAAAAGGGTTAGAATGTAGATGCCTACCGTATGGATGTATCCTCTTAAAAGGGTTAGAATGTAGATTAAAAGGGTTAGGGTTAGAATGTAGATGCCTACCGTATGGATGTATCCTCTTAAAAGGGTTAGGGTTAGAATGTAGATGCCTACCGTATGGATGTATCCTCTTAAAAGGGTTAGAATGTAGATGCCTACCGTATGGATGTATCCTCTTAAAAGGGTTAGAATGTAGATGCCTACCGTATGGATGTATCCTCTTAAAAGGGTTAGAATGTAGATGCCTACCGTATGGATGTATCCTCTTAAAAGGGTTAGGGTTAGAATGTAGATGCCTACCGTATGGATGTATCCTCTTAAAAGGGTTAGGTTAGAATGTAGATGCCTACCGTATGGATGTATCCTCTTAAAAGGGTTAGAATGTAGATGCCTACCGTATGGATGTATCCTCTTAAAAGGGTTAGAATGTAGATGCCTACCGTATGGATGTATCCTCTTAAAAGGGTTAGGGTTAGAATGTAGATGCCTACCGTATGGATGTATCCTCTTAAAAGGGTTAGAATGTAGATGCCTACCGTATGGATGTATCCTCTTAAAAGGGTTAGGTTAGAATGTAGATGCCTACCGTATGGATGTATCCTCTTAAAAGGGTTAGAATGTAGATGCCTACCGTATGGATGTATCCTCTTAAAAGGGTTAGAATGTAGATGCCTACCGTATGGATGTATCCTCTGGATAAAAAAGGGTTAGAATGTAGATGCCTACCGTATGGATGTATCCTCTTAAAAGGGTTAGGGTTAAATGTAGATGCCTACCGTATGGATGTATCCTCTTAAAAGGGTTAGAATGTAGATGCCTACCGTATGGATGTATCCTCTTAAAAGGGTTAGAATGTAGATGCCTACCGTATGGATGTATCCTCTTAAAAGGGTTAGAATGTAGATGCCTACCGTATGGATGTATCCTCTTAAAAGGGTTAGGTTAGAATGTAGATGCCTACCGTATGGATGTATCCTCTTAAAAGGGTTAGGGTTAGAATGTAGATGCCTACCGTATGGATGTATCCTCTAAAAGGGTTAGAATGTAGATGCCTACCGTATGGATGTATCCTCTTAAAAGGGTTAGAATGTAGATGCCTACCGTATGGATGTATCCTCTTAAAAGGGTTAGAATGTAGATGCCTACCGTATGGATGTATCCTCTTAAAAGGGTTAGGGTTAGAATGTAGATGCCTACCGTATGGATGTATCCTCTTAAAAGGGTTAGGGTTAGAATGTAGATGCCTACCGTATGGATGTATCCTCTTAAAAGGGTTAGAATGTAGATGCCTACCGTATGGATGTATCCTCTTAAAAGGGTTAGAATGTAGATGCCTACCGTATGGATGTATCCTCTTAAAAGGGTTAGAATGTAGATGCCTACCGTATGGATGTATCCTCTTAAAGGGTTAGAATGTAGATGCCTACCGTATGGATGTATCCTCTTAAAAGGGTTAGAATGTAGATGCCTACCGTATGGATGTATCCTCTTAAAAGGGTTAGAATGTAGATGCCTACCGTATGGATGTATCCTCTTAAAAGGGTTAGAAATGTAGATGCCTACCGTATGGATGTATCCTCTTAAAAGGGTTAGAATGTAGATGCCTACCGTATGGATGTATCCTCTTAAAAGGGTTAGAATGTAGATGCCTACCGTATGGATGTATCCTCTTAAAGGGTTAGAATGTAGATGCCTACCGTATGGATGTATCCTCTTAAAAGGGTTAGAATGTAGATGCCTACCGTATGGATGTATCCTCTTAAAAGGGTTAGAATGTAGATGCCTACCGTATGGATGTATCCTCTTAAAAGGGTTAGAGATGCATGTAGATGCCTACCGTATGGATGTATCCTCTTAAAAGGGTTAGGGTTAGAATGTAGATGCCTACCGTATGGATGTATCCTCTTAAAAGGGTTAGAATGTAGATGCCTACCGTATGGATGTATCCTCTTAAAAGGGTTAGAATGTAGATGCCTACCGTATGGATGTATCCTCTTAAAAGGGTTAGAATGTAGATGCCTACCGTATGGATGTATCCTCTTAAAAGGGTTAGAATGTAGATGCCTACCGTATGGATGTATCCTCTTAAAAGGGTTAGGGTTAGAATGTAGATGCCTACCGTATGGATGTATCCTCTTAAAAGGGTTAGGGTTAAATGTAGATGCCTACCGTATGGATGTATCCTCTTAAAAGGGTTAGAATGTAGATGCCTACCGTATGGATGTATCCTCTTAAAAGGGTTAGAAATGTAGATGCCTACCGTATGGATGTATCCTCTTAAAAGGGTTAGGGTTAGAATGTAGATGCCTACCGTATGGATGTATCCTCTTAAAAGGGTTAGGGTTAGAATGTAGATGCCTACCGTATGGATGTATCCTCTTAAAAGGGTTAGGGTTAGAATGTAGATGCCTACCGTATGGATGTATCCTCTTAAAAGGGTTAGAATGTAGATGCCTACCGTATGGATGTATCCTCTTAAAAGGGTTAGGGTTAGAATGTAGATGCCTACCGTATGGATGTATCCTCTTAAAAGGGTTAGAATGTAGATGCCTACCGTATGGATGTATCCTCTTAAAAGGGTTAGAATGTAGATGCCTACCGTATGGATGTATCCTCTTAAAAGGGTTAGAATGTAGATGCCTACCGTATGGATGTATCCTCTTAAAGGGGTTAGAATGTAGATGCCTACCGTATGGATGTATCCTCTTAAAAGGGTTAGAATGTAGATGCCTACCGTATGGATGTATCCTCTTAAAAGGGTTAGAATGTAGATGCCTACCGTATGGATGTATCCTCTTAAAAGGGTTAGAATGTAGATGCCTACCACCTTGGATGTAACCCCACCTCTTAAAAGGGTTAGGGTAGGATAGATGCCTTCTCACCCCCCCCTTAAAAGATTTAGATGCACTCTTAAAGTGGCTGTTCCACTGGATGTCATAATGTGAATGCCCAATTTGTAAGTCGCTCTGGATGTATCCTCTTAAAATGGTTAAATGAATGTAAATGCCTAAATGTATGGATGTATCCTCTTAAAAGGGTTAGAATGTAGATGCCTACCGTATGGATGTATCCTCTTAAAAGGGTTAGATGCCTACCGTATGGATTAGAAATGTAGATGCCTACCGTATGGATGTATCCTCTTAAAAGGGGTTAGAATGTAGATGCCTGTAGATGTATCCTCTTAAAAGGGTTAGGTTAGAATGTAGATGCCTACCGTATGGATGTATCCTCTTAAAAGGGTTAAATGTAGATGCCTTAGGATGTATCCTCTTAGAATGTAGATGCCTACCGTATGGATGTATCCTCTTAAAAGGGTTAGGGTTAATGTAGATGCTCACCGTATGGATGTATCCTCTTAAAAGGGTTAGAATGTAGATGCCTCACCCCCCCTCTTAAAAGGATGTAGATGCCTTGTAAAAGGGTTAGGATGTCAAATGTAGATGCCTACCGTATGGATGTATCCTCTGGATGGATGTATCCTCTTAAAAGGGTTAGAATGTAAATGCCTAAATGTATGGATGTATCCTCTTAAAAGGGTTAGAATGTAGATGCCTACCGTATGGATGTATCCTCTTAAAAGGGTTAGGGTTAGAATGTAGATGCCTACCGTATGGATGTATCCTCTTAAAAGGGTTAGGGTTAGAATGTAGATGCCTACCGTATGGATGTATCCTCTTAAAAGGGGTTAGAATGTAGATGCCTACCGTATGGATGTATCCTCTTAAAAGATGTATGCCTCTATGGATGTATCCTCTTAAAAGGGTTAGAATGTAGATGCCTACCGTATGGATGTATCCTCTTAAAAGGGTTAGAATGTAGATGCCTACCGTATGGATGTATCCTCTTAAAAGGGTTAGAATGTAGATGCCTACCGTATGGATGTATCCTCTTAAAAGGGTTAGGGTTAGAATGTAGATGCCTACCGTATGGATGTATCCTCTTAAAAGGGTTAGAATGTAGATGCCTACAGTATGGATGTATCCTCTTAAAAGGTTAGAATGTAGATGCCTACCGTATGGATGTATCCTCTTAAAAGGGTTAGGGTTAGAATGTAGATGCCTACCGTATGGATGTATCCTCTTAAAAGGGTTAGGGTTAGAATGTAGATGCCTACCGTATGGATGTATCCTCTTAAAAGGGTTAGGGTTAGAATGTAGATGCCTACCGTATGGATGTATCCTCTTAAAAGGGTTAGGGTTAGAATGTAGATGCCTACCGTATGGATGTATCCTCTTAAAAGGGTTAGAATGTAGATGCCTACCGTATGGATGTATCCTCTTAAAAGGGTTAGAATGTAGATGCCTACCGTATGGATGTATCCTCTTAAAGGGTTAGAATGTAGATGCCTACCGTATGGATGTATCCTCTTAAAAGGGTTAGAATGTAGATGCCTACCGTATGGATGTATCCTCTTAAAAGGGTTAGAATGTAGATGCCTACCGTATGGATGTATCCTCTTAAAAGGGTTAGAATGTAGATGCCTACCGTATGGATGTATCCTCTTAAAAGGGTTAGAATGTAGATGCCTACCGTATGGATGTATCCTCTTAAAAGGGTTAGAATGTAGATGCCTACCGTATGGATGTATCCTCTTAAAAGGGTTAGAATGTAGATGCCTACCACCTTCCGGAGACACCTGAAACCCCACCTCTTTAAGGAATAGCTAGGATAGGATAAAGTAATCCTTCTCACCCCCCTTAAAAGATTTAGATGCACTATTGTAAAGTGGCTGTTCCACTGGATGTCATAAGGTGAATGCACCAATTTGTAAGTCGCTCTGGATAAGAGCGTCTGCTAAATGACTTAAATGTAATGTAAATGTAAATGTATGGATGTATCCTCTTAAAAGGGTTAGAATGTAGATGCCTACCGTATGGATGTATCCTCTTAAAAGGGTTAGGGTTAGAATGTAGATGCCTACCGTATGGATGTATCCTCTTAAAAGGGTTAGGGTTAGAATGTAGATGCCTACCGTATGGATGTATCCTCTTAAAAGGGTTAGGGTTAGAATGTAGATGCCTACCGTATGGATGTATCCTCTTAAAAGGGTTAGAATGTAGATGCCTACCGTATGGATGTATCCTCTTAAAAGGGTTAGAATGTAGATGCCTACCGTATGGATGTATCCTCTTAAAAGGGTTAGAATGTAGATGCCTACCGTATGGATGTATCCTCTTAAAAGGGTTAGAATGTAGATGCCTACCGTATGGATGTATCCTCTTAAAAGGGTTAGAATGTAGATGCCTACCGTATGGATGTATCCTCTTAAAAGGGTTAGGGTTAGAATGTAGATGCCTACCGTATGGATGTATCCTCTTAAAAGGGTTAGAATGTCGATGCCTACAGTATGGATGTATCCTCTTAAAAGGGTTAGAATGTAGATGCCTACCGTATGGATGTATCCTCTTAAAAGGGTTAGGGTTAGAATGTAGATGCCTACCATATGGATGTATCCTCTTAAAAGGGTTAGAATGTAGATGCCTACAGTATGGATGTATCCTCTTAAAAGGGTTAGAATGTAGATGCCTACCGTATGGATGTATCCTCTTAAAGGGTTAGGGTTAGAATGTAGATGCCTACCGTATGGATGTATCCTCTTAAAAGGGTTAGAATGTAGATGCCTACCGTATGGATGTATCCTCTTAAAAGGGTTAGAATGTAGATGCCTACCGTATGGATGTATCCTCTTAAAAGGGTTAGGGTTAGAATGTAGATGCCTACCGTATGGATGTATCCTCTTAAAGGGTTAGGGTTAGAATGTAGATGCCTACCGTATGGATGTACCCTCTTAAAAGGGTTAGGGTTAGAATGTAGATGCCTACCGTATGGATGTATCCTCTTAAAAGGGTTAGAATGTAGATGCCTACCGTATGGATGTATCCTCTTAAAAGGGTTAGGGTTAGAATGTAGATGCCTACCGTATGGATGTATCCTCTTAAAAGGGTTAGAATGAATGTAGATGCCTACCGTATGGATGTATCCTCTTAAAAGGGTTAGAATGTAGATGCCTACCGTATGGATGTATCCTCTTAAAAGGGTTAGAATGTAGATGCCTACCGTATGGATGTATCCTCTTAAAAGGGTTAGAATGTAGATGCCTACCGTATGGATGTATCCTCTTAAAAGGGTTAGAATGTAGATGCCTACCGTATGGATGTATCCTCTTAAAAGGGTTAGGGTTAGAATGTAGATGCCTACCGTATGGATGTATCCTCTTAAAAGGGTTAGAATGTAGATGCCTACCGTATGGATGTATCCTCTTAAAAGGGTTAGAATGTAGATGCCTACCACCTGTATCCTCTTAAAAGGAGAACCTGAAACCCCACCTCTTTATGGATGTATCCTCTAGGATAGGATAGAATGTAATGCCTACTGGATGTATCCCCTTAAAAGGGTTAGATGCACTATTGTAATGGCTGTTCCACTGGATGTCCTCTTAAAAGGTGAATGCAGATGCCTACCGTATGGATGTATCTCTTAAAAGGGTTAGAAATGACTTAAATGTAATGTAAATATAAATGTATGGATGTATCCTCTTAAAAGGGTTAGAATGTAGATGCCTACCGTATGGATGTATCCTCTTAAAAGGGTTAGGGTTAGAATGTAGATGCCTACCGTATGGATGTATCCTCTTAAAAGGGTTAGGGTTAGAATGTAGATGCCTACCGTATGGATGTATCCTCTTAAAAGGGTTAGGGTTAGAATGTAGATGCCTACCGTATGGATGTATCCTCTTAAAAGGGTTAGGGTTAGAATGTAGATGCCTACCGTATGGATGTATCCTCTTAAAAGGGGTTAGGGTTAGAATGTAGATGCCTACCGTATGGATGTATCCTCTTAAAAGGGTTAGGGTTAGATGTAGATGCCTACTTAAAAGGGGGTAGAATGTGGATGTATCCTCTTAAAGGGTTAGAATGTAGATGCCTACCGTATGGATGTATCCTCTTAAAAGGGTTAGGGTTAGAATGTAGATGCCTACCGTATGGATGTATCCTCTTAAAAGGGTTAGGGTTAGAATGTAGATGCCTACCGTATGGATGTATCCTCTTAAAAGGGTTAGAATGTAGATGCCTACCGTATGGATGTATCCTCTTAAAAGGGTTAGGGTTAGAATGTAGATGCCTACCGTATGGATGTATCCTCTTAAAAGGGTTAGAATGTAGATGCCTACCGTATGGATGTATCCTCTTAAAAGGGTTAGAATGTAGATGCCTACCGTATGGATGTATCCTCTTAAAAGGGTTAGGGTTAGAATGTAGATGCCTACCGTATGGATGTATCCTCTTAAAAGGGTTAGAATGTAGATGCCTACCGTATGGATGTATCCTCTTAAAAGGGTTAGAATGTAGATGCCTACCACCTTCCGGAGACACCTGAAACCCCACCTCTTTAAGGAATACCTAGGATAGGATAAAGTAATCCTTCTCACCCCCCTTAAAAGATTTAGATGCACTATTGTAAAGTGGCTGTTCCACTGGATGTCATAAGGTGAATGCACCAATTTGTAAGTCGCTCTGGATAAGAGCGTCTGCTAAATGACTTAAATGTAATGTAAATATAAATGTATGGATGTATCCTCTTAAAAGGGTTAGAATGTAGATGCCTACCGTATGGATGTATCCTCTTAAAAGGGTTAGAATGTAGATGCCTACCGTATGGATGTATCCTCTTAAAAGGGTTAGAATGTAGATGCCTACCGTATGGATGTATCCTCTTAAAAGGGTTAGAATGTAGATGCCTACCGTATGGATGTATCCTCTTAAAAGGGTTAGGGTTAGAATGTAGATGCCTACCGTATGGATGTATCCTCTTAAAAGGGTTAGAATGTCGATGCCTACAGTATGGATGTATCCTCTTAAAAGGGTTAGAATGTAGATGCCTACCGTATGGATGTATCCTCTTAAAAGGGTTAGGGTTAGAATGTAGATGCCTACCATATGGATGTATCCTCTTAAAAGGGTTAGAATGTAGATGCCTACAGTATGGATGTATCCTCTTAAAAGGGTTAGAATGTAGATGCCTACCGTATGGATGTATCCTCTTAAAAGGGTTAGGGTTAGAATGTAGATGCCTACCGTATGGATGTATCCTCTTAAAAGGGTTAGGGTTAGAATGTAGATGCCTACCGTATGGATGTATCCTCTTAAAAGGGTTAGAATGTAGATGCCTACCGTATGGATGTATCCTCTTAAAAGGGTTAGGGTTAGAATGTAGATGCCTACCGTATGGATGTATCCTCTTAAAAGGGTTAGGGTTAGAATGTAGATGCCTACCGTATGGATGTACCCTCTTAAAAGGGTTAGGGTTAGAATGTAGATGCCTACCGTATGGATGTATCCTCTTAAAAGGGTTAGAATGTAGATGCCTACCGTATGGATGTATCCTCTTAAAAGGGTTAGGGTTAGAATGTAGATGCCTACCGTATGGATGTATCCTCTTAAAAGGGTTAGAATGTAGATGCCTACCGTATGGATGTATCCTCTTAAAAGGGTTAGGGTTAGAATGTAGATGCCTACCGTATGGATGTATCCTCTTAAAAGGGTTAGAATGTAGATGCCTACCGTATGGATGTATCCTCTTAAAAGGGTTAGAATGTAGATGCCTACCGTATGGATGTATCCTCTTAAAAGGGTTAGAATGTAGATGCCTACCGTATGGATGTATCCTCTTAAAAGGGTTAGAATGTAGATGCCTACCGTATGGATGTATCCTCTTAAAAGGGTTAGAATGTAGATGCCTACCGTATGGATGTATCCTCTTAAAAGGGTTAGGGTTAGAATGTAGATGCCTACCGTATGGATGTATCCTCTTAAAAGGGTTAGAATGTAGATGCCTACCGTATGGATGTATCCTCTTAAAAGGGTTAGAATGTAGATGCCTACCACCTTCCGGAGACACCTGAAACCCCACCTCTTTAAGGAATACCTAGGATAGGATAAAGTAATCCTTCTCACCCCCCTTAAAAGATTTAGATGCACTATTGTAAAGTGGCTGTTCCACTGGATGTCATAAGGTGAATGCACCAATTTGTAAGTCGCTCTGGATAAGAGCGTCTGCTAAATGACTTAAATGTAATGTAAATGTAAATGTATGGATGTATCCTCTTAAAAGGGTTAGGGTTAGAATGTAGATGCCTACCGTATGGATGTATCCTCTTAAAAGGGTTAGGGTTAGAATGTAGATGCCTACCGTATGGATGTATCCTCTTAAAAGGGTTAGGGTTAGAATGTAGATGCCTACCGTATGGATGTATCCTCTTAAAAGGGTTAGAATGTAGATGCCTACCGTATGGATGTATCCTCTTAAAAGGGTTAGAATGTAGATGCCTACCGTATGGATGTATCCTTTTAAAAGGGTTAGAATGTAGATGCCTACCGTATGGATGTATCCTCTTAAAAGGGTTAGAATGTAGATGCCTACCGTATGGATGTATCCTCTTAAAAGGGTTAGGGTTAGAATGTAGATGCCTACTGTATGGATGTATCCTCTTAAAAGGGTTAGGGTTAGAATGTAGATGCCTACCGTATGGATGTATCCTCTTAAAAGGGCTAGAATGTAGATGCCTACCGTATGGATGTATCCTCTTAAAAGGGTTAGGGTTAGAATGTAGATGCCTACCGTATGGATGTATCCTCTTAAAAGGGTTAGAATGTAGATGCCTACCGTATGGATGTATCCTCTTAAAAGGGTTAGGGTTAGAATGTAGATGCCTACCGTATGGATGTATCCTCTTAAAAGGGTTAGGGTTAGAATGTAGATGCCTACCGTATGGATGTATCCTCTTAAAAGGGTTAGAATGTAGATGCCTACCGTATGGATGTATCCTCTTAAAAGGGTTAGAATGTAGATGCCTACCGTATGGATGTATCCTCTTAAAAGGGTTAGAATGTAGATGCCTACCGTATGGATGTATCCTCTTAAAAGGGTTAGGGTTAGAATGTAGATGCCTACCGTATGGATGTATCCTCTTAAAAGGGTTAGGGTTAGAATGTAGATGCCTACCGTATGGATGTATCCTCTTAAAAGGGTTAGAATGTAGATGCCTACCGTATGGATGTATCCTCTTAAAAGGGTTAGAATGTAGATGCCTACCGTATGGATGTATCCTCTTAAAAGGGTTAGAATGTAGATGCCTACTGTATGGATGTATCCTCTTAAAAGGGTTAGGGTTAGAATGTAGATGCCTACCGTATGGATGTATCCTCTTAAAAGGGTTAGGGTTAGAATGTAGATGCCTACCGTATGGATGTATCCTCTTAAAAGGGTTAGAATGTAGATGCCTACCGTATGGATGTATCCTCTTAAAAGGGTTAGAATGTAGATGCCTACCGTATGGATGTATCCTCTTAATTAAAAGGGCAGTAATTATTATTTTTGACTATTACATACAGGCCGTGATTGGGAGTCCCGCTGGGCGGCGCACAATTGGCCCAGCGTCGTCCGGGTTTGGCCGGAGAAGGCCGTCATTGTAAATAAGAATTTGTTTTTAAATCACTTGCCTCGTTAAATAAAGGTTAAATAAAACAAATGTTTTAATTATGTATTGATAATTACACCATATTTAAATTATATTTTTTTGGAATACCTATTATTCTTGTATTGGATTGACTATTCACAAGATACTTTCGTCGAACTATTGTTCACAACCATACTGAATACACCATCCTCATAGAGGAAGCCTCTATGGCCTCTACTTCTCCAGTCACATTCCTACAGCAGACATCAAATCAGACACAATTCCTTATTTTTCAAACCAATGTCTTTGTTCATTATCACATCTTTATAGGATCCTGTGGTGCCCCTGGCTACTAATGTGGCCTCCTTGTATTCAATTTAGAACTCTCCCGAGCAAAATGCTAAAGAGCAAGCTTGTGTCCCAAATGGCACCCTATTCCCTACGTAGTGCATTACTTTTTACCAGAGCCTTTATGGGCCATGATCAAAAGTAGTGCACTAAATAGGGGGAAAGGGTGCCATTTGGAATGTAATGATCTCTAACGCCTTGCATACACATCATATCTCCCTGCAAATTAAGACGTCAAATTCAGGAACCAGCACCAAACAAACTAGCTTGATGATTTGTGCAAATGTTATAAGATAACATTGTTGTTAGTCATTAAAGTTCCCATACCCATATACCCAAACCACCCAGTCATCAGTGTTATGGCTTTTTCTCATCTGTCTTCACACAGCAGTAAGGTTTCTCTGTCTCTAAAGGCTGGTAGACGGTGCTCTGGGTTTGGCAGAGTGAGAGGTCACAGCAGTATGGTTTCTCTGTCTCTAAAGGCTGGTAGACGGTGCTCTGGGTTTGGCAGAGTGAGAGGTCACAGCAGTATGGTTTCTCTGTCTCTAAAGGGTGGTAGACGGTGCTCTGGGTTTGGCAGAGTGAGAGGTCACAGCAGTATGGTTTCTCTGTCTCTAAAGGGTGGTAGACGGTGCTCTGGGTTTGGCAGAGTGTGAGTTCACAGCAGTATGGTTTCTCTGTCTCTAAAGGGTGGTAGACGGTGCTCTGGGTTTGGCAGAGTGAGAGTTCACAGCAGTATGGTTTCTCTGTCTCTAAAGGGTGGTAGACGGTGCTCTGGGTTTGGCAGAGTGAGAGGTCACAGCAGTATGGTTTCTCTGTCTCTAAAGGCTGGTGGACGGTGCTCTGGGTTTGGCAGAGTGAGAGGTCACAGCAGTATGGTTTCTCTGTCTCTAAAGGCTGGTAGACGGTGCTCTGGGTTTGGCAGAGTGAGAGGTCACAGCAGTATGGTTTCTCTGTCTCTAAAGGGTGGTAGACGGTGCTCTGGGTTTGGCAGAGTGAGAGTTCACAGCAGTATGGTTTCTCTGTCTCTAAAGGGTGGTAGACGGTGCTCTGGGTTTGGCAGAGTGAGAGGTCACAGCAGTATGGTTTCTCTGTCTCTAAAGGGTGGTAGACGGTGCTCTGGGTTTGGCAGAGTGAGAGGTCACAGCAGTATGGTTTCTCTGTCTCTAAAGGGTGGTAGACGGTGCTCTGGGTTTGGCAGAGTGAGAGGTCACAGCAGTATGGTTTCTCTGTCTCTAAAGGGTGGTAGACGGTGCTCTGGGTTTGGCAGAGTGAGAGTTCACAGCAGTATGGTTTCTCTGTCTCTAAAGGCTGGTAGACGGTGCTCTGGGTTTGGCAGAGTGAGAGGTCACAGCAGTAAGTTTTCTCTGTCTCTAAAGGCTGGTAGACGGTGCTCTGGGTTTGGCAGAGTGAGAGTTCACAGCAGTATGGTTTCTCTGTCTCTAAAGGCTGGTAGACGGTGCTCTGGGTTTGGCAGAGTGAGAGGTCACAGCAGTATGGTTTCTCTGTCTCTAAAGGGTGGTAGACGGTGCTCTGGGTTTGGCAGAGTGTGAGTTCACAGCAGTATGGTTTCTCTGTCTCTAAAGGCTGGTAGACGGTGCTCTGGGTTTGGCAGAGTGAGAGGTCACAGCAGTATGGTTTCTCTGTCTCTAAAGGCTGGTAGACGGTGCTCTGGGTTTGGCAGAGTGTGAGTTCGCAGCAGTATGGTTTCTCTGTCTCTAAAGGGTGGTAGACGGTGCTCTGGGTTTGGCAGAGTGAGAGTTCACAGCAGTATGGTTTCTCTGTCTCTAAAGGCTGGTAGACGGTGCTCTGGGTTTGGCAGAGTGAGAGGTCACAGCAGTATGGTTTCTCTGTCTCTAAAGGCTGGTAGACGGTGCTCTGGGTTTGGCAGAGTGAGAGTTCACAGCAGTATGGTTTCTCTGGTTCTAGGGGGTGATTGGTTGCCTGGTTGCCTGGCTACCCAAACTCCTTGCTACGGCCAAACGCTACGCCACAGACGTTAGTTTCTTCTCCGCAATGACAATGAATCTGGATATGAGTACGTCCCTAATGATTTAGACCATCTGATTGGTCCCAGAAACGGATGAGTTGGGCCAGAGCCAGGACACACGTGGGTAAAATCGCTGTTTAGAAAATTCGGCATTGGCATTGATACTCTGATTGGTTAGAGATGATCCAATCGCTGATGACTTTGTTTTGTACAACACCCCTCATTTTGACATCACCACAAACAACTTCAATGATGGCTGTCTCAAGTTGAAGCTTGTAGTGAACGATAGAGCAGAAGAAGAATTCAGTTTGAGTCGTCAGATAGATGGTTGGGGGGTGTCACAACAGTATGGTAGATATAGAAGCCTCTGTCCTGGTTATGCTGGCCAGCAGGGCTGGACTGTTGTGAAAAATAGGCCCAGGCATTTCTAATTTCCTTTTTACCTTAAGGCCCCCACAACCGGACCCGTTTTTTCCTCGAGGCCCCCACTATTAGCCAGATAATGTTAATTCTACACAGGTAAAGGCAGGTAGTGGTTAAGCGCGTTCGGTCAGTAACCGAAAGGTTGCTGGTTCAAATCAATGAGCCGACTAAGTGAAAAATATGCCAATGTGCCCTTGAGCAAGGCACTTCCCCCTAATTGTGCCTGTAAGTCGCTCTGGATAAGAGTGTCTGCTAAATTATTCATATTATATATAATGTAAAATGTAAAACCTCCCAGAGTCCATTTCTTCTGGCCAGGCCTAACCCTGCTGGAAACGGGACATCTGCTCTGATGAGATACAGCCAAGGAACTCAATGCACAGGTTCTAGACTACACAACCTGGAGGAGCAACCACGAAATCTGGCAATATTTAACACGTCTTATTGAGAAAGGTTATATAAACTAAAAGGTGAGGACACCTAACAACAACGTCTGACCACCATCTTTCTGTGTCATCCTCAATCATTTTATGTCTGCACCTTGTCTGTGATATGTGTTTATAAAATAAATGGTTAGCAGTGCTGCACTGTCATGGAGTTATAATTTTCTTAAGGTCATTGCTGGGAATACGGCGTTTTCGCCCCCGCCCCGCCCCTCTAGAAATATATTTCTCAAAACTATAGATCCAAGTGATCAAGTTTATGCGCATGTGTTATTTTACGCACCATTTCTTTCTATGTAGTTAACCGCTCACACCTCCCTTCACATTTCTCTCTTTACTCACCGTCTTCTGAACCACTAGCCTATGTCTCTGAATCATATTTCTGAACAGCTGAAATAAAAACCCTGCAGCGATATGAACGAACATTCAAGCATTTTGAAGGCTACAACCGTCTGCTGTAACGGATATTGCGCTTAAACAAGCAGGGCGCGGTCTCGACACATTGCATTGGAGCAAAAACAATCTTCGCTTTGTGTGATGATGTAGGTATCATTGTCATCTTTGTAGTTGCTGCCATATCGTAGCCACTAGTCAGAGTTCCTGAAAAATAACATGACAACAGTGACCGCCTGTCTGCCTCCTGCTTAGCCAATGTTTGCCGTGATGATGAAAATAATAAGACTACATCGCTAATTAGACTGCGTGTCTGTGGGCGCGTTTAAGTGGTAAGGCGAAAGGAACTGACTGTAGACTAAAGTCAAGGAGTGTAGTCGTGGAAGGTGCATCTGCGACAGCCGAAAGTTGGACACTAATGTGGTTTCCCAACGGCAAGGCTCAGATCAACATGGCAGCGTTGCCATTTTTTCTTAAAGTTTTTCTTTATAATATCGAAATAAACATGCCTCCATACACTCACAAAAATGTAAATCCTACACTACAAGACCAACAGTATGTGGACACCTGCTCGTCAAACATCTCATTCCAAAATCATGGGCATTAATATGGAGTTGGTCCCCCTTTGCTGCTATAACAGCCTCCACTCTTCTGGGAAGGCATTCCACTAGATGTTGGAACATTGCTGCAGGGACTTGCTTCCATTCAGCCACAAGAGCATTAGTGAGGTCGGGCACTGATGTTGGGGAATTAGGCCAGGCGATGGGGTTGTGGTCAGGGCCCTATGCAGGCCAGTCAAGTTCTTCCACACCGATCTCAACAAACCATTTCTGTATGAACCTCGCTTTGTGCACAGGGGCATTGTCATGCTGAAACAGGAAAAGGGCCTTCCCCAAACTATTGCCACGATGTTGGAAGCACAGAATCGTCTAGAATGTCATTGTATGCTGTAGCGTTAAGATTTCCCTTCACAGGAACTAAAGGGGCCTAGCCTGAACCATGAAAAACTGACATTGCTTCCAGAGGCAGGTTGGAACTCAGTAGTGAGTGTTGCAACCGAGGACAGACAATTTTTATGAGCTAATGTAATGGATGTGAAACGGCTAGCTAGTTAGCGGTGGTGCGCGCTAAATAGCGTTTAAATCGGTAACATAAACCTTGAAGTAGTGGTTCCCCTTGCTCTGCAAGGGCCGCGGCTTTTGTGGAGCGATGGGTAACGATGCTTCGTGGGTGACTGTTGTTGATGTGTGCAGAGGGTCCCTGGTTCGCGCCCGGGTATGGGCGAAGGGACGGTCTAAAGTTATACTGTTACACTAAGTGCTTCAGCACTCGGCAGCTCCCTTCTGTGAGCTTGTGTGGCATACCACTACACAGCTGAGCCATTGCTGCTCCTAGAAGTTTCCACTTCACAATAACAGCACTTACAGTTGACCGGGGCACCTCTAGCAGGACAGAAATTTGTCAAACTGACTTGTTGGAAAGGTGGCATCCTATGACGATGCCACGTTGAAAGTCAATGAGCTCTTCAGTAAGGACATTCTACTGCCAAGGTTTGTCTATGGAGATTTCATGTCTGTGTGCTCGTTTTTATACACCTGTCAGCAATGGGTGTTACTGAAATAGCCAAATACACTCATTTGAAAGGGTGTCCACATACTTTTGTGCCTTCGGTAAGTATTCAGATCCCTTGACTTTTTCCACATTTTGTTACATTACAGCCTTATTCAAAAATGTATGAAACAGTTTTCTTCCCCTCATCATTTTATACACAATACCCCATAATGACAAAGCAAAAACACGTTTTTATACATTTGTAATTTATACATTTTTTAAAAAGAACATAAATATATCACATTTACATAAGTATTCAGATCTTTTACTCAGTACTTTGTTGATGCACCTTTAGCACTGATTACAGCATTGAGTCTTCTTGGGTATGACACGACAAGCTTGGCACACCTGTATTTGTGGAATTTCTCCCATTCTTCTCTGCCGATCCTCTCAAGATCTGTGAGGTTGGATGTGGAGTGTTGCTGCACAGCTATTTTCAGGTCTCTCCATGTTCGATTTGGTTCAAGTCTGGGCTCTGGCTGGGCCACTCAAGGACATTCAGAGATTTGTACCGAAGCCACTCCTGTGTTGTCTTGGCTGTGTGTTTAGGGTCATTGTCCTGTTGGAAGGTGGAGCTTCACCCCTGTCTGAGGTCCTGAGTGCTCTGGAGCAGGTTTTCATCAACAATCTCTCTGTACTTTACTCCATTCATCTTTCCCTCAATCCTGACTAGTCTCCCAGTCCCTGCTGCTGAAAAACATCCACACAGCATTTTTTATTTATTTTTATTTCACCTTTATTTAACCAGGTAGGCAAGTTGAGAACACCTTTATTTAACCAGGTAGGCAAGTTGAGAACACCTTTATTTAACCAGGTAGGCAAGTTGAGAACAAGTTCTCATTTTCAATTGCGACCTGGCCAAGATAAAGCAAAGCAGTTCGACAGATACAACGACACAGAGTTACACATGGAGTAAAACAAACATACAGTCAATAATACAGTATAAACAAGTCTATATACAATGTGAGCAAATGAGGTGAGAAGGGAGGTAAAGGCAAAAAAGGCCATGGTGGCAAAGTAAATACAATATAGCACAATAAAACACTGGAATGGTAGTTTTGCAATGGAAGAATGTGCAAAGTAGAAATAAATATAATGGGTGCAAAGGAGCTAAATTAATTAATTAATTAAATACAGTTGGGAAAGAGGTAGTTGTTTGGGCTAAATTATAGGTGGGCTATGTACAGGTGCAGTAATCTGTAAGATGCTCTGACAGTTGGTGCTTAAAGCTAGTGAGGGAGATAAGTGTTTCCAGTTTCAGAGATTTTTGTAGTTCGTTCCAGTCATTGGCAGCAGAGAACTGGAAGGAGAGGCGGCCAAAGAAAGAATTGGTTTTGGGGGTGACTAGAGAGATATACCTGCTGGAGCGTGTGCTACAGGTGGGAGATGCTATGGTAACCAGCGAGCTGAGATAAGGGGGGACTTTACCTAGCAGGGTCTTGTAGATGACATGGAGCCAGTGGGTTTGGCGACGAGTATGAAGCGAGAGCCAGCCAACGAGAGCGTACAGGTCGCAATGGTGGGTAGTATATGGGGCTTTGGTGACAAAACGGATTGCACTGTGATAGACTGCATCCAATTTGTTGAGTAGGGTATTGGAGGCTATTTTGTAAATGACATCGCCAAAGTCGAGGATTGGTAGGATGGTCAGTTTTACAAGGGTATGTTTGGCAGCATGAGTGAAGGATGCTTTGTTGCGAAATAGGAAGCCAATTCTAGATTTAACTTTGGATTGGAGATGTTTGATATGGGTCTGGAAGGAGAGTTTACAGTCTAACCAGACACCTAAGTATTTGTAGTTGTCCACGTATTCTAAGTCAGAGCCGTCCAGAGTAGTGATGTTGGTCAGGCGGGTAGGTGCAGGTAGCGATTGGTTGAAGAGCATGCATTTAGTTATACTTGTATTTAAGAGCAATTGGAGGCCACGGAAGGAGGGTTGTATGGCATTGAAGCTTGCCTGGAGGGTTGTTAACACAGTGTCCAAAGAAGGGCCGGAAGTATACAGAATGGTGCCGTCTGCGTAGAGGTGGATCAGAGACTCACCAGCAGCAAGAGCGACCTCATTGATGTATACAGAGAAGAGAGTCGGTCCAAGAATTGAACCCTGTGGCACCCCCATAGAGACTGCCAGAGGTCCGGACAGCAGAACCTCCGATTTGACACACTGAACTCTATCAGAGAAGTAGTTGGTGAACCAGGCGAGGCAATCATTTGAGAAACCAAGGCTGTCGAGTCTGCCGATGAGGATGTGGTGATTGACAGAGTCGAAAGCCTTGGCCAGATCAATGAATACGGCGGCACAGTAATGTTTCTTATCGATGGCGGTTAAGATATCGTTTAGGACCTTGAGCGTGGCTGAGGTGCACCCATGACCAGCTCTGAAACCAGATTGCATAGCAGAGAAGGTATGGTGAGATTCGAAATGGTCGGTAATCTGTTTGTTGACTTGGCTTTCGAAGACCTTAGAAAGGCATGGTTGGATAGATATAGGTCTGTAGCAGTTTGGGTCAAGAGTGTCCCCCCCTTTGAAGAGGGGGATGACCGCAGCTGCTTACCAATCTTTGGGAATCTCAGACGATACGAAAGAGAGGTTGAACAGGCTAGTAATAGGGGTGGCAACAATTTCGGCAGATAATTTTAGAAAGAAAGGGTCCAGATTGTCTAGCCCGGCTGATTTGTAGGGGTCCAGATTTTTCAGCTCTTTCAGAACATCAGCTGAATGGATTTGGGAGAAGGAGAAATGGGGAAGGCTTGGGCGAGTTGCTGTTGGGGGTGCAGTGCTGTTGACCGGGGTAGGAGTAGCCAGGTGGAAAGCATGGCCAGCCGTAGAAAAATGCTTATTGAAATTCTCAATTATGGTGGATTTATCAGTGGTGACAGTGTTTCCTAGCCTCAGTGCAGTGGGCAGGTGGGAGGAGGTGCTCTTATTCTCCATGGACTTTACAGCGTCCCAGAACTTTTTAGAGTTTGTGCTACAGGATGCAAATTTCTGCTTAGCCTTAGCTTTCCTAACTGCCTGTGTATATTGGTTCCTTTCTTCCCTGAAAAGTTGCATATCACGGGGGCTATTTGATGCTAATGCAGAACGCCACAGGATGTTTTTGTGTTGGTCAAGAGCAGTCAGGTCTGGAGAGAACCAAGGGCTATATCTGATCCTGGTTCTAAAAATTTTGAAATGGGCATGCTTATTGAAGATGGTGAGGAAGGCACTTTTAAAGAATGACCAGGCATCCTCTACTGACGGGATGAGGTCAATATCCTTCCAGGATACCCGGGCCAGGTAGATTAGAAAGGCCTGCTCGCTCAAGTGTTTTAAGGAGTGTTTGACAGTGATGAGGGGTGTTCGTTTGACCGCAGACCCATTACGGATGCAGGCAATGAGGCAGTGATTGCTGAGATCTTTGTTGAAAACAGCAGAGGTGTATTTGGAGGGCAAGTTGGTTAGGATGATATTTATGAGAGTGCCCGTGTTTACGGATTTTGGGTTGTACCTGGTGGGTTCATTGATAATTTGTGTGAGATTGAGGGCATCAAGATTAGATTGTAGGATGGCCGGGGTGTTAAGCATGGCCCAGTTTAGGTCACCTAGCAGCACGAGCTCTGAAGATAGATGGGGGGCAATCAATTCGCATATGGTGTCTAGGGCACAGCTGGGGACAGAGGGTGGTCTATAGCAAGCGACAATGGTGAGAGACTTGTTTCTAGAAAGGTTGATTTTTAAAAATAGAGGCTCGAATTGTTTGGGTACAGACCTGGATAGTAAGACAGAACTCTGCAGGCTATCTCTGCAGTAGATCGCAACACCGCCCCTTTTGGCAGTTCTATCTTGTAGGAAGATGTTATAGTTAGGGATGGAAATTTCAGGGTTTTTGGTGGCCTTCCTAAACCAGGATTCAGACACGGCTAGGATATCCGGGTTTGCAGAGTGTGCTAAAGCAGTGAATAAAACAAACCTAGAGAGGAGGCTTCTAATGTTAACATGCATGAAACCAGGGCTTTTACGGTCATAGAAGTCAACAAATTAGAGCACCTGGGGAGTAGGAGTGGAGCAAGGCACTGCAGGGCCTGGATTAACCTCTACATCACCAAAGGAACAGAGGAGTAGGATAGGGGTATGACTAAAGGCTAACAGATCTGGCCATCTAGTATGTTCGGAACAGAGAGTAAAAGGAGCAGGTTTCTGGGCGAGATAGATTCAAGGCATAATGTACAGACAAAGGTATGGTAGGATGTGAGTACATTGGAGGTGAACCTAGGCATTGAGTAATGATGAGAGAGATATTGTCTCTAGAGATGTTTAAACCAGATGATGTCACCGCATATGTGGGAGGTGGAACTAAATGGTTGGTTAAGGCATATTGAGCAGGGCTAAAAGCTCTACAGTGAAATAAGACAATAATCACTAACCAGGGCAGTAATGGACAAGGCATATTGACATTAGGGAGAGGCATGCGTAGCCGAGTGATCATAAGGGTCCAGTGAGTGGTTGGGTTAGCTGGAGACACGACGATTCAGACAGCTAGCAGGCCGGGGCTAGCAAGCTAGCAGAAGGGCCTTAGAAGGACGTCGCGACGGAGGAAAGTCTGTTTTAGCTTCCGCCTACATGATGTTGGTTCCTGTTTCAGTCATGTCTTTGGTCACGTTCGCATGGGTCAAACAAAAACACCTTAATGATTGGTTGACGATAGAGCCTCCCACAATGCAGGTGATGGCTGAAGGCTGAAGAGCAACTGCATAAACTTGCAGTAGACTGCAGTCAACCTTTAAACTTTGATCACATGTTTTCAGTTAAGTTCATGCAAGTCGGTCAATTTTTATCCCCATAATTCAACACGTTTTAAAAGGCCTTGCTAAAGTAATACGCTCGGACGTGCCCTGTGTCTTGCCTATGTTTTATATGTTGCCTCCCCACTTGAGTTTTGCATTGGGGCAAAAAACTATTTGTGAGTTTGTGCAAAGATGTTGATCATGTCTATTATGTACAACATGTAAATACAACCACCGACTTTTTCCTAATTTGTGTTGCTCCACTCAACGCGTCAAGGCCACTACATCTCCAGTTGAGCAACTCAGTAGTCAAGGCCACTACCTCTCCAGTTGAGCAACACAAATTAGGGGAAAAGTCGGGTCATTGTACTCAATAAAAGTTTTTATTAAAAGTATGAATTTCAGCACCTCCTAGAAGAACTGTAGTTGTACAGGACAAACATAGGTACAGGTAAGCATTTTCAGAATTTACCATTATTTTTTAAAAATATGTTTTTTGTATTTTACCTCCTTTTTCTCACCAATTTTGATCTTGTCTCAAGGTCGAGTCATGCGTCCTCCGAAACATGACCCGCCAAACTGCACTTCTTAATACCCGCCTGCTTAACCCGGAAGCCAGCTGCACCAATGTGTCGGAGGAAACACGTTCAACTGATGACTGAGGTCAGCCTGCAGGCGCCCAGCCCGCCACAAGGAGTCACTAGAGCGACATGAGCCAAGTAAAATCTCCCCGGCCAAACCCTCCCCTAACCTGGACGACGCTGGGCCAATTGTGCGCCGCCCTATGGGACTGCAGATCACGGCCAGGTTGTGATACAGCCCGGGATCGAACCCGGGTCTGCAGTCACGCAGAATTTACATTTTTACAAAAATTGACTGATGATGGCTCAATGTTGTTGTTGTTAAGCCTAACTCCCCTCCTAAAAAAAAATAACATGAAATCGTGCTTCTGCTTAATAGCCTACTGAGGCATGGAACGCAATATCCGAGTCGACCATGTCCTTTGTATACAACATGAAGTTGGTAGGCTACACCAGACCAAGGTGTTCATTGCCGATCAAGAAAGGGGAAGCGGCAGGGGACCGAGCACTGAGCAGCAGCTAAATAGGCAGAAGAGTGGGTATAGAAAGCTGAGTGGGCTACAGCAGCAGCATAAAAAACATCTCAGTATCTTTAGCCGCGGCAAATCGTGTTTCCAGAACTGCCACCACTCCGTTTTATTAAACACCACAAACACATTATGTTATGATTATTTCCCGAGGAATGGCCTTAACTGACCCTGAGGATTAGTAGTAGTAGATTAATCCTCCATCATGCAAGTAAGGGTGTAATAATTGGTTGACCTGCAGTTACAGAGGTTGACCCACTAGTGATGTCATGATGTAATCAAAGAATGAAATCGCGAAGAAGAAAAAAAATCTAAAATCCTGCACGTGTATTATAGAACGTTATCAAAACAGAAAAACAACGACGTTCAGTATGTTAGTACTGCTTCGGGAACAAGTGCAACGTGTATGAAGATGGAGAGATCCCAGCTAACCAGTTTTAGTTCCCAGAACATTGTGGAAGAACAAAGGAGAACCTTTAGGCAACGTTACAGGAACGTTCTGTACTCGCTGGGATAGACCTTTACTCTTTCTGAATGGGACAGCCTGTAGTTCACAGGATCATCATAGAGACAGGCTGATAGAATCCTACTTCTTTCCCTGTGGATTACTTCCTAATATATCACTGTCAATAAATCTCACAAGGGAGATTATACAGTACATTGGAAAGATTAGAAGGTGCCTTAGTGTCAAGGTGACCATGTGCTTGTGTATTGGTTAAATTAACTCCTCAGCTTGAAATACCACCACCCGTGCTATCAAATTGAAAGCTTTCCGGTGGCGCAGCAGACTAAGGTGTTGACAAGAGGGCAGTCACATGTGTTCCCGAGACAGAGGATCCAATATTGAATGCCAGTGTGGGCTCATGAGGAATGAGGTGGTACTGTTAAGCAAGCAGCGTGGCGCCTGTTACACTCAGGCCTCTGTATCGTCTGCATGCAATGATATGAACAGGCGTATCACACATCTGTTTGTTGCCTACAAGCCCCCTGTAAATCCAGTCTCTGACCTTTCTGACTTGTTTCTTATCTATATATTTATTTGTCTCAGAAAGAACAAGCAAAGCCAGAATGTAACAGGCCTAGATACACAACCGCTGCTCTCTAAAAGGAAACGAGATGACACAGTAAACCCTTCATGAAATTCTACCTTCAACTCCTTCTTTGCTATGTGATATTATTTGCTTCCATATAAAATATCCTAGTCTGCCCTCTAGTGGACTTGAACTGTAAATGTTTCTGAAGGTAAAAACCCCCGTGGGTCCCAGTGAATCAATAAACCAATGGACTCTTCCTGAAACAACCATAAAAAACAACAACAATACCCCTTGCCTATAGAATGACATGCTAAACTACTGCTACATGTACATTCATATTAGATATGAATAGGAGAAAACTGTAGGCTCGGCTGGTGATGAGTGAGCTATGCCCGTTCAATGGGAAGGCATCATTTGGCCACTGTGGTTGCAAAATAGCACCACTTGACCTTGTCCTCCACAGCCACGTTATGTTTCCACCTACAATCTAGCTTGCATCCAAAATTGTGCCCTATTCCTTACATGTAAGGGCTGTCCCTACTACAGCAACCCCTGTCTGCTACCGGAACGTCTCATTAACATAAAGACCCACATGATATCTGCCCAACAATGGGAATAACAGCGATTGCTGCCAAGATAACACTTCTAGCTAACCAATGAACGTCCATGTTGAGATCTTGAGAGGATAGTTAGTTGTGGCTATTATTCCCTTCCATCTCATATTTCTCAAATGAATAGCAACACCTCACGGCGCAGCGCCTTCCCCCTATTTGACCTAGATAGTTTGTGTGTATGTATTGATGTGTAGACTACGTGTGCCTTTTTAAAACATGTATGCAGTTCTGTCCTTGAGCTGTTCTTGTCTAATGATGTTCTGTATTATGTCATGTTTTGTCTGGACCCCAGGTAGAGTAGCTGCTGCTTTCGCAACAGCTAATGGGGATCCTCATAAAATACCAAGATGTCGTAAAATCAAGGCGGAATTACAAGAAACCTTCGGGACCATTTTTTTTAGGCCTACTTGAAGACTAATAAAACATCAACAGTAATAATGGGATGATCTAATGATATTTATTTGCTGTAAAGCATCTTCGTCTTATTAACTTCAACTTGAGATCTATCACTTTCTCTGGTGTGTTATCGTCATCACATTCATAATAAACTTCGTAATGGCTGCACGTCAAAACGGCTGCGTTTCATAATGGCTGCACGTCAAAACGGCTGCGTTTCATAATGGCTGCACGTCAAAACGGCTGCGTTTCAAAATGGCTGCACTTGAAAACACGCAGATGGAAGCGTACAAACATACCCACACATACAGTCCATTCAGAAAGTATTCAGACCCCTTCCCCTTTTCCACATTTTGTTACGTCACAGCCTTATTCTAAAATTGATTCAATCAAAAAAATGTATCATCAATCTACACACAATACCCCATAATGACAAATTGAAAACGGGTTTTTAGAAATGTCAGCAAATGTACTAAAAATCAAATACAGAAATACCTTATTTACATAAGTAGTCAGGCCATTTGCTATGAGACTCGAAATTGAGCTCAGGTGCATCCTGTTTCCATTTATCATCCTTGAGATGTTTCTACAACTTGATTGGAGTCCACCTGTGGTAAATTCAATTGATTGGACATTATTTGGAAAGGCACACACCTGTCTATATAAGGTCCCACAGTTGACAGTGCATGTCAGAGCAAAAACCAAGCCATGAGGTCGAAGGAATTATCAGTAGAGCTCCGAGACAGGATTGTGTTGAGGCAAAGATCTCGGGAAGGGTACAAAAAACAGGTCTGTGGCATTAAAGGTTCACAAGAACACAGTGGCCTCAATCATTCTTAAATGGATGAAGTTTGGAACCACCAAGACTCTTTCTAGAGCTCGCCAACCCGGCCAAACTGAGCAATCGGGGGAGAAGGGCCTTGGTCAGGGAGGTGATCAAGAACCTGATGGTCACTGACAGAGCTCCAGAGTTCCTCTGTGGAGATAGGAGAACCTTAGAAGGACAACCATTGCTGCAGCACTACACCAATCAGGCCTTTAGGGTAGAGTGGCCATACAGAAAACACTCCTCAGTAAAAGGCACATGGCAGCCCGCTTGAAGTTTGCAAAAAAAAAAAAAGATTTTCTGGTCTGACGAAACCAAGATTGAACTCTTTGGCCTGAATGCCAAGCATCATATCTGGAGGAAACCTGGTACCATCCCTACAGTGAAGCATGGTGGTGGCAGCATCATTCTGTGGAGATGACTGGATCGAGGGAAAGATGAACGGAGCAAAGTACAGGGGGATCCTTGATGAAAACCTGCTCCAGAGCGCTCAGAACCTCAGGCTGGTGCGAAGGTTCACCTTCCAACAGGACAACGATCCTAAGCACACAGCCAAGACAATGCAGGAGTGGCTTCGGGACAAGTCTCTAAATGTCCTTGAGTGGCCCAGCCAGAGCCCGGACTGGAACCCGATCGAAGAGACCTGAAAATAGCTGTGCAGCAATGTTCCCCATCTAACCTGACAGAGCTTGAGAGGATCCGCAGAGAAGAATGGTGACGAGCAGACAAGCTTGAAGACTCGAGACTGCAAATGCTGCCAAAGGTGCTTCAACAAAGTACTGAGTAAAGGGTCTGAATACTTATGTAAATGTGTTGTTTCAGTTTTTTATTTTTAATACATTTTCTAAAAAATCTAAAAAATGCTTTGTCATTATGGGGTATTGTGTGTAGATTGGTGAGGGGGGAGGAAACAATTTAATACATTTTCGAATAAGGCTTTAACGTAACAAAATGTGGGGAAAATAAAAGGTTCTGAACACTTTCCGAATGCACTGTATATACATTCATGTTACATATACATCACAAATGCTGCTCTCATACTCTTATTTAGTATTGCTAATACTGCCCAATTTAAACACCGGCGCCCACAACCCCTCCCTTCCTCTATATGTTTATTAAATATTGGACTATAAATGATGTCTTCCTGTATTATACTTATGCTGAAATGTTCATTATATTCTAATGAGCCATTTGACTTCATGTTCGTATTCTTATCTTTTATTATGTCTTATTTTTGTTGCGTTGTCGAGAAGGAACTTGCAAGTAAGCATTTCGATTGGACGGTGTATCTAGCATGTGTATCCTGTACATTCGACTAATTAAATTGAAACTACAGTATGTGAGGTAAAAGCAACATGACCTCTGTGTCTGTTAGCAGAACAGCAGTAGAACATGGTATGTCTCTCAGTAGGCCTCCTGACTCAAGTCTACTACACAATACTGTTGCACTTCTGCTCCTGAACCCAGGGAACCAGCTGTACCTTCATACCAGTACATGTGGTGTGGATTACATCAACATCACCAGCGATCACTTTCTCCCCCTGTTTAATCACACCCCCATTACAACTGTCAGATCGTTCCTCTAGGAAGCTGAGTACAGCAGGGGTGCATCCCAAATGGCACCACATGCCCTATATCGTACACTACTTTTAACCAGGTTCCCACCTAAGTTCACTACTGTATCTAGGGAATAAGGTGACATTTGGAACGTATCCCCAGGAGTTTCATGTTAGAGGCATAATGGAGGTAAATGCCCCTTACAATTAGCCGTGTGAGTGAAATAATACCTAGACTGCCTGTCGGCCTCCGTCAGTCTTGTTGTGTCTTGTTGTGTCCCAATTACCTTTCCTGAACACGTGCACTTGTTCATTTCCCTTCGTGGATTTGAAGGGAAATTAATGATGTATGGAAACTCCCACTAGCCTATGCCTACACCAATCTAACGCTTTTAAACTTGTGGGGAGTAGAAAACGATTGCGCACTTCAGGAGGAAAGAGATATCATTGGGACACCCCCATTGAGTCCAGCAGGGGAGGAAGTTGGTGTCTTCTTTGTGGAGTTGAAGCTTTGCATGAGGGTAATTGCTTTGTTTTTTTTTTATTTTTTTTTTCAATCAGCAAGGAGTCTAATTGGTGAAGAGGGGACTCTAACGACTAGACTTGCTGTTGCACCCATCGGCAATGTACAGTACTTTATATGGGAATTGCATTTGTATAACCAGTGTGTCCCACTGGTTGATGCTTATTTATAAAAACCCTCTTAGGCCTCACTCCCCCCTATCTGAGATACCTACTGCAGCCCTCATCCTCCACATATAACACCCGTTCTGCCAGTCACATTCTGTTAAAGGTCCCCAAAGCACACACATCCCTGGGTCGCTCCTCTTTCAGTTCGCTGCAGCTAGCGACTGGAACGAGCTGTAACAAACACTCAAACTGGACAGTTTTATCTCCATCTCTTCATTCAAAGACTCAATCATGGACACTCTCACTGACAGTTGTGGCTGCTTCACGTAATTTATTGTTGTCTCTACCTTCTTGCCCTTTGTGCTGTTGTCTGTACCCAAAAATGTTTGTACCATGTTTTGTGCTGCTACCATGATGTGTTGCTACCATGTTGTTGTTATGTTGTGTTGCTACCATGTTGTTGTCATGTTGTGTTGCTACCATGTTGTTGTCATGTTGTGTTGCTACCATGTTGTTGTCATGTTGTGTTGCTACCATGTTGTTGTCATGTTGTGTTGCTACCATGTTGTTGTCTTGTTGTGTTGCTGCCATGCTATGTTGTAGTCTTAGGTCTCTCTTTATTTAGTGTTGTGTTGTCTCTCTTGTCGTGATGTGTGTTTTGTCCTATATTTATATTATTATTTATTTATTTTTAATCCCAGCCCCCGTCCCCACAGGACGTCTCTTTTGGTAGGCCGTCATTGTAAATAAGAATTTGTTCTTAACTGACTTGCCTAGTTAAATAAAGGTTCAACAAATCAAAATGTTTTAAAAAGTGTCACTTTGGTAATTCATAACACTGCATCTCCAGATCTCAACCCAGTGAACCCTGAGACAATGGAACGTCCCGATTCTGCCCCTCTCACAGCTTTCGTCAATTATTAACATTTGGTGAATAAACACGATTTAACTGGAGAAATATGTCTTACTGATAGAAAAGTAGTAATAGTTTTCTCTGACTGGGAGATTTTCATAGGAAAAATAATGAATGTATTTTCTAAAGACAGAAATACACAAAATAATGACGTTTACTGGCCTCAGTGAGTGACTGGAGAAAAGTTCACTGAGAACGAATGTGGTATTCCAAAATGTGGATCTATATATCCTTCTACAGGATTATACAGGATTATAACTTCCCTGAAACAATTTATCTTCAGGCCATTAGGATCCAAAGGCCTTGACAACATTACAGCCTTTAGTTCTCTCTGGACTTTGTAACAAACATATGAGGTGAATGCAGTGGTGTAAAGTACTTAAGTAAAAAATACTTTAAAGTACTACTTATAGTAAGTCATTTTTTGGGGGGTATCTGTACTTTACTTTGCTATTTATATTTTTGAAAACTTTTACTTCACTACATTCCTAAAGAAAATATTGTACTTTTACTCCATACATTTTCCCTGACAACCAAAAGTACTTGTTACATTTTGAATGCATTAGCAGGACAAGAAAATATTCAAATGCACTCACTTATCAAGAGAACAGGTGGTCATCCCTACTGCCTCTGATCTGGTAGACTCACTAAACACAAACGCTTCGTTTGTAAATTATGTCTGGTTATCTGTACATTTTGAAAACAAGAAAATGGTGCTGTCTGTTTTACTTAATATATGATTTTTTACTTTTACATTTGATACTTTAGAGAATTGAGAACTAAATAGTTTTGGATTTTTACTCAAGTAGTATTTTACTGGGTGACTCTCACTTTTACTTGAGTAACTTTCTTTTAAGGTATCTGTCCTTTTTCCTCCAGTATGAGAATTGGGTACTTTCTCCACCACTGGGTGAATGATGTTGATGAAGCCAGCGTGATCTAAGGCATTTACAAAAAACAGCATCAAGCGTGGAGCAGAGCAACCACTAAACATTGACATCTCTCTCTGGGAAAAACAAATGCTGAGCCAGAGCAGGTCAAAACTGGCAGTTGATACTTCACCTTCAAATTTAGCCAAATGGGTTGGTCCATCTTCAGCCCAATGAGCCAGTCTAAATTGGGGGTTTTGTACAAAATGATGATTAATTAGCTGATGAGAGTAGAGAGGACTGTACCGTGATGACAGTAGAGAGGACTGTACCATGATGACAGTAGAGAGGACTGTACCATGATGACAGTAGAGAGGACTGTACCATGATGAGAGTAGAGAGGACTGTACCATGATGAGAATAGAGAGGACTGTACCATGATGAGAGTAGAGAGGACTGTACCATGATGAGAGTAGAGAGGACTGTACCATGATGAGAATAGAGAGGACTGTACCATGATGAGAGTGGAGAGGACTGTACCATGATGAGAGTAGAGAGGACTGTACCATGATGAGAATAGAGAGGACTGTACCATGATGAGAGTAGAGAGGACTGTACCATGATGAGAATAGAGAGGACTGTACCATGATGAGAGTAGAGAGGACTGTACCATGATGAGAGTAGAGAGGACTGTACCATGATGAGAATAGAGAGGACTGTACCCTGATGAGAGTAGAGAGGACTGTACCATGATGACAGTAGAGAGGACTGTACCATGATGACAGTAGAGAGGACTGTACCTCTGATGATGACAGTTGAGAGGACTGTACCTCTGATGACAGTAGAGAGGACTGTACCATGATGAGAGTAGAGAGGACTGTACCATGATGAGAGTAGAGAGGACTGTACCTCTGATGACAGTAGCGAGGACTGTACCATGATGACAGTAGCGAGGACTGTACCATGATGACAGTAGAGAGGACTGTACCTCTGATGACAGTAGCGAGGACTGTACCATGATGACAGTAGGGGCGGCAGGGTAGCCTAGTGGTTAGAGTGTTGGACTAGTAACCGAAAGGTTGCAAGTTCGAATCCCCGAGCTGACAAGGTACAAATCTGTCGTTCTGCCCCTGAACAGGCAGTTAACCCACTGTTCCTAGGCCGTCGTTGTAAGTAAGAAATTGTTCTTAACTGACTTGCCTGGTTAAATAAAAATAAATAAATAAATAAATATAAGTAGAGAGGACCATGATGAGAGGACTGTACCATGATGAAAGTAGAGAGGACTGTACCATGATGAGAGTAGAGAGGACTGTACCATGATGAGAGTACAAAGGACTGTACCATGATGAAAGTAGAGAGGACTGTACCATGATGAGAGTAGAGAGGACTGTACCATGATGAGAGTACAGAGGACTGTACCATGATGACAGTAGAGAGGACTGTACCATGATGACAGTAGAGAGGACTGTACCATGATGAGAGTACAGAGGACTGTACCATGATGAGAGTACAGAGGACTGTACCATGATGAGAGTACAGAGGACTGTACCATGATGACAGTAGAGAGGACTGTACCATGATGAGAGTACAGAGGACTGTACCATGATGAGAGTACAGAGGACTGTACCATGATGACAGTAAAGAGGACTGTACCATGATGAGAGTACAGAGGACTGTACCATGATGAAAGTAGAGAGGACTGTACCATGATGACAGTAGAGAGGACTGTACCATGATGAGAGTACAGAGGACTGTACCATGATGAAAGTAGAGAGGACTGTACCATGATGACAGTAGAGAGGATTGTACCATGATGACAGTAGAGAGGATTGTACCATGATGGCAGTAGAGTGGACTGTACCATGATGACAGTAGAGAGGACTATACCTCTAATGCATGCCTGATATGACAAATATCCTTTCATCATCCTCTCCTTCATTTTTTATTCCGTTATTTGTAACTATGTGACATCAAGTAAGCTTTATCTGAGCCAGAATGGCCCATCGGTCATCTCCTGTTTCTGTAGCGTGAGTGAGGCAGCTTGATGTACAAGTACACCCCCTGGACAAGGTGAAATGGAAGGCACAAAAGCTTTGTGATAAACCAAGGCCTATCTTGACCACTAAGCTACAGAGACACAGAAACAGCTCCAACTCTAGCCCTGCAATTTGGATGCCTGTCAGGCACTGTGGCCGCTGGTAGCGTTTAAAACCTTGGAAACTGGCCAACACTAGTAAACTGCTTTAATTGACTTCTACAAGACTACACATAAGTACAAGCATATAGTACTTTGACAAATAGAAAAGGCAAACACTAATCATTTGTGTCCTTTGTACATGTGGAACATGACAACACAGGGATATCTTGCTGAGATATACCCCAAACCAGGGGTATTCAACTCTTAACTTACGAGGTCCTGAGCCTGCTGGTTTTCAGTTCCACCTGATAATTAATTGCTAATACCTGGTGTCCCAGGTCTAAATCAGTCCCCAATTACAGGGGAACAATGAAGAAAAGCAGCAAAACTGGCTTCGAGGTCTAGAGTTGAGATTGAGGGCCCTAAACTATTAAGCTAAATGTGGACAGGCCTATCTCAGAACACCGTATTAAAGTTACACAGAGAGACAGGGTTGTGTTTGACGAGAAACAAAGACCTCCTGTGGAAAATGTGCTTATATTAATGATGTCTTGTCTAATACCACACAAACCATCTAAATGATAAAGACAAACAGACTACAAAAGGGAAGCATAGCCGTGAGCTGCCCAGTGACACGAGCCTACCAGATGAGCTAAATTACTTCCATGCTCGCTTCGAGGCAAGCAACACTGAAGCATGCGTGAGAGCATCAGCTGTTCCAGAAGACTGTGTGATCACGCTCTCCACAGCCGATGAAAGTAAGACCTTTAAAAAAGGTCAACATTCACAAGGCCGCGGGGCCAGACAGATTACCAGGACGTGTACTCTGAGCAAGCGCTGACCAACTGGCAAGTGTCTTCACTGACATTTTCAACCTGACCCTGACCGAGTCTGTAATACCAACATGTTTCAAGCAGACCTCCATAGTACCTGTGCCCAAGAACACTAAGGTAACCTGCCTAAATGACTACCGACCCATAGCACTCACGTCTGTAGCCATGAAGTGCTTTGAAAGGCTGGTCATGGCTCACATCAACACCATTATCCCAGAAACCCTAGACCCACTCCAATTTGCATATCGCCCCAACAGATCCACAGATGATGCAATCTCTATTCCACTCCACACTGCCCTTTCCCACCTGGACAAAAGGAACACCTACGTGAGAATAATATTCATTGACTACAGCTCACCATTCAACACCATAGTGCCCTCAAAGCTCAAGGACCCTGGGACTACCCTCTGCAACTGGATCCTTGACTTCCTGACGGGTTGCCCCCCTGGTGGTAAGGGTAGGTAACAACACATCCGCCACGCTGATCCTCAACACGGGGGCCCCTCAGAGGTGCATGCTCAGTCCCCTCCTGTACTTTCTTTTCACCCATGAATGCATGGCGAGGCACGACTCCAACACCATTAAGTTTGCCGACAACACAACAGTGGCAGGCCTGATCATCGACAACGATGAGACAGCCTACTGTATAGGGAGGAGGTCAGAGACCTGACAATTTTGTGCCAGGACAACAACCTCTCCCGCAACATGATCAAGACAAAAGAGATGATTGTGGACTACAAGAAAAGGAGGACCGAGCACGCCCCCATTCTCATCGACGGGGCCGTAGTGGAGCAGGATGAGAGCTTCAAGTTCCTTGGTGTCCACATCACCAACAAACTATCATGGTCCAAACACACCAGACAGGCGTGAAGAGGGCACGACAATGCCTATTCTCCTTCAGGAGACTGAAAAGATTTGGCATGGGTCCCCAGATCCTCAAAAGGTACAGCTGCACCATCGAGAGCATCCTGACTGCTCGGCCTCCGACCGCAAGGCAATACAGAGGGTAGTGCGTACGGCCCAGTACATCACTGGTGCCAAGCTTCCTGCCATCTAGGACCTCTGTACCAGGCGGTGTCAGAGGAAGGCCCTAAACATTGTCAAAGACTCCAGCCACCATAATCATAGACTGTTCTCTCTGCTACCGCACTGGAAGCGGTACCAGAGCGCCAAGTCTAGGTCCAAGAGGATTCTAAACAGCTTCTACCCGCAAGCCATAAGACTCATAAACAGCTAATCAAATGGCTACCCAGACAATTTGCATTGTCTCCCCCCCCCCTACCAGTAACCCTGTATATAGCCTTGCTACTGTTATTATACTGCTGCTCATTAACTTTTTTATTTGTTATTTTTTTAACTTATCTATTTTTTACTTAACACCTATTTTTCTTAAAACTGCATTGTTGGTTTAGGGCTTGTAAGTAAGCATTTCACTGTAAGGTCTACTACACCTGTTGTATTCGGTGCATGTGACAAATAACATTTGATTTGATATAAATGTTTATTCCTCTGTAAAAACACAAGTTACTTCTTATCATAAATTTTTTGAGTTTACAAAATGAACTCTTCTAAAGGGCAATTCCTTTATCATGTATTTATGTTGTGGGTTGGTTATGGACTCTTTTGCACTGTATCTGGGAAAATATAGTGTCACGTTCTGACCATAGTTCTGTTATTTTATTCTTTGTTTTAGTATGGTCAGGGCGTGAGTTGGGGTGGGCAGTCTGTTTGTTTTTCTATGTTGGTTTTTGAGTTCGGCCTAGTATGGTTCTCAATCAGAGGCAGCTGTCAATTGTTGTCCCTGATTGAGAATCATACTTAGGTAGTGTGAGTGTTTGGTACACACGGTACTGTTTCGGTTTTCCTTCGTTCACTTTATTGTTTTGTATTTAAGTGTTAAGTTCGTTTCATTAAATATTACATCATGAACACTTACAACGCTGCGCTTTGGTCTGATCCTTCTTCCACCTCTGAATGCCGTTATAAAGTGGGGCAAAAAAGTATTTAGTCAGCCACCAATTGTGCAAGTTCTCCCACTTAAAAAGATGAGAGGCCTGTAATTTTCATCATAGGTACACTTCAACTATGACAGACAAAATGAGAAAGAAAAATCCAGAAAATCACACTGTAGGATTTTTATTGAATTTATTTGCAAATTATGGTGGAAAATAAGTATTTGGTCACCTACAAACAAGCAAGATTTCTGTCACAGACCTGTAACTTCTTCTTTAAGAGGCTCCTCTGTCCTCCACTCGTTACCTGTATTAATGGCACCTGTTTGAACTTGTTATCAGTATAAAAGACACCTGTCCACAACCTCCAACAATCACACTCCAAACTCCACTATGGCCAAGACCAAAGAGCTGTCAAAGGACACCAGAAACAAAATTGTAGACCTGCACCAGGCTGGGAAGACTGAATCTGCAATAGGTAAGCAGCTTGGTTTGAAGAAATCAACTGTGGGAGCAATTATTAGGAAATGGAAGACATACAAGACCACTGATAATCTCCCTCGATCTGGGGCTCCACGCAAGATCTCACCCCGTGGGGTCAAAATGATCACAAGAACGGTGAGCAAAAATCCCAGAACCACACGGGGGGACCTAATGAATGACCTGCAGAGAGCTGGGACCAAAGTAACAAAGCCTACCATCAGTAACACACTACGCTGCCAGGGACTCAAATCCTGCAGTACCAGACATGTCCCCCTGCTTAAGCCAGTACATATCCAGGCCCGTCTGATGTTTGCTAGAGAGCATTTGGATGATCCAGAAGAAGATCGGGAGAATGTCATATGGTCAGATGAAACCAAAATATAACTTTTTGGTAAAAACTCAACTCGTCGTGTTTGGAGGACAAAGAATGCTGAGTTGCATCCAAAGAACACCATACCTACTGTGAAGCATGGGGGTGGAAACATCATGCTTTGGGCCTGTTTTTCTGCAAAGGGACCAGGACGACTGATCCGTGTCAAGGAAAGAATGAATGGAGCCATGTATCATGAGATTTTGAGTGAAAACCTCCTTCCATTAGCAAGGGCATTGAAGATGAAACGTGGCTGGGTCTTTCAGCATGACAATGATCCCAAACAAACCGCCCGGGCAACGAAGGAGTGGCTTCGTAAGAAGCATTTCAAGGTCCTGGAGTGGCCTAGCCTGTCTCCAGATCTCAACCCCATAGAAAATCTTTGGAGGGAGTTGAAAATACATGTTGCCCAGCAACAGCCCCAAAACATCACTGCTCTAGAGGAGATCTGCATGGATCTGCATGGAGGAATGGGCAAAAATACCAGCAACAGTGTGTGAAAACCTTGTGAAGACTTACAGAAAACGTTTGATCTCTGTCATTGCCAACAAAGGGTATATAACAAAGTATTGAGATAAACTTTTGTTATTGACCAAATACTTATTTTCCACCATAATTTGCAAATAAATTCATTAAAAATCCTACAATGTGATTTTCTGGATTTTTTTCCTCATTTTGTCTGTCATAGTTGAAGTGTACCTATGTTGAAAATTACAGGCCTCTCTCATCTTTTTAAGTGGGAGAACTTGCACAATTGGTGGCTGACTAAATACTTTTTTTGCCCCACTGTATATAGGCCTATAATTTTTATCCTGGATGACATGAATCCAACTACAGATGTTTTTTTTCAGTGGAAAGTGAAAGCCCCGGGGTAGTTTCACCTCGTACAGATCTAGGATCAGCTTCCCCTCTCCCAATTCTATCCTTAACCATTAGTGAGGGAAATGCAAACCTGACTCCAGATAATATATAGAAACCTGACCCCAGACATTCATAGAAACCTGACCCCAGACATTCAAGAATAATTCATTATATTTCTAGGATTGTCAAACATTCCTTAACCATGTGCCCACATTTGTTTTTCAGTTAAATCCTGCAACTGTTTTCACTATCCTACCTGACATTTCGGCCATTCTTATCTTCACATTATCAAGCCATGTGTTGAGATAACCATCAATATGTCATATCAGATCCTAAGTTACAGTTACAATTCCTTTGAAATTGCTGTAATCAGATGAACTCACATAACATGACATTGTAATGACACCGTCTGCGTGTTCCAAATGACACCCTATTCCCTTTATAGTGCACTACATTTGTAGGGCTCTGGTGGAAAGTAGTGCACTATATAGGGAATAGGGTGCCAATTAGGATGCATTCGGCCTTTGACAAAACCATGGCATTTTGATGTACTGTATAGTGTTTGATGTTGAGGGAGGAAAATGCTGTTCTAAATATAATGTGTGTACAAATGGCTTTTCAATTGACCAGTCGTGCTCTTTACGGCTGGGTGGGTGTACACGGTAGATTCACCGTAAACAAGTTTAACGACATCTGGCAAAAGGACACTTGACACGCACGCAATGACACACAAAGTCCCTGACCACTCTGTTCTTTGACCTGGTATATGGAGACCGTGATATGGCCTCAGGAGGCGACTCCCCCTATACAGCTTCATTCATGGCAAAGTCCTAAGCTTACTCATTAACACTCCTCCTACCCCTCTTCTCTCTATCCAGTGTTTCCAACAGGGTTTCCTATAGGCAGGGCAAAGGCTTTAATAAGCAATATTCCAAACTGCCAAATATTGACACCGAACTGAAATTCTCAAGTCAAACTTTGGAATTGGGGAAGGACTTCTCCCTGTATAAAGGACTTTTCAGTGTATAAATAAGTCAATAGCATTGCTTCAACTAAGTTCCCTAAAGACTAAGACAGTTTGTCTTCCTTCTCATGGAGGTGTGTTTTAGGTTAAATGTCTAAATTACACCGATTCTTGGCAGGATGTTCAGTCCAGTGAAGTCATATGATACCCACACGAGGTAAGCGATATGCGTCCACAATTACTCCCCTGGTGGAAAACGTTATCTGCTGGTCAAGCTCCGTTTAGAGTTCAAGCTCAGAAGGCAGAGAAATAGGTCGCTTGGCCAATTTTAGTGGGAACGTGACCAAATATTTCAATACAATCTTCGAAGAGTTGATTCCTTTCTCTTTCTAAACATGCCTCATCCAACATAAATCTATAGCTCAGAAATCCAAGCTGAAGGCATCTAGTGCTCTGTGAGGAACTGCTCCTGTCTTTCTGTGCACAGGCATTTTGGTAGAGGGACTTGTTAATGAGCTCCCTCACTCTCGCCATACGTATGAAGCAACTGTTGTAACAGAGTGAGCCCTCTCCTTTACTATCAGCATACAGTGAGCGTAACCCCTTAACAAACTGTAAACCTCACATTTCATTTGGACCTTTATCCATATGACAACATGGATGATGATTGTGGCTGTCCTGGGTCTGTATAAGATGGATGTCACATCAGGATGACATAGGGGGCTGTTCGGGCACTGTAGTAAAGTATTGTCCGGGGCCTTATTTGTGGAGTAACTGTTTTTCTGGGTGATTTGAGATGGGGTTTTTTGTGCTTCCAATGACTGTGTTTTTGTATTTTAATGTACAGTGCATTCTGAAGGTATTCAGACCCCTTTCCCTCATCAATCTACACATAATACCCCATAATGACAAAGCAAAAAACAGTTTAGAATGTTTTAGCACATTTTTAAAATATTTTTATTAAATTTCACATTTACATACAGTAGGAGTCAAACATTTGGACACTCCTACATGTTGAGATGTGTCTGTTACTTGAACTCTGTGAAGCAATTATTTGGGCTGCAATTTCTAAGGCTGGTAACTGTAATGAATTGATCCTCTGCAGCAGAGGTAACTCTGGGTCTTCCTTTCCTGTGGCGGTCCTCATGAGAGACAGTTCTTGAAATGTTCCAGTTTGACTAACCTTTATGTCTTAAAGTAATGATGGACTGTTGTTTTCTCTTTACTTATTTGATATGTTCTTGCCATAATATGAACTTGGTCTTTTACCAAATAGGGCTATCTTCTGTATACCAACCCTACCTTGTCACAACACAGCTGATTGGCTCAAACGCATTAAGAAGGAAAGAAATTCCACAAATGAACTTGAACACAAGGCACACCTGTTAATTGAGATGCATGAAGCTGGTTGAGAGAATGCTAAGAGTGTGCAAAGCTGTCATCAAGGCAAAGGGTGGCTACTTTGAAGAATCTCAAATATATTTCAATGACAGCCTACAAAAAGGCAAAAAGCCTCCTGGGGGGACAGAGGCTGCGATTAAAAAAAATAATAATAATAATAATATTGGACAAAACACATCACAACAAGAGAGACACCACAACACTACATAAAGAGAGACCTAAGACAACAACATAGCATGGCAGCAACACCATGCACAGTAATCACATGGAAATGAAAGATATCCTAAATGCTCATGACCTCAAAACAACTGTAAAATAGGCCTATAGTGCAAAATCATAGTATCTCTAGGAAATGTGTAATATGCATCTTTAACTAACTGGAGTTATGAGTCTCTTCTTTAATCCGATGTGTGAAACCACATCATATTAACAACATTTGAGAGTGGATTCATAAATACAGTTGCCTAGGGTTTTCAGTATTTCTCTTAAAGACAACCACTGCAATCTACTTCAATAAAGTATGTCGGGCCATTTCTCGTGTTGGATAGTGACCGAGAGCAGCACACTAGAGAGGGCGGATTGCGAGACGTCAGCACTCCCCAACCCCACTGTATAAATCTGCTCCACCCGCTGACTCCCTCGACACCAAGACCAGTAGGAGCTGCGCGGATTTCTGAACAATGAGGACCACCAACACTAATCTCGAAGCTAGTTTACTTCACACTAACTGGTTTACCTACCCTGAGAAAGCCTTAAACGAAATGGAATTGTACTAAACAACAACTATGGTCTAGATGAAGCATTTTCTTCTTCTTTGGACATAATTCACATTGGACATCGCATAGGCTACCAGTTGATTCCATTCTTAGTTCTCGAACAATCATGGCACGTTCGGTTTTACTGTTGCATGGCACATTTGCTTATTAACCAGTTTTGATGTTTTATTTTTTTATGCCAAGCAGTTATTATTGGACAATTTGTAGAAGTGTAGAGTAGTAGAGTGACTGACATCTGGAATTTAGGAAAAAAACGGTCACTTCGCAGCGCATGGACAGGTTGTCATCGTGAAATTGGATTGAAATTCTATATTATCCTAATTGTTAAATCTTTCAATGGGTTTTAGATATTGAACTCTAAAACATATTAATTTTGTATTCAGCATCTTAAAAAAGTTGGCATGGACCTGATATAAATTGAGGATAACCATCACCCATAGGTTTATCGCCAAGGGAAAATGTTTACTCGGTATTTATGTTCCAACGGGAATTTATTTGACCCAGGGCAGGTTCCTCAATTGGACTAAGTTCTACAATGAAGTTATGGGACACCTTTACCACCTGTTTCGTGCTGCTGAGCAGCGTACATACGAGCCCTCTCCGGAACCGACCATCCACAAAAAGAACACGCGCTTCAGAGAGTCTCCATGACTTCCCGCCAATGCAGCTCAGTATATTTTCAACCAAAAGTCCAGAAACAGCCGACAGGGAAGAGCGATCTGTAGAAACACAATGTAAGTTCAGACATTCTAATTTCTGGAATTAAATCTTGCTACGTAAGTAGGCCACATCACTGACTTGGCTGCAATAGGCCTGCCTCTTGGTCAGACTGGTTTTGCACTACACATGTAATAGTGTTATTTGTTTCAGACGCACAAATATTAGAATAGATCACTCCCAATGACATAAATACAAATACCAATTGAAGGTCCTGAGTTCCCGCACTAACACCCTGGACCAGAGCTAGGTATCAGCTAGGTGCACGTATCTTATCATCTGACCAACCTTCAGATGACAGGACCAGTCAATAACTCTAAAATCACAGGACTCTCTGTCAGATGTAAAGATGCACTCAAATATATTGACGCCCTTGCACAGTTCGCTAATTATTCTAAATACCCATTCAAACAGTTTTGAAAAGAGAAAACAGAACAATCTGCTCCATTGCCACAATATTTGACCACATCTGTAGGACAATCTCAAAGAACATATCATGTAGCCTGTACACAAAATATTGTAGTTTCATGGGAATTCCCCCTTCTCACTTTGTGTGCATAAATGATATACAATTTTTGTGAGAAGTTTTATACTGCTGCGGATGAGGTATGTACCCAGTCTTTTCAGGATGTGATAGTATATACACCGCAGACACTAATTTGCTAATCTCTCTCTCTCTGACAGATAACATGGTTGAGCTTCAGCCAGAGCAGTTTGAGGATGTGGTGGATTTCATCAAAGTCACCATCAGTAGACTAAAAAGCTCGCTACACCTGGGCATGGGCTCAAGGATACGAATGAAACGAGAGAGAAGGAAAGGAGGGAAGGGAGCAACCAGAGGAAAGGACCAGAGGGAGAGGTCTGGGAGCGGACGAGGGAAAGGGGGCAGAGGACAAGGCTGTCTGCTCAAACAGATCCACCTGAATGTGACTGACCTGGGCTTAGGTTATCAAACCAGCGAAGAAATGATCTTCCAGTACTGCAGCGGACCTTGCAGGAACTCGGAAACGAACTACGATAAAATCCTCAACAACCTCACCCAAAACAAGAGGCTTCTGCCGGAAACGCCACCTCACGCTTGCTGTCGACCAGTCGCCTTTGACGATGACCTGTCCTTCCTGGATGACCACTTGATGTACCATACAATGAAGAAGCATTCTGCCCGAAGGTGTGGCTGTGTCTGACCTCCAGCCTCTTGTGTCACTAAGAAGAGAGTCAATAGTAGTGAAAGAACATGGCTTGGATCAAAACCAAGATACATATTGTAGAGGCCATCCTGGATCCATTAAAGGTACATGAAATGAAAGAGCCTACCAATGCTTTGTGTTGTTGATAGGATGATTTAAGAGGCATGCCATACCTCTCCATTGATAATTATATCCCACAACTAACTGATGAGGTCAAAATCAGGATGATTACATCCCACCACTAACTGATGACGTCAAAATCAGGATGATTATATCCCACCACTAACTGATGACGTCAAAATCAGGATGATTACATCCCACCACTAACTGATGACGTCAAAATCAGGATGATTATATCCCACCACTAACTGATGACGTCAAAATCAGGATGATTATATCCCACCACTAACTGATGAGGTCAAAATCAGGATGATTATATCCCACCACTAACTGATGACGTCAAAATCAGGATGATTATATCCCACCACTAACTGATGACGTCAAAATCAGGATGATTATATCCCACCACTAACTGATGATGTCAAAATCATACTGACTATGGATGGTTTTAGATACTGACAATGGACTTAACATGTACAAATAATACTGAAGTACAGTGTGTACAATATTTAGAAAGATTTAATTAACTTATTCTTATTTATTACAGTTTTTTATAATAAAGGAATTATCTTCTTGTTATTCATTTCTATGTCATTTCCTCGATAAGTGCCAAAGGTTTATTAAGTCATGGATAAAAGGTCCATATTATAGGGTTTTGGGGAGAGTAGGCTATTCTATATCCTGGGCCCAGTTTTTTTTATGCATAGAAACAGAATGAATAGAACAGACAAATCGTTGACTTGAATGTGGGCTCGCGTTCTATTTCTATGCATTTAATCCTATCCGATGGGCCAAATCCGGATAGATAACTATTGAAAAACTGGGCCCTGGGTACAGTACCAGTCTGTTTAGCATGGCCTGTGTGTCGTCTATTATTGTCCTCCCGCATCCTGCTCGACTTCGATATAACCATAGTGGTTCCACATCATCATCATCATCAAAAAACATATCAAATCAAATGTATTTATATAGCCCTTTGTACATCAGCTGATATCTCAAAGTGTTGTACAGAAATCCAGCCTAAAACCCCAAACATCAAGCAATGCAGGTGTAGAAGCACAGTGGCTAGGGAAAAACTCCCTAGAAAGGCCAAAACCTAGGAAGAAACCTAGAGAGGAACCAGGCTATGAGTCCCCATGCCAGCCAAAAGAGACCTGCTATCCTGCTCTGGTCTTCAAGGTTTGTGTGCTTGTGCTTTAGTCAGTTGATTGTGTGTTTTTTTTGTTCAGACTAGTGCGCTTGTCTGTATATCAATTATATTATTCTGGTTAAAAAAAGGGAAGGTGTTCTTTATTATTCAAGGTTGAAGAGTTGTGTACTGATCTTATTAAGTTGTATTACTGAACCAAAGTTCTCAAAACAATTTTTTATACAATATTATTTAAAAAAAAAACTTTTTATTGGTTCCAACCGCTGTGTCTTTGGGTGACAACTGCATGTTAATTCATAGGCCTATGTCATCTTTAAATTAGATCACTTTTCTTGTCCATTTTAGATTATTAGTCATTTAAAATAGTTTGCTGGTTGTAAATCAATACCTGGGAATCTTCCGGCTAGCATTTTTTTGATGAATGTATCAACGCCAGTGGAAACCGATTGTAGAGAGGCGAATTAAACAACAATGATAGGTGAATGAGGGGAGAAACACTCTCTTTTCCCATGCTTTCGAATACACCACTAATAGGCCTACAGTCCAATTCAACTTTGCTACATTTTCCAAAACTACTAGCCAAAATATTTTGGACGGCACTACATAGGTCTATCCAGCAAACTAATTTCAAAAGGGTGTGTATGAAATGACTACACCCTAGGTTTGACAACACCTTTCAGATCCCTCGCTGTACAGATCCTCCCTTTTTGAGCTCTGTAAACCTTATGCAGTTGAGAAAAAGAGTCAGATTAGTACTATAGAATCTGTCCTTACACATTGCATTGTTAGGCTCGGGGCTGTAGCCTGTAGGGGCTGTAGCCTAGTGGTTAGAGCGTTGGACTAGTAACCGGAAGGTTGCAAGTTCAAACCCCCGAGCTGACAAGGTACAAATCTGTCGTTCTGCCCCTGAACAAGCAGTTAACCCACTGTTCCTAGGCTGTCATTGAAAATAAGAATTTGTTCTTAACTGACTTGCCTAGTTAAATAAAGGTCAAATAAAAAAATAAAAATCAGTCCTGTGCCCCAATCAGGGCCCACTGCCCTCAATGGATGCCCTAATGACATCATTTCCCTCTCCACTTCTTATGGAATCTTATAACATGTCTGTCATTTCTGGTACTGATGACATGGTGTGTGAGGGTAAAGCTTTGTGGATTATACTACAGGGCTGCTTCACTGGGCATTACACTCCTCCATGGGTTTAGTTTCGTGACGTCTGATCCCCTGACTGGCTACATGCTAACCACTGGGGACTTTGCTATGATCCTTTAAAAGTATAATATTGATCTGGACAATTATTTTGTACGCCTGATTCCCACTATAGGGCCGACCCGAATCGCACTGCGCTGGCTTAGACACCGTTCTTTACACATTGTCCTCTCCAACACTGTTTCAACAACTATGGTGGATGTGTAACCAGGCCAGACCAGTACATCTCGGCTTGGCCCTGTACTGTGAACCAGACTTTACTATCTGCAAATATAAAAAAGGCAGGTCTACACAGTGGCAGGTCTACAAAGAGAGAGGTCTACACAGAGAAAGGTAGGTCTACACAGAGAGAAGTAGGTCTTTATAAATACATTTGCTTGATTGATAGGTCTACACAGAGGTAGGTAGGTCTACACAGAGAGAGGTAGGTCTACACAGAGAGAGGTAGGTAAACAGAGAGAGGTCTACACAGAGGTAGGCAGGTCTACACGGAGAGGTCTACACAGGGGTAGGTCTACACAGAGAGAGGTCTACACAAAGAGTGGTAGGTCTACACAAAGAGAGGTAGGTCTACACAGAGAGAGGTAGGTCTACACAGAGGTAGGCAGGTCTACACAGAGAGAGGTAGGTCTACATAGAGAGAGGTCTACACAAAGAGAGGTAGGTCTACACAGAGAGAGGTCTACACAAAGAGAGGTAGGTCTACACAAAGAGAGGTAGGTCTACACAGAGGTAGGCAGGCCTACGCAAAGAGATGTCTACACAAAGAGAGGTAGGTCTACATAGAGAGAGGTCTACACAAAGAGAGGTAGGTCTACACAGAGAGAGGTCTACACAAAGAGAGGTAGGTCTACACAAAGAGAGGTAGGTCTACACAGAGGTAGGCAGGCCTACACAGAGAGATGTCTACACAAAGAGAGGTAGGTCTACACAGAGGTAGGCAAGTCTACACAGAGAGAGGTAGGTCTACACAAAGAGAGGTAGGTCTACACAGAGGTAGTCAGGCCTACACAGAGAGAGGTCTACACAAAGAGAGGTAGGTCTACACAAAGAGAGGTAGGTCTACACAGAGGTAGGCAGGTCTACACAGAGAGAGGTACGTCTACACAGAGAGAGGTAGGTCTACACAAAGAGAGGTAGGTCTACACAGAGGTAGGCAGGCCTACACAAAGAGAGGTAGGTCTACACAAAGAGAGGTAGGTCTACACAGAGAGAGGTAGGTCTACACAGAGAGAGGTAGGTCTACACAAAGAGAGGTAGGTCTACACAGAGGTAGGCAGGTCTACACAGAGAGAGGCAGGTCTACACAGAGAGAGGCAGGACTACACAGAGAGAGGTAGGTCTACACAGAGGTAGGCAGTTCTACACAGAGAGAGGTCTACACAGAGAGAGTTAGGTCTACACAGAGGTAGGTAGGCCTACACAGAGAGAGGCAGGTCTACATAGAGAGGCAGGTCTACACAGAGAGAGGTAGGTCTACACAGAGAGAGGTAGGTCTACACAGAGAGTGGTATACACAAAAGTAGGTCTACACAGAGGTAGGTCTACATAGAGGCAGCCGTTTCAAACGACATTGTCTGTTTCATCAGTGTTGTCTGTTTCATCAGTGTTATTTTAGACCAGGGGAGAAAACCACACAAAAGGACTAAAATAAAGTGCAAAGCAGTAGGAAGAAGAATGGAGAAGGGAAAATGAAGTCCAATCTTATCAGATGGGGGAAACAGGGAAGCTTCCATGTGAATGTATCGACAACACGAGAGGGAGGTGAAGATGGAGGGCTGTAGAAGAGGTGGAATAGAAAACATGAGATGTAGTGTGGTTGACATGTGATCCAGCCCTCCCCGTCCCCATGGCCTTGACACAATGACTCAGCCCATCGACATAACAGAGGAAACAATTACACGTCCAGGAACAAAGAGGTGACCAGATCGTTAGATGAGCTACACCACAGACTATTGTTAGGGTATCGTAGGACACTTGTAAATGCGGGACAATACCCAACGGCAGAACCTAGACACCGAGTCCAACCAGCTATCTGGTAACAGAACACAGGTGGTGGTAAAGCAGGTGCTAAATACATGTATGAGCTACAACACACTCCTTGTCCCCGGGGGTGCATTTCAAAAGAGCTTTTTCAGATACAAACGGCAATTTCTATAATCAGGACAAAATGGTTGATGATCAGTAGACTTGGCTCTCTCTCTGACGCTGCCATGCGTCAATGTGTGAAAAGACAAAGAATGTGGAAAAAATGACCTCGAACATGAGGTGGGAGGATGATAACATCAGATCGGGGAGGTTAGATCTCACCCACAGCCATACAGTGAGTCAACCTCACCATTACTCTTACATGCACCCCCACCCCCCCTCACTACAGAGGTCAAACCCAGAGCAAGCCATGGTATCACTCACGCAACACCACTTGTCTACTTAAATGACTTGTCTAGTTTCCTTAGAGGTTTTTTGTATATTATCCTTCCTTATTCTTTACATTTGAACAAGGTTTCGTAAAAATAGTACAGTAATAATACTTGTTTTGGCTGCCTGGTATTTTCTGATGAGGTGTAAACTGGAAATGTAATGTAACCTTTTTCAGGTGAGCGTCAGTCAGATGTCTGACTCAAAGCAGACTTATTAAATATTCAGGTGTGCCAAGCCGGGGGGGAAACCTGAGTGTCTCACACCTGTGTAACACTAAGGTGTCTCCCACAGTACAACCAGCTCCCCTCTTACACATAGACTGACTGAATTCAGTCAGAATGTGTCAAGTTCCCCCCAAGGACTGCCATGCACTGCTGTGTTTCATTGTCATTATACTATATGTGTGTGTGTGTGTGTGTGTGTGTGTGTGTGTGTGTGTGTGTGTGTGTGTGTGTGTGTGTGTGTGTGTGTGTGTGTGTGTGTGTGTGTAAGTGTGAATATATCTGTCTGTGATGTTTTCTGTGTGTGTGTTGAGACTGTGATTTAATGCCCTTGAATTTGAGTAACACACGCACAAACACACACACACACACACACACATACAAACACACAGAGAGAGAGCGACAGAGAGAGAGACAAAGAGAGAGGAAGAGAGACAGAGAGAGAGGAAGAGAGAGACAGAGAGAGAGGAAGAGACACAGAGAGAGGAAGAGTGAGTGAGAGAGGGAGAGAGAGGAGACAAAGTGACTTTCCATTCAGGAGCCTGGTTGTCTCTGTGGTTCATAGTTAATTGCTCACAGGAGACAGGAGCAGTGTTTGGTGGAAACTGTCCATACTCCTCCTGCACAGTACATTAAGCAAAGAGGTTACTGCTGACGGCCTGTCTCTTTCTCTTTGGACTGAGCGGCATGGTGCCGTGCCATCCAGCAGCACACAGAGGCACACAGAACTCTGGTCAGTATGGGAAGCACTTCTCCCGGGCGTGACGGTGAGGTGGCCTGCCTCTCCTCTCCTAGGCCACATGACCAGCAGCAGCACAGCAGAGTCACAGAGGAGACAAACTGTCCTCTAGCTGCCCTTTGGGGGGTCTGATGGAAACACAAGAGAAGAGGGGACGGGAGAGGGCAGGTGAGAGAGGAGAGAAGATGGGACGGGAGAGGGGAGAGGTACAACCCCTGGTACAACCCCTGTTAGCCTGGGATTGGAGCATGAGCCCCCCATGAAGGCACCCTATCCTGTATGGGCTCTGGTCAAAAGTAGTGCACTACATAGGGAATAAGGTGGCATTTAGGATGCAGCAGTGGACTACGGTGTCACTACAGCTCAGAGTTCCAGGAGAAAAAAAGAGTTCATTAAGAGAATGACGTTTCGTCTTTACACGATTGAGAATCGAGTTTCATTAAGCAAATGCTTGACGGGCAACGCTTGGTCTTCATTAGACATTAGGTAGGGGTCCGAGACAGACACTCAAACCTGACTGAAAACACCAAAGGCATGTCAACAAATCATTTTTACTGGTATTCTTTTGCATTGTACACATTCACTCATCGGACGGAAGGATCACCGAAGGCCTTCCAAACGAGAGTGTCCTCACCAGGGTGTTTTACAATCAGGGTTTTACAAACGGTACATACAATTGGGGGTGGCTGTATGAAACCGGTAAACTCCCTCTCCTGAACAAAGCAGATAAATTATGCATTTCTGGAAGTAGCGGGAAGGAAAGGATGAGGTCTAGATGTAGCGGGAAGGAAAGGATGAGGTCTAGATGTAGCGAGAAGGATAGGATGAGGTCTAGATGTAGCGGGAAGGAAAGGATGAGGTCTAGATGTAGCGGGAAGGAAAGGATGAGGTCTAGATGTAGCGGGAAGGAAAGGATGAGGTCTAGATGTAGTGAGAAGGAAAGTAGGAAAGGATGAGATCTGGATGTAGTGGGAAGAATAGGATGAGGTCTGGATGTAGCGGGAAGGAAAGGATGAGGTCTAGATGTAGCGGGAAGGAAAGTAGGAAAGGATGAGGTCTGGATGTAGCAGGAAGGATTGGATGAGGTCTAGATGTAGCGAGAAGGATAGGATGAGGTCTAGATGTAGCGAGAATGATTGGATGAGGTCTAGATGTAGCGAGAAGGATTGGATGAGGTCTAGATGTAGCGAGAAGGATAGGATGAGGTCTAGATGTAGCGAGAAGGATAGGATGAGGTCTAGATGTAGCGAGAAGGATAGGATGAGGTCTAGATGGAGCGAGAAGGATAGGATGAGGTCTAGATGTAGCGAGAAGGATTGGATGAGGTCTAGATGTAGCGAGAAGGATAGGATGAGGTCTAGATGTAGCGAGAAGGATAGGATGAGGTCTAGATGTAGCGAGAAGGATAGGATGAGGTCTGGATGTAGCGGGAAGGATAGGACGATGTCTAGATGTAGCAGGAAGGAAAGTAGGAATGGATGAGGTCTGGATGTAGCAGGAAGGATAGGATGATGTCTAGATGTAGCAGGAAGGAAAGTAGGAAAGGATGAGGTCTGGATGTAGCAGGAAGGATTGGATGAGGTCTAGATGTAGCGGGAAGGATTGGATGAGGTCTAGATGTAGCGGGAAGGATTGGATGAGGTCTAGATGTAGCGGGGAGGAAAGGATGAGGTCTGGATGTAGCAGGAAGGATTGGATGAGGTCTAGATGTAGCGAGAAGGATAGGATGAGGTCTAGATGTAGCAGAAAGGAAAGGATGAGGTCTGGATGTAGCAGGAAGGAAAGTAGGAAATGATGATGCCTGGTGTAGTGGGAACAAAAGGATGAGGTCTGGATGTAGCAGGAAAGATTGGATGAGGTCTAGATGTAGCGGGAAGGAAAGGATGAGGTCTAGATGTAGCGGGAAGGAAAGGATGAGGTCTAGATGTAGCGGGAAGGAAAGTAGGAAAGGATGAGGTCTGGATGTAGTGGGAAGGAAAGTAGGAAAGGATGAGGTCTGGATGTAGTGGGAAGGAAAGTAGGAAAGGATGAGGTCTGGATGTAGTGGGAAGGAAAGTAGGAAAGGATGAGGTCTAGATGTAGTGGGAAGGAAAGTAGGAAAGGATGAGGTCTGGATGTAGTGGAAAGGAAAGTAGGAAAGGATGAGATCTGGATGTAGTGGGAAGGAAAGTGGGAAAGGATGAGGTCTGGATACAGCAGGAAGGAAAGTAGGAAAGGTGAGGTCTGGATGCAGCGGGAAGGAAAGTGGGAAAGGATGAGGTCTAGATGTAGTGGGAAGGAAAGTAGGAAAGGATGAGGTCTGGATGTAGTGGGAAGGAAAGTAGGAAAGGATGAGGTCTGGATGTAGTGGGAAGGAAAGTAGGAAAGGATGAGGTCTGGATGCAGCGGGAAGGAAAGTGGGAAAGGATGAGGTCTGGATGCAGTGGGAAGGAAAGTGGGAAAGGATGAGGTCTAGATGTAGTGGGAAGGAAAGTGGGAAAGGATGAGGTCTAGATGTAGTGGGAAGGAAAGTAGGAAAGGATGAGGTCTGGATGCAGTGGGAAGGAAAGTGGGAAAGGATGAGGTCTAGATGTAGTGGGAAGGAAAGTAGGAAAGGATGAGGTCTGGATGTAGTGGGAAGGAAAGTAGGAAAGGATGAGGTCTGGATGTAGTGGGAAGGAAAGTAGGAAAGGATGAGGTCTGGATGCAGCGGGAAGGAAAGTGGGAAAGGATGAGGTTTGGATGCAGCAGGAAGGAAAGTAGGAAAGTTGAGGTCTGCGCTAGCTAAGGGAAAGGAAGCTGGTCAAAGGGGAACATATTACCTTGATGAAAGCAGCTTAATAGTATCCAGCTGTGCAACCTCTGTGTGTGTGTCTGTCAGTCTGTGACGTCATCAGTCAGGGACAGAAACACCAACATGCCCTGGCCCCTGACCCATCTAATCAAGTAAGAGAACAGCTCGGCACTAACACTTCATTGAGCCTGGTTTATGTGTAATCCAAACCTTTTTTCTTGACCAAACAAGATTTATACAGTGTAATATAATTAATTACCATTTGGGGTTAATTCAGATTGTTATCAGGGCTCAGTCTGACATCGTTCTGCTCAGGTCTTTTCATCCATTCTAGTATTGAAGTGAATAACAGGATTGCTTTCAATTTGGGCCAACTGTTCATTAGAGAATTCAGGTGGTCATTTATCTCAATTTGTAGTGAGAAAAGCAAACCTACTTCTAGTTCTGGGTTCCACATCATGGTCTTCTAAGCAATGTTGTTGCAGCCAAAATGGACACACCCTGACCACACCCAACATCTGTTAGTTCCTGTCTGGATCCAGCCAATCCAATCCAAGTCAACCAAACTATGCTACAGTAGGACATTACCTTCCAAACGCAACAGTATGTATAATGTGTGTGCTTCTGCAAAAACACAGCTAGCTAAAACAACAGCATTTATTTTATTTTACCCACAGCGGCTGCCCTAGTTACGGCTTGTGACATTGAGACTTTTCACCCCCTGGGGTGTGCGGGGAGTTGAGGCCGGGACGATCGTGCACAGTTCAGCCATGTCAGGTATGATTGGGCTGGATTGACGGGGGCTGGGTTGGCTGTGTTTTTAGCTCTGCTCTCACCTGGGTCACAGAGGAGAGGAGAGACGAGCCCTGTAGAGGGAGGGAGGCACAGTGAGGAAAGCCTCTAATCTCCCTCCATAAACAGCCAGACCCCTAACTCAACTCCCCAGGAGAGGAAACATCATCTATCCGCAGGTCTGTTTCTTTTAGCTCTCCACCTCCTGTGTTTTCAGCACCGGGCCTAGCTGGCTGGGTTGTTGCCAGGTCTCCTATCACACAGCACCGGGCCTAGCTGGCTGGGTTGTTGCCAGGTCTCCTATCACACAGCACCGGGCCTAGCTGGCTGGGTTGTTGCCAGGTCTCCTATCACACAGCACTGGGCTTAGCTGGCTGGGTTGTTGCCAGGTCTCCTATCACACAGCACCGGGCCTAGCTGGCTGGGTTGTTGCCAGGTCTCCTATCACACAGCACAAGGCCTAGCTGGCTGGGTTGTTGCCAGGTCTCCTATCACACAGCACAAGGCCTAGCTGGCTGGGTTGTTGCCAGGTCTCCTATCACACAGCACCGGGCCTAGCTGGCTGGGTTGTTGCCAGGTCTCCTATCACACAGCACTGGGCCTAGCTGGCTGGGTTGTTGCCAGGTCTCCTATCACACAGCACCGGGCCTAGCTGGCTGGGTTGTTGCCAGGTCTCCTATCACACAGCACCGGGCCTAGCTGGCTGGGTTGTTGCCAGGTCTCCTATCACACAGCACTGGGCCTAGCCTGCTGTTGTAATTAGCAGTAACTTTTTGCTTTTGTTACTGTAAAATGATAATAAAACGTGCCTGTTTCTTCCATTTTTTTTAACACCGAAATAATTGCAATGTGGGGAAACTACTAAATAATTAAGATGAATAATTCCTACTGTGATGTGTTTAAGAATGGTACACAGAAATAGTTGACCTGAATGGCGTGTGAACGGAAAAAGTTCCTCAAAAGGCTTTTTCGGGGATTTGGAGGGTGTGGGTGTGTATAGTATAATCTTTAGATAAAAGGTAAGAGGTAAGCGCTACACTATAGAAAGTTTTGTGTTTATCCAAAGCATTCTTGTCTGAGTGTATGATGGTAGTGGGCTGGTTAGTTTACGTTAGACTGAGTTACAGTCAGGTCTAGGAGCGGGAGAGGTCTGCTCCGAGGGGGAAGAGCCGTTCAGCCCCATCACCGCTCTGAGTGGGAAGAGCCATTCAGCCAGTCAGCCCCATCACTGTTCTGAGGGGGAGGAGCCATTCAGCCAGTCAGCCCCATCAATGTGTTATAATTAGCCTGCTATGCGGGATGAAGTTTCCCCTGGTACAGATCTAGGATCAGCTTCCACAATCCTAAACTTTAACCATTAGTGGGGAAACATGAAAAACTGACCCACGGTCAGCGTCTAGGGGAAACTTCACTCTACTCCGTAACCTAAATACTTCTCCCCAAACAGGAAGCACAACCATTTTATCAGCAGATCCTTCAAAGAAAGCCCACCTTATCTAAACCTGGGCTCCCACGAAGGGTAAGAGAGTGGGTTAGGGCAGGGTAAGAGAGGGGGTTAGGGGAGGCAGCATGCATCATGGCTATATTGGCTATAAAATAACTACTGCAGCATTCATTAGCATTATCATAGGAATAGTGGGGAAGTCTCTAATCTGGAGAGGGAAGATAACATTGCTGCTCACCTAGAGCTCTAAAAGCCCTTTCCTCCGACTCCAGCAGTGTCATCAAAATGCTGCTTCTGCCTCATTTTACATGACCTTTTCATTCTAACTCTTTCAGCTCTCGCTCTAAGTCGGAGTGGGGGAGGCCTATATCTCACAGGTTGAACCAGACCACAGACAAAGTGTTGCAGAGAATGTGCTCCTCGAAATCACAGTTACAGTGAGGGAAACAAGTATTTGATCCCCTGCTGATTTTGTACGTTTGCCCACTGACAAAGAAATGATCAGTCTATCATTTTAATGGTCGGTTTATTTGAACAGTGAGAGACAGAATAACAACAAGAAAATCCAGAAAAACGCATGTCAAAAATGTTATAAATTGATTTGCGGACAGCAGACCACTAACTACAGCATACTGGACAGGTACGGACAGCAGACCACTAACTACAGCATACTGGACAGGTACGGACAGCAGACCACTAACTACAGCATACTGGACAGGTACGGACAGCAGACCACTAACTACAGCATACTGGACAGGTACGGACAGCAGACCACTAACTACAGCATACTGGACAGGTACGGACAGCAGACCACTAACTACAGCATACTGGACAGGTACGGACAGCAGACCACTAACTACAGCATACTGGACAGGTACGGACAGCAGACCACTAACTACAGCATACTGGACAGGTACGGACAGCAGACCACTAACTACAGCATACTGGACAGGTACGGACAGCAGACCACTAACTACAGCATACTGGACAGGTACAGACAGCAGACCACTAATTACAGCATACTGGACAGGTACGGACAGCAGACCACTAACTACAGCATACTGGACAGGTACGGACAGCAGACCACTAACTACAGCATACTGGACAGGTACGGACAGCAGACCACTAACTACAGCATACTGGACAGGTACGGACAGCAGACCACTAACTACAGCATACTGGACAGGTACGGACAGCAGACCACTAACTACAGCATACTGGACAGGTACGGACAGCAGACCACTAACTACAGCATACTGGACAGGTACGGACAGCAGACCACTAACTACAGCATACTGGGCAGGCGGAGAGCCTAATAAAGGTTAGGTTATTGCAGAAGAGGACTGCACAATCCTCGCCTGCCATCAACACCCTGTGATGAACTGGGAGGATGGACTATATACACAGTATACTATATATGCACGTGCTCCACAATGTCTTTGTCTAGTCTCCCACCAGTATTTGTAAAATCGCTTTGCTAAGAAACCCTGAAATAAATGATTTGATATTGATTAAATGTTGTTTATATCCTTGTCACACCCAAAAAAAATGTAAAGCAAAAAAAAAAGTATATTTTTTGTTCTGTTGTGAATTTACAAAGTAACACCTCAACAACGAAACAAAGGTGCAGTACGTGTGCAGTGTACTGTGTCATATCCTCAAAATATCTACATCCATATTTACAGTGGCTTGTGAAAGTATTCACCCCCTTGACATTTTTCCTTTTTTGTTGCCTTACAACCTGGAATTCAAATGGATTTGGGGGGAGGGGGTTGTATAATTTGATTTACACAACAAGCCTACCACTTTGAAGATGCAAAGTATTTTTTATTGTGAAACAAACAACAATTAAGACAAGAAAACGGAAAACTTGAGTGTGCTTAATTAACTATTCATCCCCCCAAAGTCAATACTTTCTAGAGCCACCTGTTGCAGCAATTACAGATGCAAGTCTCTTGGGGTTTGTCTCTATAAGTTTGGCACATCTAGCCACTGGGAGTATTGCCCAATCTTCAAGGCACAACTGCTCCAGCTCCTTCAAGTTGGATGGGTTCTACTGGTGTACAGCAATCTTTAAGTCAGACCACAGATTCTCAATTGGATTGAGGTCTGGGCTTTGACTAGGCCATTCCAATACATTTAAATGTTTCCCCTTAAACCATTCAAGTGTTGCTTTAGCGGTATGCTTAGGGTCATTGTCCTGCTGGAAGGTGAACCTCCATCCCATCTCAAATCTCTGGAAGACAAACAGGTTTCCCTCAAGAATATCCCTGTAATTAGCACCATCCATCATTCCTTCAATTCTGACCAGTTTCCCAGTGCCTGCCGATGAAAAACATCCCCACAGCATGATGCTGCCACCACCATGCTTCACTGTGGGGATGGTATTCTCGGGGTGGTGAGAGATGTTGGGTTTGCGCCAAACATAGCATTTTCCTAGATGGGCAAAAATATAAATGTTTATCTCATCTGACCAGAGTGCCTTCTTACATATGTTTGGGGAGTCTCCCACATGCATTTTGGCAAACAGCAAATGTGTTTGCTTATTTTTTTCTTAAGCAAAGGCTTTTTGTCTGGCCACTCTTCCATAAAGCCCAGCTCTGTGGAGTGTACAACTTAAAGTGGTCCTATGGACAGATACTCCAATCTCCGCTGTGGAGCTTTGCAGCTCCTTCAGGGTTATCTTTGGTCTCTTTGCTGCTTCTCTGATTAATGCCCTCCTTGCCTGGTCCGTGAGTTTTGGTGGGCGGCCCTCTCTTGGCAGGTTTGTTATGGTGCCATATACTTTCCATGTTTTAATAATGGATTTAATGGTACTCTGTGGGATGTTCAAAGTTTCAGATATTTTTTCATAACCCAACCCTGATCTGTACTTCTCCACAACTTTTGTCTTTGTTTGGCGAGCTCCTTGGTCTTCATAGTGCCGCTTGCTTAGTGGTGCCCCTTGCTTAGGGGTGTTGCCTTTCAGAAGAGGTGTATATATACACTGAGATCATGTGACAGATCATGTGACACTTACATAAAGTCCACTTGTGTGAAATCTAAGGAATTATGTGACTTCTGAAGGTAATTGGTTGCACCAGATCTTATTTAGGGGCTTCATAGCAAAGGGGGTGAATACATATGCACGCACCACTTTTCCGTTATTTATTTTTTTGAAACAAGTAATTTTTTTCATTTCACTTCACCAATTTGGACTATTTTGTGTATGTCCATTACATGAAATCCAAATAAAAATACATTTAAATTACAGGTTGTAATGCAACAAAAAAGGTAAAGTGGGGTGAATACTTTTGCAAGCACTGTACCATGGGCCCAACTGACACACTATTTCCTATATAGTGACTTTTGACTTCAGCCCTATAGGCAAAATAAGTGCACTATAAAGGGAATAGGGTGTCATTTGGCATGCAAGCCATGACATTTATTTTATTTAAGCTTTATTTTGACAGGGAATACATATTGAGACCTAGGTCTCTTTTCCAAATGTGCCCTGTATAATAGATTTTAAATACAACATACAGTGCATTCTGAAAGTATTCAGACCCCTTGACTTTTTCCACATTTTGTTACGGTACAGCCTTAACCTAAAATGGATTACATTTTTTAAATATTTTTTATCCTCATCAATCTACCTCCTAGACAGGATTGTGTCGAGTCACAGACCTGTGGAAGGGTACCAAAACATTTCTGCAGCATTGAAGGTCCCCAAGAACACAGTGTCATCCATCATTCTCAAATGGAAGAAGTTTGGAACCACTAAGACTCTTCCTAGATCTGGCTGTCGGGCAAAACTGAGCAATGAGGGAAGAAGGGCCTTGGTCAAGGAGGTGACCAAGAACCCGGTGGTCACTGTGACAGAGCTCCAGAGATCCTCTCTAGAGATGGGAGAACCTGCAGAACTCTACCAATCAGGCCTTTATGGTAGAGTGGCCAGATGGAAGCCACTCCTCAGTAAAATGCGCATGATAGCCCGCTTGGAGTTTGCCAAAAGGCACCTAAAAACTCTCAGACAATGAGAAACAAGATTCTCTGGTCTGATGAAACCAAGATTGAACTCTTTGGCCTGAAAGCCAAGCATCACGTCTGGAGGAAACCTGACACCATCCCTACGGTGAAGCATGGTAGTGGCAGCATCATGCTGTGGGGATGTTTCTCAGCATCATGGACTGGGAGACGAGTCAGGATCGAACGAAATATTAACGGAGCAAAGTACAAAGAGTTCCTTGATGAAAACCTGTTCCAGAGTGCTCAGAACCTCACTGGGGCGAAGGTTCACCTTCCAACAGCACAACAACCCTAAGTACACAGCCAAGACACAGCAGGAGTGGCTTCAGGATAAGTCTCTGAATGTCCTTGAGTGGCTCAGCCAGAGCCCGGACTTGAACCTGATCGAACATCTCTGGAAAGACCTAAAAATAGCTGTGTGACGACACTCTCCATCCAACCTGACAGAGCTTGAGAGGATCTGCAGAGAAGAATGGGAGAAACTCCCCAAATACAGGTGTGCCAAGCTTGTAGCATCATACCCAAGAAGACTCGAGGCTGTAATCACTGGTCAAAGCTGCTTCAACAAAGTACTGAGTAAAGGATCTGAATACTTTTTTTATTTTTTATATATATATATATATACACATTTGCAAACATTTCTAAAAAACAGTTTTTGCTTTGTCATTGTGGGGTATTGTGTGTATATTCATTATTATTATTTTATGAATACATTTTAGAATAAGGCTGTAAAGTAACAATATGTGGAAAAAGTCAAGGGGTCTGAATACTTTCCACACTCACTCACTCACTGTCTGTCTGTCTGTCTGTCTGTCTGTCTGTCTGTCTGTGTGTCTGTGTGTCTGTCTGTGTCTGTCTGTCTGTCCATTAAAATACTAAAATACAGTGATGGGAAGCACGAATAAATCATCACAAATCACCCAGAAAAACAGACACATTCATCCACAAATAATTCCCCAATCAATACTTTAAATAAACAGCACAGTTGAAAAATATATGGCAAATAGAAATCCGAAATGGATGATGTTGAGAGACAGATGGGAGGAGTTGAGTGGAGCTGAAGGGTGGGACTAATAACAAGATAACTAATGTAAAGCATATGGGGTCTGTAAAATGTATATAGGTTCGGAACTTTTGTGAAATAGCACAGTTACAAATAGAAATCCAACTGGATGGACATCAGAAATAGAGGAAGGACTAAGAACAAACAAGAGAGAACTATTGTAAAGTAGACTGTGTCTGTAGAGTGTGTATAAGATGTATGGATTGAAGGTAGAAGCAGAAGTGTTTATTAGTTTACTCCAATTGGGGGATCGGCGGAAGGGTTTGCGGGGAATAATAATAAAGGTATATTCTTTTAAAAAGTATGTATGTCTATATAGGTATGTGTATGTATGTATGTGTATATGTGCATGCGTGTATGGATATATATATTTACCCAAAAAATGTGGGGGATTGGAAATGATGCAGACAATTACATTGGAAGCAACATTCTTTCCTCAATATTAAGCTGATCCACCCCTTAAAGATCAAGAAAGAAATAAAAAAATAAGAGGGAAGTTTATGAATTAGGGCCTTGTCAACAAAAAGGGAGTAATGTAGAGATCTATGGTCTTTAGCGAAGTCCAGCCAACCTTTTGATACAGGATACAGTGATGAGTATCAAAACTGTCACCTGTAACAAAACTAGGGGCATTATGGTAGATATTATCCAAAGGTTAAAGATTAGTAGCAGCTGCACTTTGATAAATAATATCACCCTAATCAAGAACAGATAAAAATATTGACTGAATAATCTACTTCCAGACATGATCTGTTTCTGGTGAAAAAAACTACTTTAAATCTTAGCTTCTGTATTAGTGCCTGTGTGTAGCTGGTGTAGAGGAGTCAGGCGCAGGACAGCAGATATGAGTAATAAACGTAATTTACTCAAATATTCACAAATACAACACAATAAATCGAGCCCACAATAATGGACCGTATTACAAACAATCACTCACTCACAAAGAACCATGGGAGAACACAGGGTTAAATAATGAACAAGTAATTGGGGGATAGAAACCAGGTGTGTAAGACAAGGACAAAACAAATGGAAAATGAAAAGTGGATCGGCGATGGCTAGAAGGCCGGTGACATCGACCGCCGAACGCCGCCCGAACAAGGAGAGGGACAGACAAGGAGGGGACAGACAAGGAGAGGGACAGACAAGGAGAGGGACAGACAAGGAGGGGACAGACAAGGAGAGGGACAGACAAGGAGAGGGACAGACTTCGGCGGAAGTCGTGACAGCTTCTTAACCAGCTCATCTATATGTTTTAAATGTCAAATCCATATCAATCCAAATGCCTAGGTATTTATATGCGGGAACACGTTCGATTGGAGAACCATCTAGATGAGTTAACATGTATTTCTTCTAAAACATTCTTACAAGCGTTTAAATACAACATATGTCTTTAATTTGACCTGTATTAAGCACAAGTTTTAAATCACCAGCCGTGGCAATAGCATACAGTGGGGCAAAAAAGTATTTAGTCAGCCACCAATTGTGCAAGTTCTCCCACTTAAAAAGATGAGAGAGGCCTGTAATTTTCATCATAGGTACACTTCACCTACGACAGACAAAATGAGAAAAAAAATCACATTGTTTTTAATGAATTTATTTGCAAATTATGTTTTTTTTCCCCCCCACTGTACACAACAGTATCTTCTGCATATAGGTGAAGTTTACAGTTTCTTACAGAGTGACCAATGGTGTTTATATAAATAGTGAAGAGAACAGATTCCAAAATCAGCCCCTGTGGTACATCTTTATGCACGTCAAGAAATTCAGACTTAACCTCATCAATCACGCTGGTCTGAGTTCTGTCACTAAGATAATCATGAAACCATGAACAGTCGTCAGAGCTCAGGCCTATCGAGGACAACGTAGTCAATAAAATAGCGTGAGTTTCAAGAGTTTTGACTGGTCCACAAACAAAACAGCACATTTCATTTTAGTGTGTAAAGCTTTGACAAGATCATTAACTACTAAAGTGGTAGCTGTAATAGTGCTATGTCCAGGACTAAACCCTGATTGGTTTACATTCTAAATACATTTCTCAGATAAAAAAAAAAGAGCAAAGTTGTACATTTACCAAGGATTCTAGAATCTTAGCTAGACAAAGAAGCCTTGAAATGGGCCGATAATGATTAAGATCTCTACTATCCCCGTCCTTATGAAGTGGCAGCACAAGAGCTGATTTACATACTTTAGGAATATTTCCTGATAACAATGATAAATAACTAATGTGGGTTATTGAGCCAACAATGATGGGCTCTGCACACTTAAGAAGACCAGGATCCAATTATTGTTGTTTATTGCTAGCAAAGCATCCAGGACTTATTTTTCTGTAAATAACCTAAAAGAAAAGCTTTGACTATCATTTCTCTGATCATTCAGCAAGTTTCTACCTATCCGCATCCAGCCTAGTATCATTGTGAATAAGCTTAGAAGTTATTCCAGAGCCCGCTGAAATAAACTGGTGTTTAAATGCATTAATAACTGATTGTTTTCCTTTAGCCTGTGAGAAGGGAGACTATTAGAGTGCCATTCTATCCTATCATGCCAAGGCTGCAGTGGTAAGACAAATCAAGTATTTAACACAAAGACACAGACAACATACTCTAATATGGGTCTTTAACCAACAAACAACATACACTATTATGGGTCTTTAACCAACAAACAACATACACTAATATGGGTCTTTAACCAACAGACACTAACATACACTAATATGGGTCTTTAACCAACAAACAACATACACTATTATGGGTCTTTAACCAACAGACACTAACATACACTAACATGACCAGTGGCTTCTGACTAACAGATGGAGTCATTCCACGTCAAATCAACAAGCCATAGCATCCCACTATGGCATGTTGTGATCAAGTGTATATTTTCATCTCATGGTGATGGTATAGTGTCAAAATCTCTGTGTTCATTTGACATGGAATGACACAAAATCGATGAATCAATAAATACCATTTTCATAGTCTCCTACAGCAGCACAGTACAGCATACATCCTGACGCCGAGTTGTTCAGAATACAGATAAAATATCACTACTTGACATTTAAAATGGGGTCAAGTTTAATTTTGTCTGATTCAAATCAAATCAAATTGTATTTGTCACATGCAACAAATACAGTGAAATGCTTACTTACAAGCCTTTAATCAACAATGCAGTTCAAGAAATACAGTGAAGAAAAAATGTATCAAATCAAATGTTATTGGTCGCATACACATGTTAATGCGAGTGTAGCGAAATGCTTGTGCTTCTAGTTCCAACAGTGCAGTAATACCTAAGAAGTAATCGAACAATTACACAACTACTACCTAATACACACACATCTAAAGGGATAGAATAAGAATATATACATGTAAATATATGGATGAGCGATGACCGAGCGGCATAGGCAAGATGCAATGGTATAAAATACAGTATATACACATGAGATGAGTAATGTAAGATATGTAAACATTAAAGTGGCATTATTTAAAGTGACTAGTGATCCATTTATTAAAGTGGCCAATGATTTGAGTTTGTATGTAGGCAGCTGCCTCTCTGTGTTAGTGACGTCAGTTTAATAGTCTAATGGTCTTGAGATTGAAAAACAGCTTCTATCTCTCGGTCCCAGCTTTGATGCACCTGTACTGACCTCGCCTTCTGGATGGTAGCAGGGTGAACAGGCAGTGGCTCAGGTGGTTGTTGTCCTTGATGATCTTTTTGGCCTTCCTGTGACATCGGGTGCTGTAGGTGTCCTGGAGGGCAGGTAGTTTGCCCCCGGTGATGCGTTGTGCAGACCGCACCACCCTCTGGAGAGCCTTGTGGTTGAAGGTGGTGCAGTTTCCGTACTAGGCGGTGATACAGCCCGACAGGATGCTCTCAATTGTGCATTTGTAAAAATTTGTGAGGGTTTTAGGTGACAAGCCAAATTTCTTCAGCCTCCTGAGGCTGACTAACTAAATCAACTAAAGTTTTAAAAAATTGAATAAAAAGTATTATTGTTATTTTATATAACAATAACAAGGCTATATACAGGTGTATTGGCACCAAGTCAATGTGTGGGGGTACAGGTTAGTCAAGGTAATTTGTACATGTAGGTATGGTTAAAGTGACTATGCATAGACAATCAACAGCAAGTAGCAGCAGTGTAAAAACAAAGGGAAGAGAGGTGTCAATGTAAATAGTCCGAGTGGCCATTTGGCTTGGGGGTAGAAGCTGTTAAGGAGTCTTTAGGACCTAGACTTGGCGCTCAAGTTTGTACATCTAGTCAGCAAGCGACAACTACTGTAATGTTATCTTCATCTAACCTTACACCAACTTGTAATTAAAATGAATGGAAAACTCCACAGAGGTGTCATTCATCACTTGTTTTGTTCCAGACAGGGTCAGGCTCAGAACCTAATCACACACATTCACCGAGACATAAAAGGAAACGCTTTTCTACAACACAAAGGAAACATGTTGAAGACAGGCATAAAATTAACACTTCTATTCACACAGACATTTGAGAGAGTGTTTCCAAGAAATCTGGACATAGAGTTCAGAAGAACAGGATACCAAACCATAGAATTGAACTACATAGTGAAACAATGGAGTATCTCCTCAGACAAGTATAGATAGATACTGAAATAGATATAAAAATGTCAGAGCGGTTCATAATCAAAGACCAATTTCAGCAAGACAAAATGTTACTTGAGGGCTTTTGACAAAGGGGCAAAAAAAGAGAGTGACAATCGCTCAGGGTTGTGGCCGCACAGAGGCAGGTTAAGAAGAATTCAGAGTGTTTTCCTCTCTCCATCTGTAGAACATCACTTCTGTCTGTCAGGGGACAGATGGGAGAGACAATTAACACGTACTGGGATGCCTCTAATGAACATGACATAGTACCTGTTGAAAACCACAGATACCTCATGCCAAAATAGAAAATGGATGACGTCATCATGCTTCCTGTGAGTGTCTCTGTGTTCATGTTGCTTAAGAGGAAGGGACAGATCCCTGGCTGCTCTCTGTGTCTCTAGAGAAAAATGCTACATGAAAGAGCATTCACCGTAGCTGTGCTATTGACTTCCCTGGTCGAGGTCAGCAACAGAGCATATTATTAATTCATGTTCCATGTCTTTGGCTCCAATGACCCAGGGAAGAGGGGCTAATGCATCATGCAGTGAGTGCTGTGCTGTTGGCCACAGCCCCACGAGGGTTCAGTAGGAAGGTGTTTCCTCATTCCTCTCTAACTCAACCATAGCGGCGGTCTTCCAGGTGGATCTGTGTCTTTTTTAGTGGGTAAAACAAGGATGAAGAGCTATTGTACCCGTGTCAAATAGAGGCTAACTAGACATCGTGGCACTGTCTAAATCTTTTAAATACACTCATTTACTGCAGTGTGAGTGAAGCCTTTACCAATATTTCACTGAACGGGGCAACGGTGCTGCTGAATCCAATCTGACCCCTGACCTTTTGTATGCCTTAAACAACTTTGTTAGCGGGTGACTGGGAAGAAGTCTTTCACACCTACATTGTCCTCACCGTACATCTGCCCTGACACCTTCTACGACCACAGACAAACAGGCAGCATAGTGCGAACACTTCAGAGGTATTCTTTAAGTGATTAGTTTTTCCACTGACAACGGACATAAACTGTCTTACATCCACTAATAAGGTGAGGACAGCATTAGTCTGGACAGCTCCAGTCCTATATAGCTAGAAAAGGTTTGTGATTAGGGACGGTAACACTTTACATGGGTTGCCTGTTTTGCATGTTATTTTGGCATTAATACGTGTCACATATCAGTTTGTAAACAATGTTAAAAAAATATGTAATAAAGCTGTATACAAAAAAATTCTCTTTTTCTTTTCTTGAGTAAGTCAGCTCCAAAATGCAGGTGTTTCAACCTAGCTCAGTGCTTTCTGTGGTGGTGGTGGTGGGGTAAGACAGCAGAAGATAGAGTGTTGCGCCGTGATTGGCTCGGGGTTCTGTCACTCGTGGGAACACTACGTCACCGCAAAATCTAAGGGGAGAGCTACAAAATTGTAGCCCCTTGGGTGCTGCCATAGAGTTACATTAGAAGTGCCCATCCAAGAAGGCTCAAGGTCATTGGACACAGATAAAATGATGTCAAATCATGTTATATGTAGAGTAGTTTTGATTGAAGTGATCATGTCAACAAACTTTCAAAATCTTAGCTAGCAGTCATCATGAATCAATTCGACAATCTACTGGCAAATCCTTTTCAATTACTTGTCATATGAAGAGAAATAATGAAGAAAAATTATAGCTAAAATGTATCAGTGCTCATCGGCTATTGGACAAACATTACACAAGTTGGAAATCGCAAATTCAACAATGAGTGGTTTAGAAGGAATCAGTGATAGTGGCTAACGTTAACTTCAAGCATTACAAAGCAATCACTAGCCTGCTTTTCAGTGTAGTGGCTGTGTGGTCCCAAGTCTGGGATAAAGGAACTATTTTCCAAGTTTAAAATGATCAAAATTCAACATTGGCCATGCTGTCAATTAAGCATGATTTGTGCCGCGCTCAAAACAACTAAACTCGGAACTGCGAAAACTTGAGTCTGGAATAAACGAGCTCCGACTGTGAAAGAATATTTTGAACAGTCATCCAATTTGGAATTGTAAATCCGGCTTCTTTCTAGAGCTACGAACTGAAGATCACTGACATCATCATGACTCGACCTTGTCCCCTCCGAGTTCCCAGTTGTTTTGAAAGCACCATAACATTTTGAGAATGTCAGACTTTGATGACAAAATCTTCCCACGAAGGAACCACCTTCCTGTTCAAGTGAGCACAGCACAAGATCCAAAAATGTATTGTATGCTGCTGCATAAATGTAATATGCCAGGGAGATGTGTATACTGTAGCTAAGAAAGTAATACTGTGTGTATGTTGTGTAGTAAGATGTTAGAAGCCCATGTGCCTCACCCTAATAATTTGGTATATTTACCCCTCTTAATTTCACCTGCTGTTCTGACTTGGTGGTGCACATGTAGCCTATAACATGTTCTAGAGAAACATAATCATTGAATATTGTAAGAGCGGTCATTGTCTGCTTACATGCCCCCTTAAATTATCCTACGACTCTGACTTGGTGTACAGGGATAATACTGAGAACGGCCCATGTTCTGATTCTTATCCTCTCGTCATCCCCTTATGCCATAGTTTGTACATCTCAATTGTCATTAGAAACCACATTTGTTAAGCAAGTCAGTCAAATCAGCTATGTTTTTAAAAGACAGTAAATGAGTCTGAATGAACTGTTTCGCTGCCAGACAAGGCTCTGCTGATAGCCAGGTGTAGCAGTGGTAAGACGTTGGGAAAGCTTTATGTAGGCCATTTGTGTGTACCGTTTGTCCCCGTTATAGTACAACTATCGCATTGTTTAGTGTTGTGTAGTGGCTTGCTAGCCCGCATCCCATGTTTGTTTTGCCCCACCAAGATTCACGTAATAAAATCCTCACTGTTTACAAAGCGTGTGTGTGGTGAATCTGCCAGATCAGAAGCAATAGAGATGACCCGGGATGTTCTCTTGATAAGTGCATGAATTGGACCATTTTCCTTTCTTGTTAACCATTCAAAATTTAATGAGAACTTTGTCAGGGAAAATGTATGGAGTAAAAAGTACATTCTTTTCTTTAGGCATGAAGTAGTAAAAGTTGTCACAAATATGAAGAGTAAAGTACACATACCACAAAACTATTTCAGTAGTACTTTTCTTTAAGTACTTTATACCTCTGTAGAGATGTAAAGGAAGGTGCACAGGATAGTCCTTAATCAAATATGTAACATCAGAAACTCTCAAGCAGAAAGATGGCTATGGAGTTAAAGTGTCACCAAAATTGGATTCTGAATTTACTGCAATTCTAACTACAACCCACTAGAATAACCCCCGCCCCACATTTCAATTCTAACTACAACCCACTAGAATAACCCCCGCCCCACATTTCAATTCTAACTACAACCCACTAGAATAACCCCCGCCCCACATTTCAATTCTAACTACAACCCACTAGAATAACCCCCGCCCCACATTTCAATTCTAACTACAACCCCCACCCCACATTTTTTTTTAAATAAATAAAAATAGCTTTTGGAATTTAACTATTTGTTAAGGAGTGCTTTGCTCACAGGCATAGCTAACTGTTGTAATGGGGGCTTAACAGAATTGACTTATCAGTGGCGTGGTCTTCTTGAGATGTCTGCAGACAATGATGAACTTACCACATGCAAAGGTATCAGATCGTGCCTCCCGAGTGGCGCAGTGGTCTAAGGTACTGCAGCGCTAGCTGTGCCACTAGAGTCAGGGTTCAAGTCCAGGCTTTGATGCAGCTGGCTGTGACTGGGAGACCAATGGGGCGAGACACAATAGGCCCCAGCGCCTTCCGGGTTTTTTACTTTACCTTTATTTAACCAGGTAGGACAGTTGAGAACAAGTTCTCATCTACAACTGCGACCTGGCCAAGATATAGCAAAACAGTGCAACAGTTACACATTGGATAAACAAACATGCAGTAAATAACACAAAATAAAAATAATTATACAGTGTGAAAATGTAGTAAGATTAGAGGTAAGGCAATAAATAGGCCGTAGTGGCAAAATATTTACAATTTAGAAATTAAACACTGGAGTGATAGATGTGCAGAAGATGAATGTGCAAGTAGAGATACTGGGGTGCAAAGGAGCAAAACAAGTAATATGGGGATGAGTTAATCGGGTGGGCTATTTACAGATGGGCTGTGGTTCAGGTGCAATGAGCGGTAAGCTGCTCCGACAGCTGATGCTTAAAGTCAGCTGTCAGGGGAGGGTTTGGCCAGCATGGATGTTCTTGTCCCATCACGCACTAGCGACTCCTGGGGCGGCCGGGCACAGTGCACGCTGACACGGTCGCCAGGTGTACGGTGTTTCCTCTGACACATTGGTGCAGCTGGCTTCCGGGTTAAACGGGCATTGTGTCAAGAAACAGTGTAGCTTGGTTCGGGTTGCGTTTCAAGGGATGCACGGCTCTCGACCTTTACCTCTCAAGTCCATAAGGGAGTTGCAAGACTAACTAGCAATTGGATACCTTTAAAAAAAATGGTGGTATCAGAGAGCAGGGTTGTATTCATTAGTGCAAACCATAGCAACAACCGTTTGGTTTCATGTGAATACACCACATGTATAGGTAATAGAGACCCAAAATAATAGTCCTGTTCCATTTCATTATGTGGTGCAGCCTAGAGTATGTCTATGACTGAGTATGTGAGTCTAAAAGGAAGAAGTAAATGTAGGTACAAACCAACAGAAACTATTTAGGCCGTAGTTTACATCGTATTGCATGGACTAAACACTGTTGTTATGAGTGGGTAACGTGTCTATATCTGAATAAGTATGACTGGCAAAAAACAAACAAACATGGAAATATTGGGGATACGTATCTTTATTTAAAGCATCACAAACTGCAGCGAAAAACAAACCATAATATAAATTTCACCCGACCAGAAACTGTTGTATTTTAAATCTAGCTTTACACTGCCCTCTAGTGGCTGATATGAGAACCACCACAACATTAAAATACCTTACAAAGAGGTTTAACACCCATTATCTAACCCAGGGGTACTTGAACAAAGTAAAACTCCTATTGAAACATGTTTTCTACCAGCACCCAATACAGTCTTCCCATCTGGTCTCACAAGTTCCCAATGCTTTAGAGCAGTGACCAGGGAAACTGCAGAAGATGGTGCGGCCCTTTGGAACTGATGTTCTGCTCACCGTGGTCAGTAAAGACGTCACTTAGAAGAGAAGAAAAGCTGCACTCATCCCAACAGGCAAAACTGGTTGTCAATGATGTCATTTCAACTAGTTTCTGTTGTCACAACAAACCAAGTTTTGCCCGCTGGGATGGTTCCAATGGAATGAATGGAATAACCAAGTAAAGAGTTAGAGCTCATGTCAGCTTTTATAGTAAAGCATGGAACTACATGCTATTTACTTTAGCGATGAAGCTCTCCATAATGTCCTTCATCTTCTGAATGTCCACCTCGTCCTCCCGGAAAGCTTCCGCGTACACCCTGTCTACTCGCTTGTGTTGATCCTCTAAGAATTTCTGGAAATGATCACAATGTGAATTTCAGGCTCAGTCATTGTCAAATCAAGTTGTTATTGTAAAAAGGAATATCAAGACAAGGAATAAAATACATATTTAAATAAAGACGAGATGTGCACGAGGTCAGTGGCTTTGTGAACGACAGGTTAGGGGCAAGATGGAGACTGACCTCTACAATGGACAGGTGGTTGGCAGCCGTGGTTAACACACTGGCAAGGTTGTTAACCACAGTCCGCCGCTCCTCATTGGTTTCTTGCAGGACAAGATGGTACCTGTGGAGTAGAAAGACAAATACTGTGGTGGTGGGGGGGGGGGGGGTCAACAATGAACAATGAAAACAAACTTCACGTGGTTGTGAAATAATTGTAAAGCCCTAAACATACCGTACGTAAATAAAGTATCATTGTCCGGGCCAGAACGGCTCATAGGCCAGGAGCATATCTCCTGTTTTTGTTGTGTGAGGCAGCTTGATGTACAAGCACACCCCCTGGACAGGACGCTAGTTTAACCCTTGTATCTCTGCACATTGTAAATATGGTATTGGAACTGACCCTGTATATAAACAGTAGCTTATTTACTGTCTCATGTTATTCATGGTTCTATTTCTTGTGTGTTCTTTTCCTACTTTACATTAGTATTTTTACTACTGATGATTACTGCCATGTCAGTCAGGAAAGAAAGGCATTTCACTGTAGTTGTGCCCGTGACAATAAAACTTGAAACTACGCCCTGTAGCCCTCAACATTGTGATTTGGTCCAAAATAATTGGTAGGAGGAGCACTACTCACTGTTGCTGTGCAGCTTTTAGCTGCTCCACAGACTCATCATAGCCCAGGGTCACCTTCTTCTCCAGCAGCTTGCGGTGGGTCTCCACAGACTCCATCTCAGCAGACCACTTCTGCTCCTCATGGGCAATGTCCTACACACCACAGAGAGAGGGATGTCATTTTTCTAAATGATAAAAAAACACAGTTTAACCACAGATGTGGAAACAATACATTTAAAATAAATGGCTTCATCAATAAGTGTATCGATGACGTCGTCCCCACAGTGACCGTACGTACATACCCCAACCAGAAACCATGGGTTACAGGCAGCATCCGCACTGAGCTAACGGCTAGAGCTGCTACTTTCAAGGAGCGGGACTCTAACCTGGAAACTTATAAGAAATCCAATACAAGATTGAGTCTTACTACACCGGCTCTCAGTGGAGCAGGTTGAGAGCTTCTAGTCAAATGGCTACACAGACTATTCACATCCCCCTCCCACTCTCTGTTATCATTTATGCAGTCACTTTAAATAACTCTACATAGGAAAACCTTGGATGGACCAATGATTAACTTCCTGATCAATAAATGACTGGCCTGTGAAGCAATATTTCAGATGGGTTCCTGTATACAATATTCAAACATTTGTAATATTGAAAATATAACCCACCTGCATGTCTTGTTCGAGCTGCTCGTCGAGCCTACGGATTTGCTCTCTCAGTTGTTTCAAGTCATTCGCTTTATCTGAAATATTGGAATTCACCTGAAAGAGAAAAAAGACCCACGTTAAGAAAAAAAAACACCCCAAAAATGGGACAAAACCTTCGGACTTCTAAGAAACACAGTGAAATGTCTCGGCACCTGTTCTATGGACTCCTCCAGGCTTAGTTTCATGTCTGTCAGTCGACTACACTCCTCGTCCACATCAGTGATCAGTTTCCTCAGTAGTTGCTGTAGAGAATAAGCCACAGAATTAGGTCCAGATACACAACTGTTGTAATAAAGCGATTGTTCGATGAGAACTAAATCGCCATACTTGAATCTGTGTTCTGCATTGAACCACGGTGGACGGTCCGTATTCTGTGGAGGTCCTGATTTCAAAGTCGTGGCCGCATGCGTTCTCGGCAGACACGGGGATGAGCTTCAGTTTGCGGGCAAGCTTGTGGTACTCGGCCAGCTTCACTTCGGCCTAAATCATTAGCAGTGGATAAGACTGAGAAGACTGTTCAGCACTGGCTCATAGCTAGCTAGTCATTTAAAAAACAATACTTATTGAACCTTTATTTACCAGACAGATGAGTATAGAATGCAGTCGTATCAGGCCAGCATCCTATTCCTTACCGTCTCCTTGGCCTTGGCCAGAGCGATCTCCTCGTTCCACATGTGCTGCTCGGCCTGCTCCAGGCTCTTGCTCAGGCTGTTGATGGTCTGCTGCAGCTCCCTCTTCTCCCAGTTGATCCTCTCAATGTCTGCGGGAGTGAACTTCTGGGTGGACAAGATGTGTTGGAGCCGGGACTCCTCCTGTTTTAGGGTCTCCACTTGCAGTCCTACACAGGACAACGTTTCAGGATTTCCAGGAGAGTAGCAATTAAAAAAAAAAAAGAAGGTACATTTTAATGGATTTTCACATTTTGTTTAAACAGGGAATGAGAGGAAGTGGGGACAGATAGAGAGATGTGTCAGAGGGCAGTAGACCACATATACAGACACTTTAGAAAGAGAAAAGTGTCCTGGAGGCTGCATCAATACCGCAAGACCAGCTAAACCACAAGAGTAGCAATGTTTGGTCGTGGTTTTTTACCCGATGCTTCCAGCTCCTCGGCCAATCCAGAGGCTTTGTTCTCCAGGTTGGCTTTGAAAGACTCCAGGTTACTGCGATAACTCTGCAGCTTCTGCAGGTCTGTCTGAAGTTTGACTTTCTCCGTTCTTTTGACCATCAATCGGTCCTGCTCCAAAGTGAATAAAATGGTTACAAATATAGTGAATCAAATTTGCTCTGTTCAAACGTAACTGGCACGTTTGCTCATCGACTGCTTAAACTAGGTGAGATGTGTACAATATTCAGTCGCAGAACTTGGAAAAATCTATAAATACAGTGCAGTCGGAAAGTATTCAGACCACTTGACTTTTGCCACATTTGTTCCATTCTAAAATAGATTAAATTGTGTTTTTTCCCCCCATCAAAATACACACTATAGCCTGTAATGACAAAGCAAACACAATTTCTATCAATTGCAGCAAATTTTTGCAAAATAAAAAACGGAAATATCACATTTACATAAGTATTCAGACCCTTTACTCAGTACTTTGTTGAAGCACCTTTGGCAGCGATTACAGCCTTGAGACTTCTTGGGTATGACACTACAAGCTTGGCACACCTCTATTTGGTTCGTTTGTCCTATTCTTCTCTGCAGATCATCTCAAGCTCTATCAGGTTGGATGGGGACCATCACTGCACAGCTATTTTCAGGTCTCTCCAGAGATGTTCTATTGGGTTCAAGTCCGGGCTCTGTCTGTTGCCCAAAGCCACTCCTGCGTTGCCTTGGCATTGTGCTTGTTGTCCTGTTGGAAGGTGAATCTTCGTCTGGGGTCCTGAGCAGGTTTTCAGCAAGGATCTCTCTGAACTCTGGATCAAGGCCCTTCTCCCCCGATTGCTCTTTGTGTCTTCCATTTAAGAATTATGGAGGCCACTGTGAACTTGGGGACCTTCAATGCTGCAGACATTTTTTGGTACGCTTCTCCAGATCTGTGCCTCGACACAATCCTGTCTCGGAGCTCTACGGACAATTCCTTCAACCTCATGGCTTGATTTTTGAACTGTCAACTGTGGGACCTTATATAGACAGGTGTGTGCCTTTCCAAATCATGTCCAATCAATTGAATTTACCACAACTTGGGAGTCGAAGTTAACACATAAAAATGTTTATCTTTGTCACTATGGGGTATTGTGTGTAAGTTGATGAGGGAAAATATTTTATACATTTGATAATTAGGCTGTAACATAACAAAATGTGGAATATTTTCAGAATGCACTGTATATACAGACCTTAGATTAAAAGGACGAACCGTTTGACTTTCTTTCTCCAGTCGTTCAACCTCATCACTCAGAATCCTGTACTTCTCCTCCATGGATGCGAGAAGCCCTTCGTCAACGTTGTAAAGTCTCTCTGTAAATATAAAGTTGACGTTTTATGCGCTTGTTGCTGGTTATTTTTATATGTTCATTTGGAAGGAAAAGGCACAACTCACAATTAAAAACAATGACTTTGTCATCACTGCTTACTTAGTTTAGCAAGATAATCTGCATCCTCTTCATCAAATGTATCCGCTCCTTGCATGAACTTGTTGTATGTTTCAGCGGTGTAGTCCAGAAAGAGCTAGAAACGGAAGGGAGCGTCCAGGGTCAAATAGAAACCTAACATCCTAAATGGTTTTGTTGTGAGTAAGTTGTTTCTGTACCTTGTTGAACTCAACCCCGTCCTCAATCTCAGTGCTTCCGTCAGAGAAATCAGCAAAGAGCAGGTCCTGATCACTCATACAGCAAAAGACCTGCAAAACAACCAGAACAAATTCAAGGAAACATACAGTATTATACAGAGCCCCGACTGCATGGAACTCCCATCTTGAACAACAAAACCTGGTTTCAAAAATAAAGTACTCGTTCACTGCACAAGGCCTCTGCCCCATGTGACCTAACTTTGTTGTTCACGTATTGACAAGTAACTAATAGATGCACACACAATCCATGTTTTTAAATATGTAAATTGTAAAGGATTTCGTTATGTCGAAGCCCAGTAAGACTAGTGGTCGCCATTGGCGTCGGCTAATGGGGATCCTGATAAAAAATGTTTTATATACATTCATTATTCAAACCTTCATTTAGACAATGTTATTAATGAGTTTAGAGATTAGGTAGTATTCTGCTGTACTAATACCCACCTTCACAGTATCGATGAGCCAGACAACAGCCCCCAAGACCTGTGGCCATGTATGTGGTGCCCCCACAGAGTACATGGAACTTTTGGAGAGAACAAATGGATACCTGCCATCAGAAATATACAGTCAGTATCATAGAATGAGGAATGGGCTAGCGTACAAAAACCAGATGCAAACAGCAAATGATCACATCTGAGTCCCAAATAGCACCATATTCTCTATGTAGGGCACTACCTTTGGCCAGGGCCTATAGGGATGCCATTTGGGACACAGACCATTTTTAACATGTACGGCAGAATGAGCTCATTTAAAAAATGTTTCAATGTAACCTTTATCTCGGCAAGTCAGTTAACTTCTTGGTGACAGGGGGCAGTATTTTCATGTCCGGATGAAATGCATGCCCAAATTCAACTGCCTGCTACTCATCCCCAGAAGATAATATATGCATATTATTAGTAGATTTGGATAGAAAACACTCTGTTTGAATCATGTCTGTGAGTATAACAGAACTTATTTAGCAGGCGAAACCCCGAGGACAAACTATTCCGTTTTTTTTTTTTTTTGAGGTCACTCTTTTCAATAAGTTTTCATTGGGAATCCAGATTTCTAAGGGACCTTCTTGCAGTTCCTACCGCTTCCACTGGATGTCACCAGTCTTTAGAAATTGGTTGAGGTTTTTCCTTTGTGGAATGAAGTAGCCCTGTTCAAAACGAGGGTCACTTCAAGTGTACTGTTAAAATAAGGCGCGTGACCAGAAAGCTAGCTACAGTTTGTTTTCCTCCTGTATTGAACAGAGATCACCCAGTCTTCAATTTTATTGATTATTTAAGTTAAAAAATACCTAAAGTTGTATTACAAAAGTAGTTTGAAATGTTTTGGCAAAGTATACAGGTAACTTTTGAGATATTTTGCAGTCACGTTGTGCAAGTTGGAACCGGTATTTTTCTGGATCAAACGTGCCAAATAAATGGACATTTTGGAGATATATCGACGGAATTAATCAGACAAAAGGACCATTTGTGATGTTTATGGGACATATTGGAGTGCCAACAAAAGAAGCTCGTCAAAGGTAAGGCATGATTTATATTTTTATTTCTGCATTTTGTCGTGCCTGCGGGGTTGAAATATGCTTTCTCTCTATGTTTACGGAGGTGCTACCCTCAGATAATAGCATCGTTTGCTTTTGCCGAAAAGCCTTTTGGAAATCTGACATGTTGGCTGGATTCACAAGTGTAGCTTTAATTTGGTATCTTCCATGTGTGATTTCATGAAAGTTCGATTTTTATAGTAATTTATTTGAATTTGGCGCTCTGCATTTTCACTGGCTTTTGGCCAGGTGGGACGCTGGCGTCCCACATATCCCAGAGAGGTTAAGAACAAATTATTTATTTATTTACAACGACAGCCTACTTGGGAACAGTGGGTTAACTGCCTTGTTCAGGGGCAGAACGACTTTTTTTTTTTTTACCTTGTCGGCTCGGGGATTCGATGCAGCAACGAGATTACTGGCCCAACACTCTAACCACTATTTACCCCAAGTCTTTGAGAATCCTGGGGACCTCTTCCTCCACTTTGGAGGTGGGCATCTGGAAGGTGGGGTCCAGGAGGCAGTAGATGAACTCAAAGATCTTTAGGAACTCCTTGGTGGAGGGCGACTGGAGAGACTTTACTGACATTGAACCCGAAAAGCCCTTCTCTGACAGAAACTAGAGGAGAACGAGGGAAATTATGTGTCTTTGTGAAAGAGAGCTGATCTAGGACCAGAACCCCCCCAGGTCATAAAATCTTATTCATGAGGATGTAAAAGTGACAACTGATCCTAGAGCAGCACTCCTACTCTGAGATACTTTATAATGTGTGTATATTAGGAATCCATACCTCACACAACTGTCTGATGCACTGCTGAACATAGGCCTTATCGTGTAAGGGCCGGGGATCCTTCATCTTCTCTGTGCCACCAAAGGCGCTGTTGCGAGCCACGCCAGTCCCACTGGTCCTGAAAAGAGTTCATCAGATTTTTAGCATTCATGGTACCACAATATGACTGGTTCACATTGAAGTGACTCAAATCCATTTTTTTTTGCATATCTGATTCAAATATATGTTATTTTTCCTGCAGCCTGAACAGTCAAACAGCACATGGTAGCAGACATTTCAAGTCACAAATCTGATTCCGGACCATGATGTGTCTGAATGGTCAAATCTGATTGATTTGCCCTCGTGGTTTTACAACTGTTGTTTGGCATATCTTGTTATTTGCTATTTAGTCTGAGAGTTTTGACAAGAACATGTGGTAGATAACTAGCTTTTTAATTGTTTACTAACAATTTAGTGAATGTGCTATAGCGCTAATCATCTACCTAACTAGTTAGTTGAATTATGTGGCTAGCCAAAAAGGACTTGTTCTGAAAGATGGATCACCTTGTCCTTTGAGGCTTTAAAAAAAGATGTTCTGACATTATGATTTTGAACATTCAAAGCAACTGTGAAACAACCCTGGCAGGCTTTCTTTTCACCGTAGATTTTGCTACATAACTGTGGGATCAATATCATGCCAAATATAAATCACCATTCCACAAACAAACACATTTTGATTTGTAAATCTATACATTGCATTAGATTTTCTTAATATAACTGCAGATATGCAGGTCATTTCCAAGAGCCTTAAGTAAAACGCCATAACGACAAAAAGTTCTCACGCGTAGAAAGCGATGTAGTCGTTGAAAAAAAGGCGATCCCATTGATCACTGGTTGATGCGGAAAAGGAGCCCGCGAAGGGGGTGAGTGTAACCGGTGTGAAATGGCCAGCTAGTTAGAGGTGCGCGCTAATAGCGTGTTAATCCGTGACGTCACTCGCTCTGAGACTCCGTGACGTCACTCGCTCTGAGACCTTGAAGTAGTTGTTTCACTTAATCTGCAAAAGACCGCGATTTTATTGGAGCGAGAGGTAACGATGCTAAGAGGGTGACTGTTGTCGATGTGTGCAGGGGGTTCCTTGTTCAAGCCCAGATTGGGGCGAGGAAGGGGAAGGAAGCACTATCGTTATAAAGTCTGATCCCATATCCTACACCTCCCCTCTACCTTTCGCATGCCTCTACTGGAGAAATGGTTGGAGGCCTCAGGAACACTTATGTCTCCTTGATGCTCATCGTCTGTGCAACATGAGACAGCGGATCGATTATAATAATTTACAATAGATGACATATCCTTCACATTTAGTGGTGCTATCACACTGGCCTGCTAATTCACCTATGTGGGTGATAAACGGGTGTCCACAGCAATAGTTTTGCAAATAGAGTAATCTAGGGCTTCGATTATTTACGTTGGACATACTATGGTTAACATGTCTCAGCCTCCAGTATTTATGATGCAGTAGTTTGTGTCGGGGGGGGGCTAGGGTCAGTTTGTTATATCTGGAATACTTCTCCTGTCCTATTCGGTGTCCTGTGTGAATTTAAGTGTGCTCTCTCGTGCTCTCTCTAATTCTCTCTTTCTCTCTCTCAGAGGACCTGAGCCCTAGGACCATGCCTCAGGACTACCTGACATGATGACTCCTTGCTGTCCCCAGTCCACCTGGCTGTGCTGCTGCTCCAGTTTCAACTGTTCTGCCTTATTATTATTGGACCATGCTGGTCATTTATAGACCATATCAGCTGATGTACGAAGGGCTATATAAATACATTTGATTTGAGTTAACATACTATGGGTAACATACTATGGGTAACATACTATGGGTAACATACTATAATTTCTGCATCCTTGAAAGGCAGACATCAACAATGCCAAACGAGAGGCTGCCAACGACATATAGAAATCACTTTCTATGGGTACAAACCTTTTTCTATGAATACAAATCACTTTGTGTGATAACTTCTTTTTCTTATGCCATATCTGTCATGTTTGCGCATCTCTCCTATGTGCAAATCTTTATGGTAGTCATTTTTATTAAGGCCCTTGGAAATGACCTGCATATCTACAGTCATAAAATAATTCTAATGCAATATATCGATTTACAAATACAAATCAAAAGGTGTTTGTGGATAGTGATTTACATTTGGCATGATATGGATTCCATACATAACTTCTAAGTGATAGGAAGCACAAGCGCCACCACCAATCAGCTTACACCACTGTGCACAACCACCGTTACTATGACAACTAGCATAGCCATGTCAGCAAATGAAGGCTGTCAGAACACACAAATTCAATTGGTTCACTTTTAACTTGCTGTTTGGACGGTCACTATTAGAAAAAAGAATTGAAAAACAAAACTGATTGGAGCAGAAAGTCCTGCAGTGTGAACATGTCCAGAGCTACAATAAAAACCTGTACTGTCTGAGGGACTCGAGGACTGGAGTTGGGAACCACTGAACTTGGCAGTGGGAAATGGCTCCCAATCATATGGATTCACTAACAGGAAGAGTCTTTGTCTCGCATGGTGACAGTGATAGAGAACTAGGTGTATAATGGTATTTTCGTCCGTGTAGGGACTTACCGACTACCAAAAAAGCTGGTTCTTCTCTCGGATGTGACAGACTGGGGTTTAGGAATGTTCAACTTTCCAAAGGATTGTTTGCTGTGAACAAATATTGATATGCTCATTGTATTAGCAAATACATATCCCATAAAGCAACTTCCATTGATGTTCGTTTGAACACTAACCTCTGTGGTGTTGCATAAACCATACTCATTCTGTTGCTTTCAACTCTTTGAGGGAGCTCAGAGAGCCTACTGCTGGATGCTCGGTTCATCCTGGATCTGGTGAAAGAATGAAGAAAAGACATAGCCAGAAAAATACATGTAGGCTATACATGGATAGCCAGAACAGTTCATGTTTAAATAGGAGAGCAAATGTTTCCCAAACCAGTCAACTAACTGCAAATGCCTCCATATGAACAATGAAAAATGGGCACACTAGCAGGAAGTGGGAGGGGGTCACCCACTTACTAGGGTGACATTGTCCCGGATTGTGCGTGACAGTCCCGCATTTTGTCCCGCAACCAAAAATGTATGTCCTATTCATATCCGGAAAGAAAATTATATCTACAATAAATGCTAATAAAAATATATTTTTATAAGATCTTGTTACCATGGAAAGGAAAATACCTGTGTATTTGTGGAGAAATCACCCTGATTAACACTTTAGTCATATCCCAGTTTACCTTTCTACTTATGGCCTACACCTAGCAATGTGTTTTTTTTTAATTATTTTTTATTTGGAATGGCAAGCCAAACAAAATTAACTGGGCCTATTTATTATAATGAATATGAATTCAGAAGACAGAAATTAAATATTAAAGCATGAGACCTCTCACTAAAGGTTTCAGTCATACAAAAGTCACACTTAAATCCAAAATAGTTCTCCCCCTTTATTCAGATTACAACTTCTCACTTTGTTATTTGAAAATGAAATAATCCCCAAAATAGCGACTATTTCTAAAACAAGCCATAGAAAAGTTGGTTGCAACATATTGTTAAACTCAAATATACTCATTGATAAATTTAACATTTTGGGTGGGGGGGGGGGGATTAAACAGCATAATATTTTTAAATTATATCATAAATAGGACTGGTGGAGTTGTCACACATGCAGCTAACAAAAATATGGAAATGTCTCCTATACCCCAAATTACAACCAGCATTAATGTAAAAATGAAGGGGGAAAGGAACTTGTTTGTTAGTCCTCCACTAAAGACAAAAACTGGTTAAAAGAAAATTAATAAAACTAGTATAGCAAATTTCATTTAAAATACCCCCAAAAAAAGGTACAGCTGTGCCATAATTGCAAAATAGTTGGGAAGACAAAGATGTACCAATTCCATGCCACATGGTTTATGAACTGATACAAAAACACCAGATTCAAAACTTTAGCTTTTCAATTTAAATTATACAAAAGTCCTGCAACCAATAGAATGTTCGATATTAGGAATACAACCATCCCAGCAGATTTTAATACTGTTAGCAAAAATGTTTATTTAATTTACAATCTGTAAAACACTGAGAATAGAATGGTTCAGAACTTCTGTGAAACATCACAGCAGTTTAAAAATACAAGGCACAAATAAATTGGATGGTATTCAGAGAACGATGGGAAGGGTTGAGGGTAGCTGAAGGTGGGACTAAAAATAACTAAATGTAAAACACACTGTGTCTGTGAAATGTATATAGCATGTTTCAGGGCTGTTTCAGGGCTTGAAGTTCTCAACCTGCTCCACTACAGCCCAGTCGACGTTAACAGGGGCCTGATCGGTCCACTGTCTCCTGTAGTTCACGATGAGCTCCTTTGTCTTGCTCACATTGAGGGAGAGATTGTTGTCCTTGTGCCACACTGCCAGGTCCCTGACCTCTTCCCTATAGGCGGTCTCATTGTTGTTGGGGATCAGACACACTTGTGTCGTCAGCAAAATGAATGAGGGTGTTGGAGTCGTGTTTGGCCACGCAGTCGTGGGTGAACAGGGAGTACAGGAGGGGACTGATCTCCAGTGTTGAGCATCAGCTTAGCAGACGTGTTGTTGCCTACCCTTACCACCCGAGGGCGGCCCGTCAGGAAGTCAAGGATCCAGTTGCAGAGGGAGGTGTTTAGTCCCAGAGTCCTTAGCTTAGTGATGAGCTTTGAGGGCACTATGGTATTGAACACTGAGCTGTAGTCAATGAAAAACATTCTCACATAGGTGTTCCTTTTGTCCAGGTGGGAAAGGGCAGTATGGAGCGCGATTGAGGTTGCATCTGTGGCTCTGTTGGGGCGGTATGCAAATTGGAGTGGGTCTAGGGTATCTGGGAGAATGCTGTTGATGTTTTTTTAATTTAACTAGGCAAGTCCGTTAAGAACAAATACTTATTTACAATGACGGCCTGGGCCAATTGTGTGTCGCCGTATGGGACTCCCAATCACGGCCGGTTGTGATACAGCCTGGATTCGAACCAGGGTGTCTAAAGTGACGCCTCTAGCACTGAGAAGCAGTGCCTTAGAACGGTGCGCTATTCAGGAGAACCCGAGTGAGCAATGACCAGCCTTTAAAGCTTCATGGCTACCGACGTGAGTGCTACGGGGCGGTAATCATTTAGCTAGGCTACCTTCGCTTCTGTTGGCACATGCACTATGGCAGTCTGCTTGAAACATGTAGGTATTACAGAGACTCAGTGAGGATGAAAATGTCAGTGTAGACACTTGGTCTGCCATGCTTTGAGTACATGTCCTGGTAATCCATCAGGCCCCATCAGGCTTTGTGAACGTTGACCTGTTTAAAAGGTCTTGCTCACAACGGCTACCGAGAGCGTTATCACACAGTCTTCCCGAACAGCTGGTGCTCTCGTGCATGCGTCAGTGTTGCTTGACACGAAGTGAGCATAAAAAGACATTTAGCTCGTCTGGTGGGCTCACGTCAACTGGGCAACTCGTAGCTGGGTTTGTTTTTGTAGTCCGTAATAGTTTTCAAACCCTGCCACATCCAACAAGTGTCAGAGCCGATGTAGTAGGATTCAATCTTAATCCTGTATTGACACTATGCTTGTTTGATGGTTCGACGACGTCGTCGATGCACTTATTGATGAAGCTGATGACTGAGGTGGTATACTCCTCAATGCCATTGGATGAATCCCGGAACATATTCCAGTCTGTGTTAGCAAAACAGTGCTGTAGCATAGCATCCGTGTCATCTGACCACTTCCGTGTTGAGCGAGTCACTGGTGCTTCCTGCTTTAGTTTTTGCTTGTAAGCAGGAATCAGGATAGAATTATGGCTAGATTTGCCAAATTGAGGGTGGGGGAGAGCTTTGTATGCATCTCTGTGTGGAGTAAAGGTGGTCTAGAGTTTTTTTCTCCTCTGGTTGCACATGTGACATGCTGGTAGAAATGAGGTAAAACGGATTTAAGTCTGCCTGCATTAAAGTCCCCGGCCACTAGGAGCGCCGCTTCTGGATGAGCATTTTCTTGTTTGCTTATGACCTTATACAGCTGGTTGAGTGCAGTATTAGTACCAGCATTGGTTTATGGTGGTAAATAGACAGCTACGAATAATATAGATGAGAACTCTTGATAGATAGAATACCTCAGGCGAGCAATACCACAAAGCACGAGCTCTCCGGCGCCAAAACAGTCATTCCACAAGTCCATGTCAACAAAATGTCTTAGATGATCTAATCTAGCAGCCAGCTAATTTACCAAACTGGTAGTAAGCGTGGTCCAATTACCAACCCTGGTGGGGTCCATTGATCATCAATTATCAGAAACTGCAAACATTTGCCTCCGCCCCATGGCAAAAATGTGTAGAATTGAAGGAGATTAACATTAGAACTCTTCACTGTCACAATGGGGGCTGCTAAAAATGTTTTGCTCGCAATGTAGGTACATGGACCCACAAGCCAATAATGCCACTCATGAGTTTCCTTTTTTTTGTGGCCCCCACCCCCATCAAAGTTTCCCATCCCTGGTTTAGAGCAAAGCTGAATCAATGTCTTGGAAGATCACAATGTAATTAGTATTCCAAATAACATATCTCATAAGAATGTGTTTTGGGGGTTTAGGACACTAGCTGAAGAGTACATTTAAAAAATATATATAGTGCGGCCAAAGCTCAACAGCGTGAGCGACTGGACAGAATGTGCTTTGATTTACATCCCTGTTAGTGAGCATTTCTCCTTTGCCAAGATAATCCATCCACCTGACAGGTGTGGCATATCAAGAAGCGGATTAAACAGCATGATCATTACACCGGTGAACCTTGTGCTGGGGACAATAAAAGGCCACTAAAAATGTGGTTGTCACAACACAATGCCACAGATGTTTTTAGTTTTTGATGGAGCGTGCAACTGGCATACTGTCTGCGGGAATGTCCAACAGAGTTGTTGCCAGAGAATTTCAGCTTAATTTCTCTATCAAAAGCCACCTCCAACGTCATTTTAGAGAATTTGGCAGTACATCCAACCAGCCTCACAACGTGTAACCACGCCAGTCCAGAACCTTCACATCCAGCTTCTTCACATGCGGGATTGTCTCAGGAGGGTGAGGGGGGGGTGCTGAGGAGTATTTCTGTCTGTGTGGAACAACTCATTCTGATTGGCTGGGCTTGGCTCCCCAGTGGGTGGAACTGGCACCCAAGTTGGTGGGCCTATGCCCTCCCAGACCCACCCATGGATGCTCCCCTGCCCAGTCATGTGAAAGCCATAGATTAGGGCCTAATGAAGTTATGTATATTTACTGATGTCCTTCTATGAACTGTAACGCAGAATAATCGTTTAAATTGTTGCATTTATATATTTAAGTTCAGTGTAGTTTGTTTTTTTGAGCAGAAGGTGTTAAGTCATTCAAGAAGATTTAAATGCATATTCCCATGAAACTGAATGAGATCAAATGATCCGTTTGGACAAGTCGCTGGTAAAACGTGAAGAATTATCATTCACGATTCACAGTGATGATGCCATGGCCCTATTTTTAAATGAGATATGCCTAATATACGTGTTTGAGGCAACTTGGTGTCTTGCGACTTTGTGTGGGCATAGGCAGCCGTGAAGCGATGACGTCATTTACATTTGTATTGCTCTCCGGCACCTATAACATTGCTACTACACCATAAGCGGTATTTGTGTGTGAGCGGGGAGGGTTACACTGTAGGTTACAGGCCATGACTGCTAAATAGATGCACTTACTATTGGAGTTGACCTCTTATTATTCCTTTTGCACCACTTATGCAGTCACAGGGCCCTACACACACGGATACTCCAACATGTCACTCAAATCATTTGCTCACACGCACATAGCTACACATAGACTCTACACACCAACTGCTACTATTATGATGTGTGTGTATTTGATTTATATATTACAGACAGTACCAGTCAAAAGTTGACACCTACTCATTCAAGGGTTTCTTTATTTTTACTATATTGTAGAATAGTGAAGAATAGTGACTCTTGACATTCTCAACCAGCTTCACCTGGAATGCTTTTCCAGTCTTGAAGGAGTTCCCACATATTTTTTTTAACCTTTATTTAACTAGGCAAGTCAGTTAAGAACAAATGCTTATTTTCAATGACGGCCTAGGAACACTGGGTTAACTGCCTGTTCAGGGGCAGAAGGACAGATTTGTACCTTGTCAGCTCGGTGATATGAACGACAAGACAAGGCGGTTGTATCCAAAAATCTCCCATTTTGACAAATCAGACCAAAGGACAAATTTCCACCTGTCTAATGTCCATTGCTTGTATTTCTTGGCCCAAGCAAATGTCTAATAATTGGTGTCCTTTAGTAGTGGTTTCTCTGCAGCAATTCGACCATGAAGGCCTGATTTACACAGTCTCCTCTGAGCAGTTGATGTTGATAAGTAACTTACTGGAACTCTATGAAGCATTTATTTGTGCTGCAATTTCTGAGGCTGGAAACTAATGAACTTATCCTCTGCAGCAGAGGTAACTCTGGGTCTTCCATTCCTGTGCCGGTCCTCATGAGAGCCAGTGTCATGATAGCGCTTGATGGTTTTTGCAACTGCACTTGAAGAAACTTTAAAAGTTCTTGAAATGTTCCTGATTGACTGACCTTCATGTCTTAATTTAACTAGGCAAGTCAGTTAAGAACAAACGCTTATTTTCAATGACGGCCTAATGGACTGTTGTTTCTCTTGCTTATTGGAGCAGTTCTTGTCATAATATGGACTTGGTTTTATACAGAAGATGACCTTACTTGGTAAATCACCCCTATCTTGTCACAACACAACTGATTGGCTAAAACGCATTAAGGAGGAAAGAAATTCCACAAATTAACTTAAAAAGACACCTGTTAATTGAAATGCATCCCAGGTGACTACCTCATAAAGCTGATTGAGAGAACGCCAAGAGTGTGCAAAGCTGTCAAGGCAAAGGGTGGCTACTTCGAAGAAGATTCAATGTGTTATTTCATAGTTGATGTCTTCACTATTATTCTATAATGTCAAAAATAGTAAAAATAAAGAAAAACCCTTGAATGAGCAGGTGTGTCCAAACCTGAATGGTACTATATATCCTGATGCATAAATCACGTTAACATATCTACCTCTAACGAGCCCGTATCCATCCCTAAAATTGTAAACAGCGTAAATATAGTTTGTTATTTTTTGTATTACATTGTTATCAATGACTGCATTGTTGGGGTTTACAAGAAAAGCATTTCACTGTATTTGTGACATTAAAACTTGAAACTACACGGTCCTTTAAAATCATCCAGTTGTCTCGCATTTGGGTATTTTAAAATGTGGTCACCCTCCCACTAACCTTCTCAAAAACGCAACGCCACATCAGTGAGGCAAATGTACACCATGACCCTTTCACATGCAAATACTTCCTACTTTATTTCTTGTGATAACGTTGGCAAGTTATATTGTTTAACGAATAACATTCCACTGGGGCAACATACAATTAAAAACTACTGTTAGACTTGAAAAACATAAGCTAAATTACAACTAATTTAGCCAACTAACTAAAGTTCATTTACTTAGTCTCTTAGAATTTGCCTGGGGTATTACAATTAAATATTTCTAGCTATAAATTAAATGCAACAACCCATTGAAACGTCTTTCAAACAAATACGTACCTTTCCACTTTCGATAATTTTGAAAAAATCCGTTTAGAAACTTGTTTCTACACAAATAACTAAAGAGTTTTAAAAAATCCGCCTGCTAATTTAAACAAAACGGACGGTCTTCTTCGGAAGGGTTTATCGGCGGTTGGCATCCAAAGTTATGGTGCTTTACCGCCACCTACTGTACTGGAGTGTGGGCCAGAGACAGGTTGAGCGGGTTGTCCAGGGGGCTCTGGGATACCAAAACAGATTGAGAAAAATAGTGTCAAACACAAAGTAGCAGCCAAATAGCCTAAAATCTATGGTGGTAAAACGGACAGCACTCTCCAAGGTAGAGCATAGCCTAGTGGCAGCGTAGCCTAGTGGTTAGAGTGTTGGACTAGTAACCGGAAGGTTGCAAGTTCAAACCCCCGAGCTGACAAGGTACAAATCTGTCGTTCTGCCCCTGAACAGGCAGTTAACCCACTGTTCCCAGGCCGTCATTGAAAATAAGAATGTGTTCTTAACTGACTTGCCTGGTTAAATAAAGGTAAAAAATAAAATAAAAAAGGTGCTAATTCATTCAAAGCATTTTAGACAAGTACTGCAGTATGCCCACATACTTGAGTATAGCTGCGGGGCTAACACAAGTCTGAATTTCTTATAGCCTCATTTTCTAGACATCAAGGTACAGCAACATTTTAAGAAGACACTGTAGAACACCCTCCATATGCACACATACTCAGTTGTGGGGCTTACAAGACCCGAATATCATATAATTGACAAGACATCAATGTAGCAGCAGAATGAATATCACAATATCTAAATATAACTTCAAATAAAATCAATCCATGTAGGCTACCTTTTCTTATCATTTGTTTATTTGGCTTTCCCACTATTCAAATTCATTAGGGAAAGGACTAGACTAGGCTAAGTGACGTGATTATGTAGGGACCTCTTCACTAGCTGACCACCACTACCAAGACCTGTGTCAAGATCAGTTACATACCCCACTGGCCCTCCCCATAACCTCTATGTACAAATAAGAGAGCAGGTCTGGAATCAGTGTGGCAGGATAGGATGACAACATAGAAAGATCACTAAGCTTTTGCCTGATGGTCTTTCTGGGAGGCAACTTGATGTAATTCTGATCGCGTTTATTAGAATGTCTACAGTGCAAACAGTGAACTAATTCATAAATCATGTCACGAGAGGTAATGGTTAGCAGATGTTAGTGTGAGTGTAGCAAAATGCTTGTGCTTCTAGTTCTGACAGTGCAGCAATATCTAACAATATCTAACAATTCCACAACAACTACTTAATACACACAAATCTAAGTAAAGGAATGGAATAAGAATATATACATATATGGATGAGCAACAACAGAGCAGCATAGGCAAGATGCAATAGATGGTATAAAATACTGTATATACATATGAGATGAGTAATGCAAGATATGTAAACATTATTAAAGTGGCTGGTGATCCATTTATTAAAGTGGCCAATGATTTCAAGTCTGTATGTAGGCAGCAGCCTCTTTGTGTTAGTGATGGCTGTTTAACAGTCTGATTGCCTTGAGATAGAAGCTGTTTTTCAGTCTCTCGGTCCCAGCTTTGATGCACCTGTACTGACCTCATCTTCTGGATGGTAGCGGAGTGAACAGGAAGTGGCTCGGGTGGTTGTTGTAGGTGCCGGAACAAACAAAGTCAAACCTGAGAGGTGCCGGATCCTGTTGGATGGGGAATATCGCTGCAACAGCTATTTTCATTTATTGTTAATTTATTGTTAAAACGAGAGGCTGCCTGGATCTTTAACTTAAAGACCCTTGCGCCCTTCGGTCTCAACATAGACTTTGATCTGAAGCCATTCTTGTGACTTTGCCATTGTAATTGTTTGTAGGCTTGTGAAGTCAAATGAATTTATGATCGTATGCTATCCATTTGTTGTTTGTATGCTGTTCTTTGTATGACATTTTAATATTTGATAATTAACCAATGATATTAGGCCACTCTTGGCCATGATTACAGACACCTGTGTCTTTTGAAACTAGGAAGAACACAACAAGGAGTGTATAACCGATCATCCTTCCTTCCTAAAGGAAGAACACAACAAGGAGTGTATAACCGAGCATCCTTCCTTCCTACAGGAAGAACACAACAAGGGGTGTATCACAGAGTATCTCTCCTTCCTACAGGAAGAACACAACAAGGGTTGTATCCCAGAGTATCTCTCCTTCCTACAGGAAGAACACAACAAGGGTTGTATCCCAGAGTATCTCTCCTTCCTACAGGAAGAACACAACAAGGGTTGTATCCCAGAGTATCTCTCCTTCCTACAGGAAGAACACAACAAGGGGTGTATCCCAGAGTATCTCTCCTTCCTACAGGAAGAACACAACAAGGGGTCTATCCCAGAGTATCTCTCCTTTCTACAGGAAGAACACAACAAGGTGTGTATCCCAGAGTATCTCTCCTTCCTACAGGAAGAACACAAGGGTTGTATCCCAGAGTATCTCTCCTTCCTACAGGAAGAACACAACAAGGGGTGTATCCCAGAGCATCTCTCCTTCCTACAGGAAGAACACAAGGGGTGTATCCCAGAGCATCTCTCCTTCCTACAGGAAGAACACAACAAGGTGTGTATCCCAGAGTATCTCTCCTTCCTACAGGAAGAACACAAGGGGTGTATCCCAGAGCATCTCTCCTTCCTACAGGAAGAACACAACAAGGTGTGTATCCCAGAGTATCTCTCCTTCCTACAGGAAGAACACAACAAGGTGTGTATCCCAGAGTATCTCTCCTTCCTACAGGATGAGGTATGTTGGCTACAGTTGTAACAGCACATGGCATTATTTACCAACCAACAGCACCTTATGCAAAGCATCTATTCAACCTCCAATACTATGAGATGTATTAGAATAAATATCTATACATATATAAATAAGAAATATCATATATTGGGTAATACTACATATTCAGTACAACGCTCAGTACAACAGGCCTATACTGACGACAACATAGGCTGTAATATTAACATTCAGAGATAGCTATACAGTCAGAGACGGACTGCGACCAGAAATAGTGCAAAATGCCTGATTTAGACCAGTCTACAGATGGACAGGATCGTCTGCTATATAGCCAGTCCCATTTCTGTACAGCCTCACATTAAGCTACTCCCGCTGAACCACATCCCAGGCAGGTAAGTAGGTAACAGATTAGAAACCCAACCCCATGTTGTTCAGACAACGACACCGACCTGGGCTGTATGTTATGTTGGCTGAAGTGTGAATGCAGGAGTGAGTCATGCACGTGTCATTATCTTTCTCAATGGGCACCAGATACAGCAGCTGAAACAGCCTGCCGTGTGGGACGACTCACTGAGATCCATGGTGTTTTGATGAGCTTCACGTCATTAACCAGAGTGGCAGTGGTGGGAAAACTGACCAATTGTCAACCTTGAGTAAAAGTGAAGATAACTTAATAGAATACGACTCAAGTAAAGTGTGTCACCCAGTGAAATACTACTTGAGTTAAAGTAATTGGTTTGAAATATACTATCAAAAGTAAGTATCAAAAGTAAATGAATTGCAAAAAAATATACTTAAGTATGAAAAGTAAAAAATCATTTTAAAATCCTTACATAAAGCATACCAGACTGCACCATTTTCTTGTTGTTTTTTTAGCTTGGGTCACACTCCAACACAGACATCATTTACAAACCAAGCATGTGTGTTTAGTGAGTCCGCCAGATCAGAGGCTGTAGGGATGTTCTCTTGATAAGTGTGTGAATTGGACCATTTTCCTTTCCTGCTAACCATTCAAACTGTAACGAGAACTTAGTCAGGGAAAATGTACGGAGTAAAAAGTACATTATTTTCTTAAGGAATGAAGCGAAGTAAAAGTTGTCAAAAATATAAATAGTAAAGTACACATACCCCCAAAAAACAACATAAGCAGTACTTTTGTCACAACCTGACCTTAGAGATCCTTTTTATGTCTCTATTTTGGTTTGGTCAGGGTGTGAGTTGGGGTGGGCATTCAATGTTTTCTATTTCTGTGTGTTTGTCAATCAGAGGCAGCTGTCTATCGTTTGTCTCTGATTGAGATCCATACTTAGGTAGCCTTTTCCCACCTGTGTTTTATGGGTAGCTATTTTCTGTTTGTGTGTCTGCACCAGACAGAACTGTTTCGTTTGTTCCGCTTTGTTATTTATTTTTTGTTTTATTAAAAATCACGAACAGTCCCACGCTGCACCTTGGTCCTCTTCTTCGAACAGCCGTTACAACTTTTAACATATTTTTACTTCAGTACTTGACACCACTGCAGACGTAAAGGATTGCACACAGGACAGTTCTTAATCAAATTTGTAACATCAGAAACTCGGTTATGGAGTGATATTAGTTCCACCAACAATGGAATCTGAATTTACAACCCACTAGAATCCATAGATAAGTGGAGTTGGAGGGCATTGGTCCTTGTTGCTGTAGTTTAATGAAGACTACAGGCAGGGACGGACTGGGACCAGAAATTGGCTTTGGCATTGCTAACACAGAGGACTATACACTGTGTATATATATATGTGTGTTTTTTAAAGAGTGCTCTGCTCAGAGGCATAGCTAACTGTCGTAATGGGTGCTTAACAGAATTGACTAATCAGTGGCATGGTCTTCTTTAGATGTCTGCAGACAATGATGAACTTACCACATGCAAAGGTATCAGAGAGCAGGGTTGTATTCATTGGTGCACACCGTAGCAAAACGTTTTGGAGAAAATACAAATGTTGACTTCTTGGGAATACACCACGTGTATAGGTCACAGAGACTCAAAATAATAGTGCTGTTCCATTTCATTATGTGGTGCAGCCTAGAGTATGTCTATGACTGAGTATGTGGGTCTAAAAGGAAGAAGTAAATGTAGGTACAAACCAACAAACTATTTAGGCTGTAGTTTACATCGTATTGCATGGACTAGACACTGTTGGTATGAGTGGGTAATGTGTCTATCTGAATAAGCATGACTGGCAAAAAAACAACAAACATGGAAATATTGGGTGTCATGATGTTGCCCTCTTTGGATACAGCGAGCACCATCCCCCGCTCTCTGCTTCTACAACCAAACTGCTGTAGTCAGAGAGGTCATAAATTCCTGAGAAGACCCTGCCTCATGGCCACACAGTATAAGAGACAGAGTGATTTTTCATAGAGAACAAAGGAATTTCTTCCACCTCACAGAACTTGAGGTCCGAACACATTTCATGTTCCGGAGAAGGTATAAAAGATCGGTGAAGAATCCAGCTACGATCTGGTCCGTTTGTTACAACTTGGGGAAGCTCATGGGAGACGGTGTGGCCACATTACCATAACGCTGTTTATATAATAGCCTCAGATATGAGGTTTACATCTAATTGTTGTATAAGATGAGTGAGTATGATACTGTATGTAAAATTGTGTAATGTGATTTTGGACTGTTTAATGAAGGAAACTCCAATTCCCTTTTGAGTTGAACTAAATCAGAGGACCGCCCCTGAGCCCAGTTAGGGTCAGGTATCCTGGGACAGCCCTTTTTCTGCAATACCGAATAAAACCCAACTTTGAGAAATTCTCAGTCAGACCATGTTTCTCTTAATCACGGGAGTACAAAGGTTGCAGACCATTGCTGAATCTTTCAACCATACCACGTGGTTAAACTCTTAGACTGTCGATACCGACAGAATAAGAACAAGTCTTTGATATTAATTACAAGTCTGCAGCTAGGAATTCGGTATCATTGAACGCAAAGAACGACAACCGCCGAAACAACCATTCTATAGCAAATGAATGTCACTCTGAACAATCCACTCTAACAGAGAGAGATGGACAATTCTACAAAAGAAACTTTTCACCAGCGATCAAGACGACACACAGAGTAAATATATACATCGATTGTAATCGTTCCCGAATGAGTGAGTGTTCATGTGCAAAGGATTAGCATTTCTATTGTTATAATGATCACTTTGTAGTGACTTCTTGGTCGACCACCACTTCCCTTTTGTCCACCAAGCCGCAATGCCGGTTTAGCCCACTAGGGCACATTCTCCTATCATTTCTTGTAACCATATGTACTGTTTGTTTATGCATTTCTGTGAATTACTTAGTAATAAATAAATGATTTAAGACAATTGATGTATGGATGACTCATAGTGAAGACTGGGTTTGTGCAAATAACCAACAATTTACGACATTTGGAATGAGACTAACGTGAGTAAATAATTCATTAATCAGAAGACGATGGCTCAGATATGAAAATATCTGAAGGTATTTGAGTTTTTTTGAACATTTTCCTTGGTGCCCTGACTTCCTAGTTAATTACAGTTACATGATTAATCAGTTTGATCGCTTAATACTAATTACAGAGAATCTTTGATAACTAAGTCTTCAATTTAATGATAGTAAAGACACGCCATGGGGATACATATCTTTATTTAAAGCATCAAACTGCAGCGAAAAACAAAACCATAATATACACTACCATTCAAAAGTTTGGGGTCACTTAGAAATGTCCTTGTTTTTGAAAAAGCACGTTTTCAGTCCATTAAAATAACATAAATTGATCAGAAATACAGTGTAGACATGGTTAATGACTTGTAGCTGGAAACAGCGTATTTTTTATGGAATATCTACATAGGCGTGCGAGAAATTGCCAAGAAACTGAAAATCTGGTACAACGCTGTGTACTACTCCCTTCACAGAACAGCGCAAACTGTCTGTACCCAGAATGGAAAGAGGAGCGGGAGGTCCCGGTGCACAACTGAGCAAGAGGACAAGTACATTAGTGTCTAGTTTGAGAAACAGATGCCTTACAAGTCCTCAACTGGCAGCTTCATTAAATCGTACCCACAAAACACCAGTCTCAACGTCAACTGTGAAGAGGCGACTCCGGGATGCTGGCCGTCTAGGCAGAGTAGCAAAGAAAAAGCCATATCTCAGACTGGCCAATAAAAAGAAAAGATTAAGACGGGCAAAAGAATCCAGACACTGGACAGAGGAACACTGCCGAGAAGGACAGCATCCCAGAGTCACCTCTTCACTGAGACTGGAAGTGATGGTTGCTGATAATGGGCCTCTTGTACGCCTATGTAGATATTCCATCAAATACCAACTGTTTCCAGCGACAAAAGTAATTTACAACATTAACAATGTCTACACTGGATTTCTGATGCATTTTATATTATTTTAAATTGACATTTTTTGTTGCTTTTCTTTCAAAAACAAATACATTTCTAAGTGACCCCAAACTTTTGAACGGTAGTGTATATTTGGCGGCAGGTAGCTTAGTGGTTAGAGAGTTGGGCCAGTAAACAAAAGGTTGCTGGAACGAATCCACGAGCTGACAAGGTACAAATCTGTCGTTCTGCCCTGAAAAAGTCAGTTCAGCCACTGTTCTCCGGTAGGCTGTCATTGGAAAATAAAAATGTGTTCTTAACTGACTTTCCAAGTTAAATTTTAAAAAATATTCCAGCCGACCAGAAACTGCTGTAATGTAAATGTAGCCTTACACTGCCCTCTAGTGGCTAGACAGATGAGAAACACAAGACAACATTAAAATACTTTACAAAAAAAGGTTTAACAGTACACCCATGATCTAACCCAGGGGTACTTGAACAAAGTAAAACTCCTATGTTTTCTACCAGCACCCAATACAGTCTTCCCATCTGGTCTCACAAGTTCCCAATATTTTAGAGCAGTGACCAGGGAAACTGCAGAAGATGGTGCGGCCTTTTGGAACTGATGTTCTGCTCACAGTGGTCAGTAAAGACGTCACTTAGAAGAGAAGAAAAGCTGCACTCATCCCAACAGGCAAAACTGGTTGTCAATGATGTCATTTCAACTAGTTTCTGTTGTCACAACGTCACTAAACCAAGTTTTGCCCGCTGGGATGGTTCCAATGGAATGAATGGAATAACCAAGTAAAGAGTTAGAGCTCATGTCAGCTTTTATAGTAAAGCATGGAACTACATGCTATTTACTTTAGCGATGAAGCTCTCCATAATGTCCTTCATCTTCTGAATGTCCACCTCGTCCTCCCGGAAAGCTTCCGCGTACACCCTGTCTACTCGCTTGTGTTGATCCTCTAAGAATTTCTGGAAATGATCACAATGTGAATTTCAGGCTCAGTCATTGTCAAATCAAGTTGTTATTGTAAAAAGGAATATCAAGACAAGGAATAAAATACATATTTAAATAAAGACGAGATGTGCACGAGGTCAGTGGCTTTGTGAACGACAGGTTAGGGGCAAGATGGAGACTGACCTCTACAATGGACAGGTGGTTGGCAGCCGTGGTTAACACACTGGCAAGGTTGTTAACCACAGTCCGCCGCTCCTCATTGGTTTCTTGCAGGACAAGATGGTACCTGTGGAGTAGAAAGACAAATACTGTGGTGGTGGTGGGGGGGGTCTATTTTTAGATATGAACAATGAAAACAAACTTCACGTGGTTGTGAAATAATTGTAAAGCCCTAAACATACCGTACGTAAATAAAGAATCATTGTCCGGGCCAGAACGGCTCATAGGACAGGAGCATATCTCCTGTTTTTGTTGTGTGAGGCAGCTTGATGTACAAGCACACCCCCTGGACAGGACGCTAGTTTAACCCTTGTATCTCTGCACATTGTAAATATGGTATTGGAACTGACCCTGTATATAAACAGTAGCTTATTTACTGTCTCATGTTATTCATGGTTCTATTTCTTGTGTGTTCTTTTCCTACTTTACATTAGTATTTTTACTACTGATATTGATTACTGCCATGTCAGTCAGGAAAGAAAGGCATTTCACTGTAGTTGTGCCCGTGACAATAAAACTTGAAACTACGCCCTGTAGCCCTCAACATTGTGATTTGGTCCAAAATAATTGGTAGGAGGAGCACTACTCACTGTTGCTGTGCAGCTTTTAGCTGCTCCACAGACTCATCATAGCCCAGGGTCACCTTCTTCTCCAGCAGCTTGCGGTGGGTCTCCACAGACTCCATCTCAGCAGACCACTTCTGCTCCTCATGGGCATTGTCCTACACACCACAGAGAGAGGGATGTCATTTTTCTAAATGATAAAAAAACACAGTTTAACCACAGATGTGGAAACAATACATTTAAAATAAATGGCTTCATCAATAAGTGTATCGATGACGTCGTCCCCACAGTGACCGTACGTACATACCCCAACCAGAAACCATGGATTACAGGCAGCATCCGCACTGAGCTAACGGCTAGAGCTGCTACTTTCAAGGAGCGGGACTCTAACCTGGAAACTTATAAGAAATCCAATACAAGATTGAGTCTTACTACACCGGCTCTGACGCTCGTCGGATGTGGCAGGGCTTGCAAACCCTTTCAGACTACAAAGGGAAGCACAGCCGAGAGCTGCCCAGTGACATGAGCCTACCAGGAGAGCTAAACTACTTCTATGCTCGCGTCGAGGCAAATAACACTGAAACATGCATCAGAGCACCAGCTGTACCAGAAGACTGTGATCACACTCTCCGCAGCCAATGTGAGTAAGACCCTTAGGTCAACATTCACAAGGCCGCAGGGCCAGACGGATTACCAGGACGTGTACTGCAAGCATGCGCTGACAAACCAGCAAGTGTCTTCACTGACATGTTCAACCTCTCCCTGTCCGAGTCTGTAATAGCAACATGTTTTAAGCAGACCGCCATAGTGCCTGTACCCAAGAACACTATGGTAAACCTGGCTAAATGACTCTCGTCTGTAGCCATGAAGTGCTTTGAAAGTTTGGTCATGGCTGAAGTCAAAATCAACATCCCAGAAACCCTAGACCCACTCCAAATTGCATACTGCCCCAACAGAGCCACAGATAATGCAGTCCCTATTGCACTCCACACGGCCCTTTCCCACCTGGACAAAAGGAACACCTATGTGAGAATGCTATTCATTGAGGACAGCTCAGCATTCAATACCATAGTGCCCTTAAAAGCTTATCAATAAGCTAAGGACTCTGGGTCTAATAACCTCCCTCTGCAACTGGATCCTGGACTTCCTGACGGGCCGCCCCCAGGTGGTAAGGGTAGGTAACAACACATCCGCCACGCTGATCCTCAACACAGGGGTCCCTCGGGTGCGTTCTCAGCCCCCTCCTGTACTTCCTGTTCACTCATGACTGCACGGCCAGGCACGAGTCCAACACCATCTTTACATTTGCCGATAACACAACAGTGGTAGGCCTGATCACCGACAACAACGAGACAGTCTATAGGGAGGAGGTCAGAGACCTGGCCGTGTGGTGCCAGGACAACAACCTCTCCCTCAACGTGATCAAGACAAAGGAGATGATTGTGGACTACAGGAAAATGAGGACCGAGCACACCCATATTCTCATCGACGGGGCTGCAGTGGAGCAGGTTGAGAGCTTCTAGTCAAATGGCTACACAGACTATTCACATCGCCCCCCTCCCACTCTCTGTTATCATTTATGCAGTCACTTTAAATAACTCTACCTACATGTACATACGACCTCAACTAACCGGCACCCCCCTGTATATATTGATCTTTTTTACTGCTCCTCTTAATTACTTGTTACTTTTATCTCTTATTCTTATCTGGATTTTTTTTAAACTGCACTGTCGGTTAGGGGCTCTTAAGTAAGCATTTCACTGTAAGGACTACACCGGTTGTATTCGGCGCATCTGACTAATACAATTTGATTTGAGGAGAACAAGAAAAGCTGTTTCCATTATGGTCCTTATTAGACAATGAGCTGTATAGGAAAACCTTGGATGGACCAATGATTAACTTCCTGATCAATAAATGACTGGCCTGTGAAGCAATATTTCAGATGGGTTCCTGTATACAATATTCAAACATTTGTAATATTGAAAATATAACCCACCTGCATGTCTTGTTCGAGCTGCTCGTCGAGCCTACGGATTTGCTCTCTCAGTTGTTTCAAGTCATTCGCTTTATCTGAAATATTGGAATTCACCTGAAAGAGAAAAAAGACCCACGTTAAGAAAAAAAAACACTCCAAAAATGGGACAAAACCTTCGGACTTCTAAGAAACACAGTGAAATGTCTCGGCACCTGTTCTATGGACTCCTCCAGGCTTAGTTTCATGTCTGTCAGTCGACTACACTCCTCGTCCACATCAGTGATCAGTTTCCTCAGTAGTTGCTGTAGAGAATAAGCCACAGAATTAGGTCCAGATACAACACACAACTGTTGTAATAAAGCGATTGTTCGATGAGAACTAAATCGCCATACTTGAATCTGTGTTCTGCATTGAACCACGGTGGACGGTCCGTATTCTGTGGAGGTCCTGATTTCAAAGTCGTGGCCGCATGCGTTCTCGGCAGACACGGGGATGAGCTTCAGTTTGCGGGCAAGCTTGTGGTACTCGGCCAGCTTCACTTCGGCCTAAATCATTAGCAGTGGATAAGACTGAGAAGACTGTTCAGCACTGGCTCATAGCTAGCTAGTCATTTAAAAAAACAATACTTATTGAACCTTTATTTACCAGACAGATGAGTATAGAATGCAGTCGTATCAGGCCAGCATCCTATTCCTTACCGTCTCCTTGGCCTTGGCCAGAGCGATCTCCTCGTTCCACATGTGCTGCTCGGCCTGCTCCAGGCTCTTGCTCAGGCTGTTGATGGTCTGCTGCAGCTCCCTCTTCTCCCAGTTGATCCTCTCAATGTCTGCGGGAGTGAACTTCTGGGTGGACAAGATGTGTTGGAGCCGGGACTCCTCCTGTTTTAGGGTCTCCACTTGCAGTCCTACACAGGACAACGTTTCAGGATTTCCAGGAGAGTAGCAATTTAAAAAAAAAAGGTATATTTTAATGGATTTTCACATTTTGTTTAAACAGGGAATGAGAGGAAGTGGGGACAGATAGAGAGATGTGTCAGAGGGCAGTAGACCACATATACAGACACTTTAGAAAGAGAAAAGTGTCCTGGAGGCTGCATCAATACCGCAAGACCAGCTAAACCACAAGAGTAGCAATGTTTGGTCGTGGTTTTTTACCCGATGCTTCCAGCTCCTCGGCCAATCCAGAGGCTTTGTTCTCCAGGTTGGCTTTGAAAGACTCCAGGTTACTGCGATAACTCTGCAGCTTCTGCAGGTCTGTCTGAAGTTTGACTTTCTCCGTTCTTTTGACCATCAATCGGTCCTGCTCCAAAGTGAATAAAATGGTTACAAATATAGTGAATCAAATTTGCTCTGTTCAAACGTAACTGGCACGTTTGCTCATCGACTGCTTAAACTAGGTGAGATGTGTACAATATTCAGTCGCAGAACTTGGAAAAATCTATAAATACAGTGCAGTCGGAAAGTATTCAGACCACTTGACTTTTGCCACATTTGTTCCATTCTAAAATAGATTAAATTGTGTTTTTTCCCCTCATCAAAATACACACTATAGCCTGTAATGACAAAGCAAACACAATTTCTATCAATTGCAGCAAATTTTTGCAAAATAAAAAACGGAAATATCACATTTACATAAGTATTCAGACCCTTTACTCAGTACTTTGTTGAAGCACCTTTGGCAGCGATTACAGCCTTGAGACTTCTTGGGTATGACACTACAAGCTTGGCACACCTCTATTTGGTTCGTTTGTCCTATTCTTCTCTGCAGATCATCTCAAGCTCTATCAGGTTGGATGGGGACCATCACTGCACAGCTATTTTCAGGTCTCTCCAGAGATGTTCTATTGGGTTCAAGTCCGGGCTCTGTCTGTTGCCCAAAGCCACTCCTGCGTTGCCTTGGCATTGTGCTTGTTGTCCTGTTGGAAGGTGAATCTTCGTCTGGGGTCCTGAGCAGGTTTTCAGCAAGGATCTCTCTGAACTCTGGACCAAGGCCCTTCTCCCACGATTGCTCATTTTGGCGGGGCAGCAAACTCTAGGAAGAGTCTTTGTGTCTTCCATTTAAGAATTATGGAGGCCACTGTGAACTTGGGGACCTTCAATGCTGCAGACATTTTTTGGTACGCTTCTCCAGACCTGTGCCTCGACACAATCCTGTCTCGGAGCTCTACGGACAATTCCTTCAACCTCATGGCTTGATTTTTGAACTGTCAACTGTGGGACCTTATATAGACAGGTGTGTGCCTTTCCAAATCATGTCCAATCAATTGAATTTACCACAACTTGGGAGTCGAAGTTAACACATAAAAATGTTCATCTTTGTCACTATGGGGTATTTGCGTGTAAGTTGATGAGGGAAAATATTTTATACATTTGATAATTAGGCTGTAACATAACAAAATGTGGAATATTTTCAGAATGCACTGTATATACAGACCTTAGATTAAAAGGACGAACCGTTTGACTTTCTTTCTCCAGTCGTTCAACCTCATCACTCAGAATCCTGTACTTCTCCTCCATGGATGCGAGAAGCCCTTCGTCAACGTTGTAAAGTCTCTCTGTAAATATAAAGTTGACGTTTTATGCGCTTGTTGCTGGTTATTTTTATATGTTCATTTGGAAGGAAAAGGCACAACTCACAATTAAAAACAATGACTTTGTCATCACTGCTTACTTAGTTTAGCAAGATAATCTGCATCCTCTTCATCAAATGTATCCGCTCCTTGCATGAACTTGTTGTATGTTTCAGCAGTGTAGTCCAGAAAGAGCTAGAAACGGAAGGGAGCGTCCAGGGTCAAATAGAAACCTAACATCCTAAATGGTTTTGTTGTGAGTAAGTTGTTTCTGTACCTTGTTGAACTCAACCCCGTCCTCAATCTCAGTGCTTCCGTCAGAGAAATCAGCAAAGAGCAGGTCCTGATCACTCATACAGCAAAAGACCTGCAAAACAACCAGAACAAATTCAAGGAAACATACAGTATTATACAGAGCCCCGACTGCATGGAACTCCCATCTTACAAGTGAACAACAAACCTGGTTTCAAAAATAAAGTACCTGTTCACAGCACAAGGCCTCTGCCCCATGTGACCTAACTTTGTTGTTCACGTATTGACAAGTAACTAATAGATGCACACACAATACATGTTTTTAAATATGTAAATTGTAAAGGATTTCGTTATGTCGAAGCCCAGTAAGACTAGTTGTCGCCATTGGCGTCGGCTAATGGGGATCCTGATAAAAAATGTTTTTATATACATTCATTATTCAAACCTTCATTTAGACAATGTTATTAATGAGTTTAGAGATTAGGTAGTATTCTGCTGAACTAATACCCACCTTCACAGTATCGATGAGCCAGACAACAGCCCCCAAGACCTGTGGCCATGTATGTGGCGCCCCCACAGAGTACATGGAACTTTTGGAGAGAACAAATGGATACCTGCCATCAGAAATATACAGTCAGTATCATAGAATGAGGAATGGGCTAGCGTACAAAAACCAGATGCAAACAGCAAATGATCACATCTGAGTCCCAAATAGCACCATATTTTCTATGTAGGGCACTACCTTTGGCCAGGGCCTATAGGGATGCCATTTGGGACACAGACCATTTTTAACATGTACGGCAGAATGAGCTCATTTAAAAAATGTTTCAATGTAACCTTTATCTCGGCAAGTCAGTTAACTTCTTGGTGACAGGGGGCAGTATTTTCATGTCCGGATGAAATGCATGCCCAAATTCAACTGCCTGCTACTCATCCCCAGAAGATAATATATGCATATTATTAGTAGATTTGGATAGAAAACACTCTGTTTGAATCATGTCTGTGAGTATAACAGAACTTATTTAGCAGGCGAAACCCCGAGGACAAACCATTCCGTTTTTTCTTTTTGAGGTCACTCTTTTCAATAAGTTTTCATTGGGAATCCAGATTTCTAAGGGACCTTCTTGCAGTTCCTACCGCTTCCACTGGATGTCACCAGTCTTTAGAAATTGGTTGAGGTTTTTCCTTTGTGGAATGAAGAAGTAGCCCTGTTCAAAACGAGGGTCACTTCAAGTGTACTGCTAAAATAAGGCGCGTGACCAGAAAGCTACAGTTTGTTTTCCTCCTGTATTGAACACAGATCATCCCGTCTTCAATTTTATTGATTATTTAAGTTAAAAAATACCTAAAGTTGTATTACAAAAGTAGTTTGAAATGTTTTGGCAAAGTATACAGGTAACTTTTGAGATATTTTGTAGTCACGTTGTGCAAGTTGGAACCGGTATAAATAAATGGACATTTTGGAGATATATTGATGGAATTAATCAGACAATAGGACCATTTGTGATGTTTATGGGACATATTGGAGTGCCAACAAAAGAAGCTCGTCAAAGGTAAGGCATGATTTATATTTTTATTTCTGCGTTTTGTCGCACCTGCGGGGTTGAAATATGCTTTCTCTTTGTTTACGGAGGTGCTACCCTCAGATAATAGCATCGTTTGCTTTTGCCGAAAAGCCTTTTTGAAATCTGACATGTTGGCTGGATTCACAAGTGTAGCTTTAATTTGGTATCTTCCATGTGTGATTTCATGAAAGTTCGATTTTTATAGTAATTTATTTGAATTTGGCGCTCTGCATTTTTACTGGCTTTTGGCCAGGTGGGACGCTAGCGTCCTACATATCCCAGAGAGGTTAAGAACAAATTATTTATTTATTTACAACGACAGCCTACTTGGGAACAGTGGGTTAACTGCCTTGTTCAGGGGAAGAACGACAGATGTCTTTTTTTACCTAGTCAGCTGAGGGATTCGATGCAGCAACCTTTCGATTACTGGCCCAACACTCTAACCACTATTTACCCCAAGTCTTTGAGAATCCTGGGGACCTCTTCCTCCACTTTGGAGGTGGGCATCTGGAAGGTGGGGTCCAGGAGGCAGTAGATGAACTCAAAGATCTTTAGAAACTCCTTGGTGGAGGGCGACTGGAGAGACTTGACTGACATTGAACCCGGAAATCCCTTCTCTGACAGAAACTAGAGGAGAACGAGGGAAATGATGTGTCTTTGTGAAAGAGAGCTGATCTAGGACCAGACCCACCAAAGGTCATAGAATCTTATTCATGAGGATATAAAAGTGACAACTGATCCTAGAGCAGCACTCCTACTCTGAGATACTTTATAATGTGCGTATATTAGGAATCCATACCTCACACAACTGTCTGATGCACTGCTGAACATAGGCCTTATCGTGTAAGGGCCGGGGATCCTTCATCTTCTCTGCACCTCCAAAGGCTCCAAAGGCGCTGTTGCGAGCCATGCCAGCCCCACTGGTCCTGAAAAGAGTTCAGATTTTTAGCAGTAAGGCCTGCAGTGTGAACATGTCCAGAGCTACAATAAAAACCTGTACTGTCTGAGGGACTCGAGGACTGGAGTTGGGAACCACTGAACTTGGCAGTGGGAAATGGCTCCCAATCATATGGATTCACTAACAGGAAGAGTCTTTGTCTCGCATGGTGACAGTGATAGAGAACTAGGTGTATCATGGTATTTTCGTCAGTGTAGGGACTTACCGACTACCAAAAAAGCTGGTTCTTCTCTCGGATGTGACAGACTGGGGTTTAGGAATGTTCAACTTTCCAAAGGATTGTTTGCTGTGAACAAATATTGATATTCTCATTGTATTAGCAAATACATATCCCATAAAGCAACTTCCATTGATGTTCGTTTGAACACTAACCTCTGCGGTGTTGCATAAACCATACTCATTCTGTTGCTTTCAACTCTTTGAGGGAGCTCAGAGAGCCTACTGCTGGATGCTCGGTTCATCCTGGATCTGGTGAAAGAATGAAGAAAAGACATAGCCAGAAAAATACATGAGGCTATACATGGATAGCCAGAACAGTTCATGTTTAAATAGGATAGCAAATGTTTCCCAAACCAGTCAACTAACTGCAAATGCCTTCATATGAACAATGAAAGATGGGCACACTAGCAGGAAGTGTGAGCGGGTCACCCACTTACTAGGGAGACATAGTCCCGGATTGTGTGGGACAGTCAGGCATTTTGGCACTTTGTCCCACAACCAAACATTCATGTCCTGTTCATATCAAATCCACGATAATTGAGAATTTCAATAAGGATTTTTCTACAGCTGGCCATGCTTTCCACCTGGATTACCCTACCCCGGTCAACAGCCCTGCACCCCCCCTGCACAAGGCCTAACCGTTATCATATCCACCATCGGTAAGAGAGGGCCTTGTTTGGCCCTGTCTGGGGGTATCATCGGATGGGGCCAGTGTCTCCTGAACCCTCCTGTCTCAGCCTCCAGTATTTATGCTGCAGTAGTTTGTTGTTGGGGGCTAGGGTCAATCTGTTATAACTGGAGTATTTCTCCTGTCTTATCCGGTGTCCTGTGTGAATTTAAGTATGCTCTCTGTAATTCTTTCTTTCTCTCTCTCTCTCGGAGGACCTGAGCCCTACGACCATGCCTCAAGACTGCCTGGCCTGATGACTCCTTGCTGTCCCCAGTCCACTTGGCCGTGCTGCTGCTCCAGTTTCAACTGTTCTGCCTGTGGCTATGGAACCCTGACCAGTTCACCGGATGTGCTACCTTGTCCCAGACCTGCTGTTTTCAACTCTCTAGAGACAGCAGGAGCGGTAGAGATACTCTCAATGATCGGCTATGAAAAGCCAACTGACATTTACTACTGAGAATTTCAATAAGCATTTTTCTACGGCTGGCCATGCTTTCCCCCTGGCTACCCCTACCCCGGTCAACAACACTGTAAACCCCACAGCAACTCGCCCAAGCCTTCCCCATTTCTCCTTCTCCCAAATCCAGTCAGCTGATGTTCTGAAAGAGCCGCAAAATCTGGACCCCTACAAATCAGCCGGGCTTAACTGCCTTGTTCAGGGGCAGAACGACAGATTTTTTACCTTGTCAGCTCGGGGATTCAATCTTGCAACCTTACGGTAAACTAGTCCAACGCTCTAACCACCTGATTACATTGCACTCCACGAGGAGCCTGCCTGTTACGTGAATGCAGTAAGAAGCAAAGGTAAGTTGCTAGCTAGCATTAAACGTATCTTATAAAAAACAATCAAACAATCAATCATAATCACTAGTTAACTACACATGGTTGATGATATTACTAGTGTATCTAGCGTGTCCTGCATTGCATATAATCGATGCGGTGGCATTCGCGAAAAAGAACTGTCGTTGCTCCAATGTGTAACTAACCATAAACATCAATGCCTTTCTTAAAATCAATACACAAGTATATATTTTTAAACCTGCATATTTAGTTAATATTGCCTGCTAACACGAATGTCTTTTAACTAGGATAAATGGTGTCACTTCTCTTGCAACAGAGTCAGGGTATATGCAGCCGTTTGGGCCGCCTGGCTCGTTGCGAACTGTGTGAAGACTATTTCTTCCTAACAAAGACAGACAACTTCACCAAACGGGATGATTTAACAAAAACGCATTTGCGAAAAAAGCACAATCGTTGCACGACTGTACCTAACCATAAACATCAATGCCTTTCTTAAAATCAATACACAGGAGTATATATTTTTTAAACCTGCATATTTAGCTAAAAGAAATCCAGGTTAGCAGGCAATATTAACCAGGTGAAATTGTGTCACTTCACTTCTCTTGCGTTCATTGCACGCAGAGTCAGGGTATATGCAACAGTTTGGGCAGCCTGGCTCGTTGCGAACTAATTTGCCAGAATTTTACGTAATTATGACATAACATTGAAGGTTGTGCAATGTAACAGGAATATTTAGACTTATGGATGCCACCCGTTAGATAAAATATGGAACGGAATGAGCGTTTTGTTTTCGAGATTATAGTTTCCGGATTTGACCCAGGCTCGTATTTCTGTGTGTTTATTATATTATAGTTAAGTCTATGATTTGATATTTGATAGAGCAGTCTGACTGAGCGGTGGTAGGCAGCAGCAGGCTCGTAATAGTCAAATGTGTATGGTTTAGAGAGAAATAGTCGACGTGTTATAATTCCTGTAATAACTTGCAGCTGAACTTGAAAGGGGTTCCTTCGTTATTTTACCGTTCATGTCTTCCATAGAGAATGTCTTGATCTACTTCCAATAAGGTCTGTGTTTCGTGCTTAAACCACCTCGCCGTTTTGATACCTGTGTAAATCTCACTAGGATAAGGTAACGTTTGTCAACATATTTTCATAAATCCACTCTACATTTTTTTTTAAATCTTCGATTGTATTTAGCCAATATTGATCAGAGTTACCTTGTCCTATGGATTAGAGGTCGACCGATTAATCGGAATGGCCGATTAATTAGGGCCGATTTCAAGTTCATAACAATCGGAAATCGGTATTTTTGGGTGCCAATATATATATATATATATATATATACCTTTATTTAACTAGGCAAGTCAGTTAAGAACACATTCTTATTTTCAATGACGGCCTAGGAATGGTGGGTTAACTGCCTTGTTCAGGGCAGAACGACAGATTTTCACATTGTCAGCACAGGGGATCCAATCTTGCAACCATACAGTTAACGAGTCCAACGCAATAACGACCTGCCTCTCTCGTTGCACTCCACAGGGAGACTGCCTGTTACGCGAATGCAGTAAGCCAATGTAAGTTGCTAGCTAGCATTAAACTTATCTTATCTTATAAAAAACAATCAATCATAATCACTAGTTAACTACACATGGTTGATGATATTACTAGATATTATCTAGCGTGTCCTGCGTTGCATATAATCTGACTGAGCGGTGGTAGGCAGAAGCAGGCGCGTAAACATTCATTCAAACAGCACTTTCGGGCGTTTTGCCAGCAGCTCTTCGTTGTGCGTCAAGCATTGCTCCGTTTATGACTTCAAGCTTATCAACGCCCGAGATGAGGCTCGTGTAACCGAAGTGAAATGGCTAGCTAGTTAGCGCGCGCTAATTATCATTGTGTTGCTGGTTCGAGCCCAGGGAGTAGCGAGGAGAGGGACGGAAGCTATACTATTACACTGGCAATACTAAAGTGCCTATAAGAACATCCAATAGTCAAAGGTTAATGAAATACAAATGGTATAGCGGGAAATAGTCCTATAATTCCTATAATAACTACAACCTAAAACTTCTTACCTGAGAATATTAAAGACTCATGTTAAAAGGAACCACCAGCTTTCATATGTTATCATGTTCTGAGCAAGGAACTGAAACGTTAGCTTTCTTACATAGCACATATTGCACTTTTACTTTCTTCTCCAACACTTTGTTTTTCATTATTTAAACCAAATTGAACATGTTTCATTATTTATTTGAGGCTAAATTTATTTTATTGATGTATTATATTAAGTTAAAATAAGTGTTCATTCAGTATTGTTGTAATTGTCATTATTACAAACAAAAACAATAATTAATCATCCAATTAATCGGTATCGGCTTTTTCGGTCCTCCAATAATCGGTATCTGCGTTGAAAAATCATAATCGGTCGACCTCTACTATGGATATCTACACAGTTATAAAATTGGCAAGGTGGTTTAAGACTACACGAAACAGACCTTATTTTAAGTGAATCTAAAAATATCCCATGGAACAAATGAATGAAGGAACCGCTTTTCAGATTTTTCTAGAAGGTGTCATGGGAATTATGACTCGCACTTCGGTAGTCAATTCTTACCATGTCCATTATTAAAATAGGATTTCCTGCATATAGAAATTACAGTTTTTGTTTTCAACATTCATCACAGGTAACTTAAACTCTAGTTTTATTCAAACAGTTGAGAGTATTTGTCTCCTAAGCATACTCTTCAGTATCGTTGTCACTTCAGAGCTGTGTGTGTGTTTTACAGATGGCAGAGAAAAGCAGAGCACCAGTGTGGGACTATTACATGGAATTGGCACCAGGGAAAGGAAGGTGTCTTACTTGTGATAAAAGATGTAAGCATGGGGTCAGCAACGGCTAAATCCAAAAATACCACCAACCTGTGGAATCACCTTAAGAACACCCACCCAAAAGCCCATAAGGAAGCAATGATGATAAAAGCAAATGCAAATTCTTCACAAGGAAAAAGTGATACAGACACATCGCAGGCTACAATCTTACAACATTTTAATAAACAAGCAAAATGGCAGGACAAAGACCCAAGGGCCAAGAAGATGGATGTAGCAATTATTGAGATGATTGCCACTGACAACCAGCCATTCACAGTGGTGTGACAACCAGTCATTCACAGTGGTGTGACAACCAGCCATTCCCAGTGGTGTGACAACCAGCCATTCCCAGTGGTGTGACAACCAGCCATTCCCAGTGGTGTGACAACCAGCCATTCAAAGTGGTGTGACAACCAGCCATTCCCAGTGGTGTGACAACCAGCCATTCCCAGTGGTGTGACAACCAGCCATTCCCAGTGGTGTGACAACCAGCCATTCCCAGTGGTGTGACAACCAGTCATTCCCAGTGGTGTGACAACCAGCCATTCCCAGTGGTGTGACAACCAGTCATTCCCAGTGGTGTGACAACCAGCCATTCACAGTGGTGTGACAACCAGTCATTCACAGTGGTGTGACAACCAGTCATTCACAGTGGTGTGACAACCAGTCATTCACAGTGGTGTGACAACCAGCCATTCACAGTGGTGTCTGACGTTGGTTTTCAGCGGCTGATAAACTCTCGCTGAACCCCGGTACAGGATCAAAGATGAAAAATGTATTCGCACAGAAATGCTAGATAAAAACACATGAAAGAGTTGTGATGAAAGTGAAGAATCTGCTGGCACCAGTCAACGCTCCACACATGGCATTCACAACGGACTGCTGGTCAGGCACTACAGAATCCCCGATGAGCCTTACTGGACATTTCATTGACAATGTTTGGACAAGAAAGCAGGTTGTGCTGAATGTCAAGACTATGAATGGATCACACATAGGGAACTACATCAGAGAGATGTTTTTGACCATGTTGGAATACTAGGAAATTCACACAGGGACGTGTAGTGCTGGTCCTCAGGGACAGTGGGCCAAACATGGTGAAAGGTATGAGACTGGCAGAGTTTCCAGACTTCAGCTACAGTGCACACACCCTACAGCTTGTAATCAATGATGGCCTATCCAGTCAGAGAGCTGTGCTAGACATTATTGTCATGTTGAAGAGCTGTGCAACTTACTTTGTCCACTCTGTACTGGCCAAACAGAGGCTGAGGGCCATTCAGGAAGATCTTGGGCCTTCCCAAACACAGCATCATCCAAACAGTTCAAACTCACTTGAACTCAACACTACACATGTTGCAGAGGATGTTTGAACAGAGGCGTGCACTGAATGTGTATGCAGGTGAATACGGACACATCAGCAGTTTGTCTGCTGCACAGTGGGACATTGTCTCTAACCTAATTGAGACTCTGGCACCTATGGAGGAGGTGACACTGGAGATGAGCCACTCCCAACTCTACAGTAGCATGCATCATCCCCAGTGTGTCGGTGCTGAAGCTGATGCTACAGCAGGAGGGTTCTTCTACTCAACGCATCAAAACCTTACAGAAGACCATGTTGGACAGTCTGACAAGGAGGTTCTCCAAGGCCGAGGAGACAAAGTGCCTGGTGCTGGCAACTGTCCTGGATCCACATTACAAGAGCTATGCCTTCACCTCAGGGACAGCACTAGAGAAAGCAAAAGAGTGGCTGAAGGAGGAGTTTGACCGACTACGGAAACAAAATCCCAGAGTCACAGCAGATGGGACGAGTGAAGAGGAGGACCCAGATCCAGGTGCAAAAAAGCAAAGAGGCCAGGTAGATCAGCCACCCAGTCTGGTGGACAGCCTCTACACTAGAATCCTTGGAAGCCAAGAGGGCAGGGCTGAAGTCCAGGGCAGTTTTGAAATTGAGTTGGAGCGTTACCTCACAGAGCCTGTCATTGACAGAAAGAGCGGCTTGCCTTTGGAGTGGTGGAAGCAGAATGAGGACAGACTTCAATCACTCGCTCCACTGGCAAAGACGTTTCTCTGTCCCCCACCTTCTTTGTTCCCAAGCGAGAGTGTTTAGTGAGGTGGGAATCATTTATGATAAGCAGAGGAGCAGACTGACAGGGGACCATGCAGACATGCTCTGCTTTCTGCACTACAACCCAAAACTTCTTAACTGGGAATATTGAAGACCCATGAAAGCTGGTGGTTCGTTTTAACATACGTTCTCATGTTATTTGAGACTAAATTGATTTTATTTATGTATTATATTAAGTTAAAATAAGTGTTCATTTTTCATTCAGTATTTTTGCAATTGTCATTATTACAAAAATGTGTGCCTATATATAATATATAAAAATCGGCCGATTTAATCGGTATCGGCTATTTTTTGGGTCCTCCAATAATCGGTACCGGCGTTGAAAAATCATAGTCGGTCGACCTCTATTCTGTATACTCCTGGCCCTTCTTTGAACATTGTGTTAACTAACCTCCAGACGAGCTTTAATGCCATACAACTCTCCTTCCGTGGCCTCCAACTGCTCTTAAATTCAAGTAAAACTAAATGCATGATCTTCCGATCGTTGCCCACACCTGCCCGCCCGTCCAGCATCACTACTCTGGACGGTTCTGACTTAGAATATGTGGACAACTACAAATACCTAGGTGTCTGGTTAGACTGTAAACTCTCCTTCCAGAATCACATTAAGCATCTCCAATCCAAAATTAAATCTAGAATCGGCATCCTATTTCACAACAAAGCATCCTTCACTCATGCTGCCAAACATACCCTCGTAAAACTGACCATACTACCGATCCTCGACTTCGGCGATGTCATTGACAAAATAGCCTCCAACACTACTCAGCAAATTGGATGCAGTCTATCACAATGCCATCCATTTTGTCCCAAAGCCCCATACACCACCCACCACTGCGACCCGTATGCTCTCGTTGGCTGGCCAAACCCACTGGCTCCAGGTCATCTATAAGGTAAAGCCCCGCCTTATCTCAGCTCACTGGTCACCATAGCAGCACCCACCCATAGCACGCGCTCCAGCAGGTATATTTCACTGGTTACCCCCAAAGCCAATTCCTCCTTTGGCCGCCTTTCCTTACAGTTCTCTGCTGCCAATGACTGGAACGAAGTGCAAAAATCACTGAAGCTGGAGACTCACATCTCCCTCACTAACTTTAAGCACCAGCTGTCAGAGCAGCTCACAGATCACTGCACCTGTACATAGCCCATCTGTAAATAGCCCATCCAACTATCTCAGCCCCATACTGTTATTTATTTTGCTCCTTTGCACCCTAGTATCTCTACTTGCACACTCATCTTCTGCACATCTATCACTGCTAAATTGTAACTATTTCGCCACTATAGCCTATTTATTGCCTTACCTCCCTTATTTGCACACACTGTCTATAGACTTTTTCTATAGTATTATTGACTATGTTCGTTTATTCCATGTGTAACTTTGTGTTGTTTGTGTCACACGGCTTTGCCTTATCTTAGCCAGGTTGCAGCTGTAAATGAGAACTTGTTCTCAACTAGCCAACCTGAAAAATATATATCCTTAAAGAAAATGATCTCACCACAATAAATGCTAATAGAAAGTTATTTTTTGATAAGATCTTATTACCATGGAAGGGAAATTAAGCATCTCCAATCCAAAATGAAATGTCTATTTGTGCAGAAATCACCCTGATTAACTCTTTAGTCATATCCCAGTGTACCTTTTTGCTTATGTCCTTGCCTATACCTAGCAACGTGTTTTTTTTATTGTTATATGAGAAAAAAAAAACATTTCATTGTAACGGCAACCCAGACCAAATTAAATGGGCCTATTTATTATAATGAATATGAATTCGGAGGGCAGAATTAAATATAAAAGCATTAGACCTCTCATTAAAGGACCCCACCCCATCGAAGTTTAGATCAAAGCTGAATCAACGCCTTGGAAGATCACAATGATTCATTTGTATTCTAAATAACATAACCAAGTATAATAGCATAGCATTACTGTTACACCAAAAACACCACCTCATTGGACGTTAGCTGAAGAGTAAAAATATATATATACATATCATGTGGCCAAATGCTCAACAGTGTGCGCCACTGGGAAGAATGTGCTTTGATTAAAACAAAATACAGGAAGGTTATATTTAGTTAACAAAAACAAACGCAACATGTAGTGTTGGTCCCATTATTTTAATGAGCTAAAATAAAATAGCAGAAATGTTCCATACGGACAAAGTTTTCTCCTTTGCCAAGATAATCCATCCACCTGACAGGTGTGGCATATCAAAAAGCTGATTAAACAGCATGATCATTACACAGGTGCACCTTGTGCTGGGGACAATAAAAGGCCACTCTAAAAAATGTGCAGTTTTGTCACACAACACAATGCCACAGATATCAAGTTGAGGGAGAATGCAAATAGAATACTGTCTGCAGGAATGTCAACGTTTTAGAGAATTTGGCAGTACATCCAACCGGCCTCACAACTCAATAATTTCAATTGACTGATTTCCTTTTTGCCTAGTTAAATAAAGGTTAGATATTAACTGTAGCTCAGTTAAATCTTTGCAAGTTGCGTTTATATTTTTGTTTAGTATAGTTGAACACGTATCTGCTCAAGAAACAGTAATTCAAGTAAATACAAATTCTCATGAAACGGAGATCAATTGAGCATGCAGACGGCAGTTTGGGACATTCCGCTGCTAAAACGTGAATAATCATCATTCACGCTTGACAGTGATGCCGTGGCCTATTTTTTTGTTTGTTTATTAGATAACTTATGCCTAACAATATCCGTGTTTAAGACAACTTGGTGTATTACATAGTTATTTATTACTGCATTGTTGGGGGTTAGAGCTTACAATAAAAGCATTTCACTGTACTTGTGCATGTGACATTAAAACTACACGGTCCTGTCAAATCTTCCTGTTGTCTCGCATTTGGGTATTTTTAATGAGAACGTTAGGGGTAACGACCACAAAAACGCAAAGCAACATCAGTCGACATTCGTTGGGCAAATGTACACCATCATGACACTTTCACATTCAAATACTTAATTTGTTTCCTGTGATATAACGTTAGCTAGCTATATTGTTCAACGAATGACATTCCACTGGGGAAACATACAATTAACGTACTTACTAGACTTGTAAAGCATAAACTAGCTAACGTTAGCTAGGTAATGTTAGAATTCGCCTGAGGCATTACAAATCATTATTGCTAGCTATAAATTAGATGCAACAACCTATTGAGACGTCTTTCAAATAAATACGTACCTTTCCATTTTCTATAAATGTAAAATAATCCGTTCAGAAAATGTTGCTTTTACGTAGGTAGCTAACGAGTCAAAAAATCCGCCAAAAACTTTAAACACAACGGACGCTAGTGACGACTTGAGTTTCGACGGAAAGCGCAATGGGTCAGATAGGACGTGCGTTCAAGTTCAAAGCAATTTGCTTACTTTTAAGGGTTCCAAGCGGCACACAATAATGAGCATACGTTTCTTTTTCAAACAATTAAATAAGTATTTAACACTAACAAGACAAGTGACAAAGAGAAGTAGAAAATTTATTGCAGTATTTGTTCCACCATAAGGACTAGGATCCCATTGTTCTCTTACAACTAGAGTGACCTTATACAACAAAATCTACCTTTACAAAATATCATCCTGCAAGTAGCCCACAGATACTGCATGCGTGGCTTGAAATAGAATAAATTATACCCAGAAGACTCTGCCATTTAACAGCATGGACAATTAAAAGTAAACAAAATCAGATCTCAGAGAATATCTAAGCTAAAGAAAGCCACCGGGTACTAGTTTAAATTCAAAAAACACTTTAATAAGACCATCAAAAGGACTAATTTCCAACATTCACGTAAGATTTTATTCTATTTTTTTTTCTTTACAGATGTTTTTTTTTCTGAGATATAAACATTTGTAGTTTTCTGTGTTAAACCTATAATACAGTGGGAGTAGAAATGAAACAACTAGGTTCTGCTGCACAACAGCGAAGGAGCCTCCAACAATGTTTGAGTAACATTTCCCTCTGGTTTGGCGGTGGGTGGATGTGATCGTAGAAATAGGGGGTGTTGGTTCAATGCAGGGTTCATTAACTGGAAGTCCCCTCCTTGGCAGCGTACAGTGACCGTAAAGTCTGCGCCATTTTGTTACTCAGTTTGTGGTTACTGGTCAAGGCGATTTTTTTGTAAATGATGTCAGACTCCTTAATAGTGTCCACCCAAGGCACCGTTTTGCGTCCGTCCCGTTTCTTTGCGTCGGCCCAGGGGCCAGAGTAGGAGCCGGACATCCAGTGCACGCTGTAGCCTGTGCCGATCTTCTGGATGACCCGGGCGAGCTGCGGACGGTCCTTGTGCTTGGGGCAATGGATGGCGATGACGTCCATAGAGTCCAAGCTCTCGTTGAGGTTCCCGGGGTCCCCCGAACGTCTCGCCCGCCGAGAGGACTGAGGAGAGAAGAGAATAGGCGGTTACATTCGAGCTCTATCCTGGGTACATACAGGAGTTTATTCGGGCTGGGTTGCAGAGCTATAAATATTCATCTAGGGAGTAAAGATACCAAATTTCAAGATTAGGCTACTAAAACAGTATGCTTTAGTGCATCTTGGATGCTTTACAGTGCCTTCAGAAAGCATTCACACCCCTTGACTTTTTACACATTTTGTTGTTACAAAGTGAGATTAAAATGAATTTAACCGTCTTTTGTCAACGATATAAACCCTATTATAGAAGAAAAATTCTAACTTTTGTAAAACATTCGTGAAAATAACACTAATATATCTTGATTAGATAAGTATTCAACCCAGAGTCAATACATGTTAAAATCACCTCTGGCAGCGATTACAGCTGTGAGTCTTTTGGGGTAAGTCTCTAAGAGCTTTCCACACCTGGATTGTGCAACATTTGCCCATGATTCTTTTCAGAATTCTTCAAACTCTGTCAAATTGGTTGTCGATCATTGTTAGACAACCATTTTCAGGTCTTGCCATAGATTTTCAAGCACATTTAAGTAAAAATTGTAACTCGGCCACTCAGGAACATTGTATAGTGTATATTTGGCCTTGTGTTTTAGGTTATTGTCCTGCTGAAAGGTGAATTAATCTCCCAGTGTCTGGTGGAAAGTAGACAACCAGGTTTTCCTCTAGGGTTTTGCCTGTGCTAGTAGCTCCATTCAGTTAATTTATCCTGAAAAACTCCCCATGGTCTTAACAATTACAAGCATAACCATAACATGATGCAGCCACCACCATCCTTGAAAATATGGAGAGTGGTCCTCAGTAATGTGTTGTATTGGATTTGCCCCAAACATAACACTTTGTATTCAGCATATAAAGTTAATATCTTTGCCACATTTTTTGCAGTATTACTTTAGTTCCTTGGTGCAAACAGGATGAAAAATGTGTCATTGTGTACAGGCTTCTATCTTTTCACTCAATTAGGTTTGTATTGTGGAGTAATTACAACGTTGTTGATCCACTCAGTTTTTTTTATCCACTCTCAGTCCTATCGCAGCCATTTACACTAACTGTTCTAAACTCATGGTGAAACATTTGAGCGGTTTCTTTCCTCCCCGGCAACCGAGTTTGGAAGGACGCCTGTACCTTTGTAGTGTAATTAATAACTTCACTATGCTCAAAAGGTGTATTATTTAGACTTGCCTTAACAAAGGGGTTGAATACTTAGACTAAAAAGACATTTCAGCTTTTCGCTTGTAATTTGTAAACATTTCTAAAAACATATCACTTTGACATTATGGGGTATTGTGTGAAGGCCAGTGACAAAAATAAATACATCTCAATTTACTCCATTTTAAATTCAAGCAGTAACAACCAAATGTGGAATAAGTAAAGTGGTGTGAATCCTTTCTGAAGGTGCTGTATGTATTTAGTGGTAAAGGCTGGTAAAGGAAAAGCATGGCTGTGTGTCTCACCCCAGGGTTTCTCTCATCTTCTTCACTCTCGTCATCCTCATCATACTCTACTGGTGCAAGATGCCCGTGGCCGGCCCCTCCAAGCAGTGCGTTTATGGCTTTGTTCCGGATGTTGGCGCTGGCCTGTGCCGCCTCGCCCTCCTCGTCCTCCTCGTCTGGGTCCAAGTGTTCCATCAGGGTTTTGAACTAGTGGGACAAGAGAGGCAGAGGATTATCGGGTCATTCCATGTGCACGTTTTTTTGTAACATCCATCCACATTTTCTTCCGAATCATAAATTCATGCTACAAAAGTAGTGAAGACTTGAAAATGTTGAAAAGGGACCTGAAAATGACTAGCTAGAAAGTAGAGGCAGTATAACTCTGTCCGTGTTTGGGACATGCAGGTGGTGCCAAAGCCTAACACTCACATCCAGGTACTGCTTGACTATCCTCGTCTTGATATCGTGAGTGAACACCACGTTGGCCCAGTTGTTGGACAGGAAGTCGATGGTCTGTCGGGGCTTGAAGTGGATGTTTGTCTTTCTGTTCACCGCCTTGTCGTACACTTTGGCTGACTCAGTCGGCGAGTACTTCTGGATTTTGCTGCAGACAAGGAGAAAGTGAGTGAGTTGTTCATTGTGCATTAATTATCTGAAGTCCATAGCCACATCAAACCAATCAAATGAGTGATCAAGGGGAGTTCAAAAGCAGTTTGTAAACCTTAGTATGGATGTCATGTGTGAGGCACCTGTAATTGGTATTATATGTCACGTTATATACACCTGTCTGAGAAGCTGTAAAGGTTCTTGAGGTGCTGTTTGAGCACGAGGAGCAGCAGGATGCCCTGCGAGGCGTTGGCAAAGTCCAGGAGCGACGTGGCGTTCTCAGGCAGTCGCCGCATCACCCGGTCCACATCTTCCACATCCAGGTCTTCCAGGTCTAAATCCGACTCCGAGCTGGGTTCCTCCACAACCACCGGCCTCTTGGACTTCTTAGGCCGCCGCACCACATCATCGTCATCATCAGGGTTTGAGTTTTCATCGCTCCTGGGTGAGTCACAGATCTCCTTGTCCTCGTCCTCCTCCCCGCCAGAGCCGTTCTTTGACTGGCGCTCCTTTCTAACTTTGGGCTCGCGGCGCCGCGGCTCCTTCAACAGAGACTGGGGAGAGAATGAAAGTGGGGAATCTGTCAGCAAATGGTATATTTGTGTGAATTCTAAAATGGGTACTGTGTGTATGTCTTCACAAGTATATTTGATCATGTTAAGATAGGCTGGACACATTACATTTTTAAATGTTTTTTTCAGATAACTAGTTAATTGCATCTGCCGTGGAGCCCAGTTTCATAATATTACCATATGTCCCAGCTGCCTGCCGTAGTTTAAGTAATCACGAAAAAACAGGTCTTATTTTAGGGCATTTTTCACCCTGCCAGCTCCCATTAGTTCTATTGAGCAGCGTGGCACCAACTTGCCTTCCAAACATTCTATTTCCAGCTTATTGTTCTACATCACAATGCCTGCTTTGCTATTGTTGGAAATGAGACCTGCCCACGTTTTTTGTGGTTAAAATGTAAACGATAAAAAAAACTACTCATGGAACTCTGAGGTTGTCCCATTGTTTCCTATAGAGAAATATAGGCATGTTTGTTTTTGCCAAATATCTCGCAATGTGTATAGATTTAAAAAAAAAAAAAACATTTGATAGCATTTTAAATCATGAGAATCTCCTCTTTCTAATTATGTAAGGCTGGGAAGTGTATTCCGTTGTCACCAAACGCTAGACCAGAAACACCTTTAGCCCTTGGAACGCTGAGCTCCTCCCATTGTTTTCCTATGGAGAGGCATGCTGGTATATTTCGCCAAATATCTCACAATGTGTATATTTCGATTTTTTCCAAGTCAGAAACCATTTTTAATAATGATAATCTCCTCTTTCTAATTATGCAAGGCTGGGCAGTGTATTCCGTTGTCATCAAACGCTAGACCAGAAACAATTAGAAGTTGCCATTTTTTCCCTACTTCCTCGTTATGCAGACATAAAAGCACACTTGACACCATCGAGGTGCGGAAGTTAACTTTCTACACAAGTTATTTTTCAGTTTTGTCCTAAGAACAGATTTTAGTGGTCAAATAAAAAGGGATACATTTTTTGGTGCCATTTAGGTGAAATGGAATTTTAAGCATCACTCCAGTCAAAACAGGCTCTGCCAACGTTCCATTCCATTCATTTGCTATGGGCGCGCGCTAGAGTTCCAGCTTAGCCAACGTTCTTTTGACATTTTCAGCCTTGGGTGAATTTTGACTCATTCTACTGTCCAGCCTAGTTAAGAGTACAAGGTGCGTGTGTGTGTGTGTGTGTGTGCGTGCTCCTGACCTCTTTGAAGGTCTGCAGCAGGTTGCTGCCGGACACAGACAGTGTGATGTCTATGTGGTGCATAATGAAGAGGGGCTCCTCCTGGCTCTGGTAGGGAAAACAGGCCAGGTTGTCGGCTATGAACAGCAGCATGTTCACTTCAGTCTTCTGTAGAGGCACAAGAGACACAAGCCATCAGTCAAACGCGCACATTCATACACACGCGCATACCGGACAACACCCATACCAACAACACGCATACCGGACAACACCCATACCAACAACACCCATACCAACAACACCCATACCAACAACACCCATACCAACAACACCCATACCAACAACACGCATACCAACAACACGCATACCAACAACACGCATACCAACAACACGCATACCAACAACACGCATACCAACAACACCCATACCAACAACACCCATACCAACAACACCCATACCAACAACACCCATACCAACAACACCCATACCAACAACACACTGTCACACTCATATGCTGCCGCTACTCTTATCTATCCTGATGTCTAGTCACTTTACCCTGCCTTCATGTACATATCTACCTCAAATACCTTATTATTATCTATCCTGATGCCTAGTCACTTTACCCTGCCTTCATGTACATATCTACCTCAAATACCTTATTATTATCTATCCTGATGCCTAGTCACTTTACCCTGCCTTCATGTACACATCTACCTCAAATACCTTATTATTATTATCTATCCTGATGTCTAGTCACGTTACCCTGTCTTCATGTATATATCTACCGCAAATACCCTGTATATCGCTCCACATTGATCTGGTAGTCCCTGTATATAGGTCCACATTGATCTGGTAGTCCCTGTATATAGGTCCACATTGATCTGGTAGTCCCTGTATATATAGCTCCACATTGATCTGGTAGTCCCTGTATATATAGCTCCACATTGATCTGGTAGTCCCTGTATATAGCTCCACATTGATCTGGTAGTCCCTGTATATATAGCTCCACATTGATCTGGTAGTCCCTGTATATATAGCTCCACATTGATCTGGTAGTCCCTGTATATATAGCTCCACATTGATCTGGTAGTCCCTGTATATATAGCTCCACATTGATCTGGTAGTCCCTGTATATAGCTCCACATTGATCTGGTAGTCCCTGTATATATAGCTCCACATTGATCTGGTAGTCCCTGTATATATAGCTCCACATTGATCTGGTAGTCCCTGTATATAGCTCCACATTGATCTGGTAGTCCCTGTATGAAGCTCCATTCTTGTGCATTTTATTCTTTGTGTTCCTATTTTAATTCAAATCTAACTCGGCATCGTTGGTTAAGGGCTTGTAAAGCAAGAATTTCTCTGTCATGTCTACACCCGTTGTATTCTGCACGTGACAAATAACATTTGACTTAAAACAACTAAGTTTTCTTGACCTTTATTTACACAGGAAGCCTTTCAGGAAAGGAGACCTGGCCAAGAGGCCGACGCCGTAAGAAAACAACATACATCTAACTAGCAAGCAAATAGTGAATTGATAAAAGAGGTGGGGTTTGGATGAGGAGACTCACGGAGCTGTCGTCAAACAGGTTGAGCAGGGAGATGAGGAAGGCTCGCCGGTGCTGCCGGTTCCCTCGGACCATGGAGAAGAGGTGGGCGCAGAGGGCCGAGGTGGTCTCGTCATGCCGGAAGCCTCGGATGATGCTCTTGCGGGACGCCATGATGGCCTGCTGCACCTGGTAGGACATCTTCATCCCAGCCACTGCCTTCATCTGTAGAGGGGAGACGCGTCGTCAGCTAAAGCTGATAACACCAGGCCCAAATGGCACCTTATCCCCTATATAGTGCACAACTTTAAACCAAGGACAATAGGGCTCTTGGTCAAAAGTTGTGCACTATATAGGGAGCCATTTATGACGCATCCTTTGGTCACCCGATGAAGGGTTCACGCAGCGTTAACCACCTTCGAACTGTATGGGAGGAGTTTGAGGATAAATGGTTAAACGTTTGGAGGTGTGCTACCATTTAGAGTATGGACTCACGTGAATGAATCCGGTGTACTTCTTGTCGATCTCCACCAACTGCTGGTCCGCTTTGTTTCTCATACTGGGCTCGGGGTCCGTTCCCATGGCGATGAGATATGGTACACACTGGAGAAAAGACACTGGTCTGAGGGGAAAACATCCTAACAGGGGTCTGAGGGAAAAACATCCTAACACATAGGGTCCTCTTTTTATATTCGAATAAAACACTCCCCTCTTTAAAAAAAAATGTTTTTATTGTGATAGCCTATAGTAAATAAAGCACCAGCTTTATTTAATTTAATTTGAGGGACCTTGGAGCATGTTGTTTTGAACCTAATTTCCTGAAATTCTACGTAGGCTATTTGATGATAATAGATAAGGGAAATAAAGACCCGATTTCCCCAAATATTATTTAGCTAACAAATGTTTTATGATAATTTATATGAACCCTCAATTTAATTATACAGAAAGTGATTCAATCAATTGATAGCGAGTCACACATTGCATGAAATTACTTCCCAAGCAAAGTCCTATTTCTTTGACTCCTCGACTTTAGGTCATAGCTCTGCTTCTGAACGTCAGAGAGAAACCAAATATTATTCCCATGTGTATCAGAGTCGAGTCTTCCTCTGTCATTGCTGACTTATGCGTACTTTTAGATCGGTATACATAATTGCGAATTGTATACAACATATTTTTCAAAAACATCCTAGCACAGGGCTTTTCAACCGTGTATCTGCGGATCCCTAGGTACTGCAAGAGGTCAGAGAAAAATATACACAAAAACTTACTTTAAAAAATATATGTTTTTTAGGAATATCGCTTGCAACAGAATAAACAAAGTTTGAATTACATATCTACAGCAGAAAATAGGATATACTCTTTCTAAATGTCAACTTCAACTAATATTGAGCAGATTACACTGAAAAAGCACCCGTGAATAGGCTACCCGTGAATAGGCTACCCGTGAATAGGCTACCCGTGAATAGGCTACCCGTGCCGCTGGCTATTGGTTAAGCTTTCTTGACATGGACATACAGTATGGCTAACCTTTGTTTAACAAGCCAAACAGCTGCTCTTAGCAGTTGATTTTGGAGTTAACTTACTGGCTAATAATATACTTCCTCTTCCAATTATCTACCAATTTTTTTTCATTTTAAATATGTTGATTGCTTCTCCTTGCCATCATCAAAAAGTTTAGCTAGCGTATGATGGAGTCCCTGGGACGCCGGTTTGCCTAGGAGTGGGTCCCTGGGACGCCGGTTTGCCTGGGAGGGGGTCCCTGGGACGCCGGTTTGCTTGGGACGGGGTCCCTGGGATGCCGGTTTGCTTGGGACGGGGTCCCTGGGACGCCGGTTTGCCTGGGAGTGGGTCCCCGGGCAAGAAAATGTTTCAGACCCCCTGTGCTAACACACACTGGTACGAGGAAAACATCCTATGGAATGGGCACTTCATTCCAATATTCTCCCAGTAAAGAAAGAGCGTCACTGACAGGGTTATAGACTACCAAAAAGCTTCATTTTTTTCCCAAACAAGCATTGGTTTACCTGCACGGGGTGGATGAGGCCCTGGTTGAGGGTGAGTGCGATGACGTTGAGGGCAAAGTGGCGCACACTGGACTGGGTGTGGAAGAAGGCTTCCAGCACCTGCTTGAGGTACAGCTGCATGATGGAGCTGCTCATGCCCGATGAGATATCCCCCATCTCCTTCAGATCCTCCTGCTTGGACAGCTTCTTCCCTGCATGACGAGAGACAGACAGAGTCACCAACAGCTGAAGACAAGAGCAGCACACATGGTTAAGAGAAGACTGTTGTCAAACCGTTAAGGCTCAGTTTGACACGTACGGCATAGGATTGGGAATATTTGTTTGTCACGTTAAACGGGGCAATCTGAAAAAACATTTTGATCATGTATGGTTGAGTCCTTGCTTCCATAACTCCGCCTATGAATTTGAGTGGTTATATTTATCCAGCCCCATCCCTAAACTGTTCTCCAAAACAGTGGCGGGGTGTCTGTTGTTGTTTGAACAGATCAGGCTATGCAAAAGCTGTGAGGCTGTAAGAGGGTGTGCGAGTGGGTTGGTTTGGCTTCGGAGCAGGCGGGGTTACTTACACTGCTGGTCAGCCTCCTGCATGCGCGAGTCCTCCTCCTGCAGATAGGTCTGCAGGTTCTTCAACACCTGGATCTTCAAGTTGACCGAGGTGCTCCTGTCGGCCAGGATTCCGTTGTACAGGGTCTTCACCTCCGGGGAAAACATCTGGCTAGGGTGCATGATCACCAGGAAGCCTGTGATGGAGCCCAGGATGGAAGACCACGGGTGGATTCATTAGTTCAAAACATTTTGCAACAAAAAAGAAAAACAAGCAGTTCTTATTGAACAACTTCAGGTAGGTCCATCCCCATTTCATGCCGTTTGCTTTCTAATGAATAGACCCCTGGAATTCATAGCGACCCAGAACAAAAACGCAGGACTGCGTTCAGAAAGGCACAACGTTGTAGAATGTTCAAATAGACATAGATAGACATGTTGGTTTGGCATAATATAACATAATATTCAAATGTGTAGAATAAGGAATCAACTCAGCTCTACTCATAACATTCTACAAAGTTGGCCTACTGAATGTTGGCCCCAGTCCAATTTTAGAAGAGGTGAGGAGGAATCAGAAGGTGAACCCAGCAGGCCATGGGGCAGGTGTGCGTGATATTTTACCTAAGCCGATGATAGCCTTGGTCTTCACCTCCTCGTCCTCATGTTTGGTAAAGTAGAGCAGCAGCTCCAGCACCTTCTCTTTGATTACCACCTGGACAGAACAGCCCGAGGGAGAAGAAGAGATTATGATTGATGTACCAGGTTGGAAGCCCAGGTTGGAAGGTTGGAACAAAGGTTGGAAGCTTAAAAAAGTGATTTCTTATTCCCAGTTATTTTACATACATCCATATGACTGGAGTTCGGTTTGAATTATAAAGGAGTCCTTTACCTTGGTGATGCCCTTGAACTCCTCCATGTCGAACTCAAAGTGTCGACACAAGGCTCCCACGGTGAAGAGGGAGCGCAGGAGGGCCGGCTTGTTGGCAGCCAGAGCTGTACTGTTGGGATCTTCCTGGTGCTGCGTCTTCAGCTTGGTCAGAGCACCTTCGAAGAACACAACACGGCTGGGTTATACTAGATATTCTCTAGATGGATTTGAAATGCATTGTATCCACATGGCTGAATTGTCAAATCAAATCAAATTCAAAAACGCCTGCGTGTTGTGTCAGTCATAACACAGACACAGCTTGAACACACCAGCAGTAAGCTGAGGAGATGGTGTGTGTGGGTGTGAACTCACCGTAGTATCTGTTAAAGCAAGACCACACAAACTTATAGTTGTGGGTCACCTTGTTGACCACGGCACCGAGGCAGCTGACACAGTGTTGGACAACCTGGCAGAGGCCGGAAGGGGGGGGGGGATATGTTCAGTTGTTTAGCAACAACAACACTACCATCTAGCCTAGTAAAAAGCATGAGCTCATTTGAAATGTGCAGGGCATGCGATCCAACATTCAAGTAATTTCCTCAAAATTCCCAGAAATCCCAGTTGGGGATGAAGCAGGCAAATCAAGAAATCATTTTGACCAATATTTCTGGAAAAGCTAGGAATTCTGGGAAAGTTCCTGTAGTTTTGCAACCCTATATATCCAGAACACTATGACTCTACGCACCGTCATGCCGTATTTGATGATGAGTTTCATGAGGTCTTCCTCTATGGTGGTGAGGAAGGTCTCGGACGGGTGCTCCAACAGAGGGATCACCAGCTCCAGGATCTTGGCCACGTTACAGATCACCATGAAGTCGCTGGCGTTCTGCACCACAACACAGCATTAATACTCATGTTTCCATACAATCTTTATATGTGCATAAAGTACACGACAGATTATTATTTATTTTTTAAGTCACGACAGGCCTGATGGAAACAGCAAATTTGAACGGTAAACTTTCCAAATGTCGACAAAACATACTAGACAAGGCGGGATCTTCGTGTCAGTAAAATTAATTATGCGAGAAATGTCCGTGGAAATGCCTTTATGTGCAAATATTGATATGATAACCACCATCATATCAAAGTGAAACTTGGGAGTCACGCGATTATATGTTGTGTGGTCCTCCCACTACGACTCAGGAAAACATGCAGTTTAATAAACTACTACTGATGAAATAAGTTCTGATGAACTTCACAGGGTGGTGAAAGATGAGCTTGAGTCTCCGTTCAATAAATATCTAGGGTCTTGTTCTGGTTAAAATAATCTTGCTCATCATGTAGGCTATACCTGCACTGTATCTGCACGCTGTTTGCTAGAGAAGGTGCCAATACCACAGTGGGCACATTCACTATTTTTTTTTTTTTAATTTGACCTTTATTTAACCAGGCAAGTCAGTTAAGAACATATTCTTATTTTCAATTACGGCCTAGGAACAGTGGGTTAACTGCCTGTTCAGGGGCAGAACGACAGATTTGTACCTTGTCAGCTCGGGGGTTTGAACTCGCAACCTTCCGGTTACTAGTCCAACGCTCTAACCACTAGGCTACGCTGCCGCCCCAACAATTTAACGCAAAATGTTTAGTGACAAAACCATCAGTAGAGTTGAAAATGTTATCGAAACCCATTTAACTTGTATTTTTTATTTAAAATCGGTACGTGGGAATTTAACCAAAGGTTATTTTTATGTGGAGAGCCGGCATCATCGCAAAACATCTCTGGTGGGGAAATTAGCATATTATTTTTATGCATATTTTTGAATATATTCATGGGAATGTGTGGCCAACTGGATGGAAACCTAGCTTGTGATGCAATCACAACACTAGAGGTGACTTTCTTCACACTGTGGTCTGAAATGTGCATTTTACAATAAACACCACAGAGCCATCCAAACATTTCAACCAGTACCATTATGTTCTCTCTCATTATGTGGAATTGTTCTATAGTATATACTGTATGTAAATTACTTGTTCATTATTTTGTATGCATATTCTGTATAGACCTATTCTACCTCAAGTGGTGCAGCGGTCTAAGGCACTGCATCTCAGTGCTAGAGGCGTCACTACAGACCAAGATTCGATTCCAGGCTTTATCACAACCGGCCGTGATTAGGAGTCCCATAGGGCGGCGCACAATTGGCCCAGTTTTGTCCGGGTTTGGGTTTGGCCGGGGTAGGCCATCATTGTAAATAAGAATTTGTTCTTAACTGACTTGCCAAGTTAAATAAAATAAAATGTTGAGGTCAGCACCATTTTACCAGGTCAAATTCTTGGTACATGCAAATGTATAAAAAAGGCGATTCTGATTTGATAGGTTTTGCATCGTGACTTTTTTTGGGGGGCTCTTTGGGATAATCTCACATTGCACTTGGTGGTCAGGTAGGGTTGCATGGTCATGGCGTGTTTGACGATGAGCTGAGCCCGGATCTTGCTGAACAGGAAGAGAGTGGTGATGCAGGACACCAGGCGGGTGGAGTTCACCCCTTTACTTTCTGAAAGGGGACAAGAATCACGTTACATTAAAGAAATCCACTCACGGGGCCGCCAGTTTGAGAGCCCTGGGTTAAAGGGATAGTTCACTCAAAAACTAGATATTAGTATTTTGTTCATAAGTCCAATGTTAATACAACCCCTCAAAAAGTGTGCATGTCAGAGGTCAATCACCCAAAAAAAGTGTGCACGTCAACAATCAAGTTCTCAAGATGGAGAGCACTTTCAGGACAAAGCAAAAACTGTGATGGGTTTTTTAACAGATTTGTTTATGAGTGATTAGATCGTTTCAGTGATCGATCCTTTTAAAAAGTGTCCTCTGGAATTGGCGGGGGAAAACAAGTCAAAACAAAACTGAGGCAAGTTACCTGTAAGAGACTCCTCGTATTTGAGGATGTGCTCCACAAGATTGTCCACAAGCTGCACACAAGCCTTCTGGGCCGGTTTGTAGGCAGCGTCTTCCTCCACTTTCAACAGCTGACAGAGGAGAGAAGTGAGCAGAAAGACAAGGAGGTTTGTAGCCCCAACGGCACTCCAAGAGATGCATTCTGGTGAATACGACAAGGCGGCGGCACTCAGACAAAAAAAAAAGAAAAGAAAAAAAGAGACTTACATTTTGAAGGAGTTGCTCGAACCAATCGTAGCCCGTGTCTTTGCAAGCCGTGACCTGCAAAACACATTGAGCATGTTAACGATCGCACAATCGGATGCAGTCGGATGTAGGACAATAAAACCAGAACATCTGCAAAATGACTGGCGTGTAAATAACACATGAAATGACTAGAGTTGAACTTGATGACAACAGCGTTGACGTTGCACTCACCACGTCAGTTATGTTGAGGATCTTCCTGGTCATAGTGTCTTTGTCGTGGGCCGGGGTCGGGGTGAACCACAGCTTCTGGAATGTTTCGTTGACTAGTTTCTGTCATAGGGACAAGTATCAGTTGAGTCAATACGTCACACGTGGAGACAATGAAGCTTCAAGTTCTTATTACAGGAGGTAAGCGTGTATATTATTGTCTCATTGACTTTTTCTTTTTTTTTACCTGCACTGTTGGGAGCGTAAGAACTTCACTGTTCCCCCGATGCAGATATAAATCAGTAGGGTACAGTGACATTCTTATGCTGTGCATGTGATTAATAAACTCATCTAATCTACGGTGTAGACAGCTTCTTCTCAGAATACACAACTACTCAACTAGCGGACAATACAGCAGTTTAAAAAGGTCCATTATAGCGTTTTGTGTACGACTGATTCCAGATAGGAATGTTAGTTATAGAACTGTCATTCTCATTGAATGTAAGTCCGATAAGCGGTAGATCCATTCTATGCGCCATATTTCTATGCTTCCCCTCCGTAAGTCAATTTTTTTTTTTTTTTTTAACTTTTTACTTCAAACAGCTGAAAAAAAATGATATTTTTTTTGGTTATAGAAAATATACATATCCTGTGTAAAAAAATATATATTTCACAGCAGTTTAGATGGTATAATGATTCTCTACACAACACGTCGCTTGTTGTGTCACAAACTGAAATTAGACAAACGTGAAAATGTTTTATATATCTCTACACATTTGCACCTTTAAGCCTAGAAACAATAGGCTCTGTAGTTGTTTTTTATATCCTGGTCAGGATCAACTCTGGGCCCTAATGATAAGAACAGTACCTTAATGCCCTCCTCGTCGTTGACCCGACGGATCATCCTCACACACATCTCTGTAATCTTGTTGAAGGTGGGCTGCTCCAGACAGATGTCTCTCAGGATCTTAATCACCCTCTTCCTCACGCTGATACCCGTGTCCTGAGAAAGAGATAGAGCATGCAGAAACTTACTTGACCGTCTCGTATCTCAAGTATACAACTTCAAAAAGTAAAAGGCTGTACATTTTAACTGAGCGCCAGTGGTGGGTGCAATGCTTTTATTTAGCCAATAGGTGGCAGTGGAAGACAACAAATGTGCATGAACATGAGGTGAACTATCCATAAAGTCTCAAATGGATTGATGGAATCCAGTGCAACACTCTTCAGCTGAGATTGCTTTTTCAAACACTTGGGGTGTGTGCGTTGCGGTGTGTTGCTCGGGGCTCACCAGAATCCTCTCGATAAGCATGTCGTAGTACTGCTCAGTGAGCTGGGGTCGGCTCAGCACGAAGCGGCCCAGAAGCTCCACGGCCGCCTCGCGCACGCTGGTGGAGTTGTCCATCAGACGGCCATGCACTCCGCGCTGCATGTCCAACTGCACACACAGCCAGAGGAGAACAAGGTTAAAGGAAACACACCACAAAAAAACAACATGTTTTGGTATTTTGTTCATTCCGTCCACTGTTAAACGCACCATGTCATCCGTCAAGTTTTAAAAATAGAACACATACAAAGCAAAAAAAAACATATGATGTTGCTTTCACACTGCCACAGGACAAGACTGGTCACACATTATACACTCTTACCCTGGAAAGAATGCTAGGATCCACAGAAACCACCTCAGACAGACATTTCATGGCTTTTGTCCGGACAGCGATTGCACTCTCCCCCAGGACTCGCAAGATCTAGAGAGAGAGAAAGAGGGTAATGGAAAGAGAGCGAGAGAGAGAGGAGGTAATGGAGAGAGTGAGAGTGGGGGGTAATGGAGAGAGCGGAGGTAATGGAAAGAGAGAGAGGGTAATGGAGAGAGCGGGGGTAATGGAAAGAGAGAGAGTGGGGGGTAATGGAGAGAGAGCGAGAGAGAGAGGAGGTAATGGAGAGAGCGGGGGTAATGGAAAGAGAGAGAGAGAAAGAGGGTAATGGAAAGAGAGCGAGAGAGAGGGGGGTAATGGAGAGAGAGCGAGGAGGTAATGGAGAGAGAGAGCGAGGAGGTAATGGAGAGAGAGCGAGGAGGTAATGGAGAGAGAGCGAGGAGGTAATGGAGAGAGAGCGAGGAGGTAATGGAGAGAGAGCGATGAGGTAATGGAGAGAGAGCGAGGAGGTAATGGAGAGAGTGGGGGTAATGGAAAGAGAGAGAAAGAGGGTAATGGAAAGAGAGCGAGAGAGAGAGGAGGTAATGGAGAGAGCGGGGGTAATGGAAAGAGAGATAGAGAGCGAAGAGAAAGAAAAAGGGAGACGGAGAAAGAGAGTCAGAGAAAAGCCATGGTGTTGCTCATTGTTACTGACTGCCTGGCAGGACAGAGCAACATCAAGAAGGAGAGCCGATCTGGTATCAGGTACGACCCTCTGTCCATACAATGGTATTCATTATGATCTAGAAGGTGAAACTGATGGAAACTAGATCTATACTCCAACTCTCAGAAGCATTTTGATTATGGGGCCCGAGTTCATTTAACAGCTTCAAATCAAAACATTATTTAAAACCACAACACTATACAAGTAAAAAAAACACAAAATAAAGTAAATAAATGAACAGGAAGCAACAAAGCAGATGAATAAAAAGAACATGCTTGTGGGTTTCTTGCCTGGGTTAAGTAAATATCAAAGCTCTGGGCGAACGGCCTCATGGAGGCTAAGTAGCGGACGATGAGACAGGAGTCGTCGTAGTCCACCGTGTCAGAGTTCATTCTGCCAAGACAGAACCGGTTGGGGAAAACAGTTTTAGGATTTACATCAGCCACTGGGGGCCATCTCCTTTTTTATTACACCTTTATTTAACTAGGTAGGCCAGTTGAGAACATCTTTATTTAACCAGGTAGGCCCAGTTGAGAACATCTTTATTTAACCAGGTAGGCCCAGTTGAGAACATCTTTATTTAACCAGGTAGGCCCAGTTGAGAACATCTTTATTTAACCAGGTAGGCCCAGTTGAGAACATCTTTATTTAACCAGGTAGGCCAGTTGAGAACATCTTTATTTAACCAGGTAGGCCAGTTGAGAACATCTTTATTTAACCAGGTAGGCCAGTTGAGAACACCTTTATTTAACCAGGTAGGCCAGTTGAGAACATCTTTATTTAACCAGGTAGGCCAGTTGAGAACATCTTTATTTAACCAGGTAGGCCAGTTGAGAACAAGTTCTCATTTACAACTGCGACCTGGCCAAGACAAAGCAAAGTGCGACAAAAACAGAGTTACACATAAACAAACGTACAGGCAATAACACAAAAATAAAATATTTTTCTATTTATGTACAGTGTGTGCAAATGTAGAAGAGTAGGGAGGTAAAGGCAATAAATAGGCCATAGAGGCTAAAATAATGACAATTATTAATACTGGAGTGATAGATGTGCAGATGATGATGTGCAAGTAGAGATACTGGGGTGTAAAAGAGTAAGTAATAGTATTTACAGACAGCTGATCCTTCCCATCAGGCTATACAACAGCCTTGTTACGGAGATGGTTCAGCATCGGAATAGAATTATATCCATTAATGAATAGATATTCTACAAATATAATACATATATAATTACAATGACTAACACTATTCCACTGGGTGGTCTGACCTAGGGTTGTGCAGGAATACAGATGTTCATATCATAATTACCATCCTTCTCCCATGTTTGGATATTTACAAGTTTGTGAACGAGAGACATTGTGCAAATGAACACAAAACGTATGATGCATGCTTTTTTCTGATGGAACAGCAGAACAGGCGCTACGCTGAGATGACTAGCCAAGTAAACAACATAAAACAGCTGGTCTCACCTGCTTCTACTTCCTCCTGTTGTATTTACAAACAAACACGTGACTCAACTGTTGTGCTTGAACTACGGTAAGATTGACAATGTAAACAGAGTATGTGAGCGGAGCAGAGCTGGAGAGAGATTCCCTAAGGCCGGAGCGTCTGCATTCTCGCCCGCAGCGCTCGCTTCACAAACTCAGGACATGCCTGACAAAGCATGCATTGTCATTGTAGCAAAGTATTTCTAAACTAAAATGTTTTGTTCATTTTGGTGCTATTATCAATACTATTGGCCATAACTGACTTTGGCCCAAAAGGCCTCACATTTTCCCACGTTCAAGGAGCTTTCCGGTTTGATTGGGTTATTTTGCCTAAAAACCTTCTTTTTTAATTTTTTTAATTAAAAATCAACTCTGCATCCCTGCCCAGCCTGGCAAGAGTGGCCCAAAGGGTGTTAATCATCCCCAGTGGCACTGCATGTGTGGAGAGGATATTCTCACCATCATCATAATTTACTATGATTGACTACAACAAAATGTTTTAATGCATCATGCTTTATGTCCCCACCAGAATATTGTGTCACTGGCAAACGCTTCACAATGTATTTCTTTGTATGTTATAGCCTTGAAATAATACAGCCTAAATCATTCAGGCTCCCTGTCTGGCTCCTGACCTATTTACACTGTTTATATGCTGTTTAATATGACATGTAGCCTATTTGAAATGATGTCTTACATTCATCTTTTCATGTTGTTTATTCAAATACTTTTCATTCAAATCATATGGTTTGGTTTCAATACTTCTAAACCAAAATGGTAGATCCAGGTAGTCACAACAATAGATGGGATGTTGGTTAAATTGGGATTTTAATGAATGGAGTGAATATGGAGCAGCAGTTTATTTTCTTGTGAGCGTTGTTAGCGGAGGGGTTGGAAAGGATGTGGCACGCGATGACTGGGATTTCCAACCACACAACTCTGCTCAAATACTCTGAATGTAAGATAATGTGACAGGAGAACTGAAGAACGGGATCTGATTTATCTCCTAACATATTTCACTAGTTGACTGCAGGTTAACCTAAAAAGCAGCTACACATAGTCAAATGTATTGAACTAGTAACCGTTTCAACGCTACTGACAGTATTAAAAAACTATTTCCAAATACCTCGGGACAGACAGACACACAGACGTGCAGTACCTCAGGGTGGTGAAATGGGAGGGGACCGTCTTTATGATCTTGCGGAGGAACTTCTTGCGTGCCTCGGCCCGCTGCATGACCTCCCCAATGGTCTCGATGTCCTTGGCGTGGTGGCCAGGGCCGTCCGACGAGTCCTCTTCCCGGTCCCGTTTCTGGCTCTTCATGGTCTTCTCGGTCTCTATGGTGGTGTCGCGGAACCACTGCGCTATGTAGAACTTCCTGGCAAACTGGCAAAAGTAAAGTACACAGTTAGTAGAAGGAAACATCTAATTAATATATTATTTGTTAAGCTTCTATTCCTTCCAAAAAAATGATCTCAAAGTTGATGAAAAGAAAAATATTGAGCGTAGTGGTGTAAAACACAAACTGACCAATAGTGAAGGGTCGGTCTCTGTGTTCTCCTCCATGTAGTCCAGAAGGGCTTTCTGCAGCTGCTGGGTCTCGTCGTCACCTTGGGTCTGTGTGGGAAAAGGAAAAAATGTCAAATGTTCCAACCCTTCTGCGCGTTTGTTCCCCCCGCGCCTCTGTCCCGTCCCCGCCCCCCCGCCAACCTATTTGGTTGGCCGCCTTCCAAGTCGTGTCCACCTCTGAATGCAGGATCTGAGAAACAGCAGTCATGTTGTTCCCTACCTCTTTCAGGATGCGGTCAATGGATCGCTGGTCCATCTTGCTGGTGACGGCATCTTTGCGCAGGCGAGCGGCCACCGTGCCTAGATAGTCCAGGGAGGCAACCCTCAGGGTCATCTCCGTCTGCTTGTTACTGAACTGGTGCACCTGTGAGTGAGTGAGTGAGTGAGTAGGGTACAGAGAGGGAGGGAGAGAAGGGGGTGAGGAGCAGAAGGGATGGTGGGAGAGAGGTGGTGGGTCAGGGCCTCCACTCTGATGAGGTAGATGCACCAAGCAGAACAGTAGTAGACAGTTGGACTAGTATAGTAGTATTACTGCGTTTGTGGTTACTGCCTTTTGACAGGGAAAGTAGAGCGAATACTCCAAGACCAACCAATAGGATTCTGCCTAACGAATCCAGCAACATTGTACATATGGAATGATCTACGGTAGATGTAAAGTTAAATGTTTTAAGTATCACTGTATTTCTGTTATTACGGAGCTATCACTTTTATTAGTGCGCCTGCGCAAAAAAGTCTCGTTGTAGATGAACCTGGCCTGAGTGCAATGGCAACCATGGATAGTGTTAATGAGGTGGAGTTAACGTTGTTAAACTGGAACCTCGTCGTTGTGCCATTTTGAATTAACTTTGTAGTTATTAACCATCCTCTGCTACCAATGTGGCACCTCGCCTTCGATGAGAAGAGGTTCTAAAAAAAGTTGGGAAAATGAACTTGGAATCTGGACAAGAAAAGACAAGTGGTATTGTGGTGGTGTTATCGCTCGAAGGAAGAGCGAGATACAGCACTGGGAAAATCCGTGGAGGATTGGAACAAGGACGACGGTATGGGAACTTCGATGAGGACACTGGATTTTGTGTGTCTTAAAAGAGAAAGACGGTGCCTACGAGACATATTCAAACTTTTGACAGTGTTACAAAAGACATTTTGGTTGCGTTGACGGGCTACATAATTGATCTCGAACAGAGGTACAATAGGATGCTCATGTAAGTTACGAGATGGTTCTCCCGGATGCAGTGTTAGCTTTCAAGTTGCTAGATACTGCATGTCTGGATGGTAAGGGAGATACAGTTGGCTTTGACTGCTTGTACTGTGCTGACTTTTGCGTCAATTTAGTCGGGCACTAAAAAAAAAAAAATCTGTTGAATAAGACGTCTGTCGCACCGATAACAGATGGAATGTAAGTGAGTGACGCAGCATGGCACTGAGCAGCAGAGAAAAGGCTCCAACAAGTCATGTTCTCAAGACAACCAGACGAGGGCGCCATTGCCCGGCACAAATCCACTGGACAGATATGGACGGAGATGAAAATGTGCTATTTGTCAAAGCACTTACCGTTTGTGTTGAAGACAGTTTAACTTGTTCATTTTTACGAGGACCAACAGAGGAAAATGTAAACACAGAGCAGTGTAACATTACTGTTTTCAAACCAATCTGCTTCTGATACTGAGATCTTTATAGTTGAATCCTTAGGATCTGCTGTGATTGATACTGCATGTACTGCAGTTTGTGGTGTGAAATGGCTTGACAGCCATGTCAGTAAACCAAATATGAAAGACGTACAAAATATGATTGACACGCCAAGCAAAAGAGCTTTCAAATTTGGAGATGAGAGAATCGTCCATTCTACCAAGAGTCAAGATACCAGCAACAATGTGTCAGACTAAGAGTCACATTGAAACAGATGTGGTCCCTACAGATATCCCCTTACTATTAAGTAGGGTTGCACATTTTGGGGAATATTCAGGAGGTGGAAACTTTCCGTGGGAATTAATGGGAATATATGCAAATTAATATTAATACCATTAAAATCGAAATCATTGTATTAGTCACATGCACTGAATACATGGATAAGAGCGTCTGCTAAATGACTTAAATGTAAATGTACATGCACCTTACAGTCCGCGACGTGGCTGGATTTCATTTTCTAATCTGATTGTCTGTAGACCCTGCCACATACGTCTGGTGTCTGAGCCGTTGAACTGGGACTCATCTTTGTCCCTATACCGACGTTTAGCCTGCTTGATTGCTTTGCGGAGGGAATAACTACACAGTTTGTATTCTTCTATACTCCCAGTCTTCTAGCCCTGGTTAAATGCGGTGGTTCGCGCTTTCAGTTTTGTGTGAATGCTCCCATCTATCCACGGTTTCTGGTTGGGGTAGGTTTTAATAGTCACAGTGGGTACAACATCTCCTATGCACTTCCTGATATACCAATACGGTGAATTAGTTGGTGTCGATATTTCCTGAAGTTACTCTGAACTTATCCCAGTCAGTGTGACCAAAACAATCTTGAATTGTGGATTCCGATTGTTCAGACCAGGGTTGATTCGTCCTTACCACGGGTGCTTCCTGTTTGAATTTCTGCCAATAGGAGGGGAGGAGCAAGATGGAATCGTGGTCCGATTTGACGAATGGAGGGCGGGGAAGGGTCTGATATGCATTCTGGAAGGTAGTATAGTAATGGTCGAGCGTTTTAGCAGGGCGGGTACAACAATAAATACGTTTTCCTCAAATTTGCTTTGTTAAAATCCCCAGCTACAATAAATGCAGCCTCAGGATATGTGGTTTCCAGTGTGCATAAAGTCCAGTGAAGATCTTTGAGGGCCGTCGTGGTATCGGGGGATATAAACCGCTGTGGCTATTATTGACAAATTCTCTCAGGTAGCTTGAGAAATACAAATAAACTCACACAACCCATCTGTACTGAGTAACGTAAATAATACTTGAAACCTTTAAATACTTTGCTGATGTTTAATTTGTCTTTAAAGTGAGAGGTTGTTAAATTCATGTTTTATGTATCACTATATTTGTTATTACGGTGCTATCACGCTTATTAGTGCGCCTGCGCAAGTCTCTCGTTGTAGGTGAACCTGGCCTGAGTGCAATGGCAACCATGTATTGCGCTAATACGGTGGAGTTAACCTCTCTAGGGTATGTGGGACGCTAGCGTCCCATCTGGCCAACATCCAGTGAGGTTGTAGAGCGCCAAATTCAATTACAGAAATGCTCATTATAAAAATTCAGAAAACAAAACATATTTTACATAGGTTTAAAGATTAACTTCTTGTTAAACCAACCACAGTGTCATATTTATAAAATGCTTTTCGGCGAAAGCATACCTAGCCCAGAACATACCTAGCCCAGAACATACCTAGCCCAGAACATAGCCCAGTTGACAAATTATTACAGACAGTAACCAGCCAAGCAGAAGCGTTACAAAACTCAGAAATAGAGATAAAATTAATCCCTTACCTTTGATGATCTTCATATGGTGGCAATCAGAAGACATTCATTTACTCAATAAAATGTTCCTTTTGTTCGATGAAGTCTCTTTATATCCAAAAACCTCTGTTTTGTTAGCGCGTTTTCTTCAGTAATCCACAGGCTCAAACTCAGTCAAAACAATCAGACAAAAAATCCAAATTGTATCCGTAAAATTCAAAGAAACATGTCAAACGATGTTTATATTCAATCCTCAGGTTGTTTTTTAGCCTAAATTATCTATATTATTTCAACCGGAAAATAACGTCAATATACGTCAATATAAAAAGGTAAACAAGAAATGCACATGCGGCTGAAAAAAAAACTGTCACATTAGGGTCCACTCGTTCAGACTGGTCTTACTCTCTCATTTATACGAATACAAGCCTGAAACAATTTCTAAAGACGGTTGACATCTAGTGGAAGGCATAAGAACTGCAAATGGAGTCCTAAGTCAATGGATACTGTAATGGCATTGAATAGAAAACTACAAAACCAAAAAAAAAACTACTTCCTGAATGGATTTTTCTCGGGTGTTCGCCTGCTAAATCAGTTCTGTTATACAGACACTATTTTAACAGTTTTAGAAACTTTAGAGTGTTTTCTATTCCAAATCTACCAGTTATATGCATTTCATATCTTCTGGGCCCGAGTAGCAGGCCGTTTAATTTGGGCATGCTTTTCATCCAAAATTCCGAATGCTGCCCCCTACCCTAGAGAGGTTAACGTTGTTCAACTGGAACCTTGTCGTGTCATTTTGAGTTAACAGTAGACAGGCAGCCAATCAGGACTTACCAGCAGTCTGCCTAACAGGCTCAACAGTAGCTCGGCAGCGGGCCACTCTGGCTTGTTGACCGTGGAGAGCAGGTCCTGGACAAAGTTCTCAAACAGAGGCCTGTAGTCCTCCTCGCTCCCCTGCTTACTGCCACACCTGGCCACGACAAAACACAGAAAGAGAAAGAAGAGGGAGAGAGGCTGTTAGCTGGACATTACACTAAACACAGCCGATGGGGTCATGAGGAGATACAAACAAAGAGAGGACAAACTATCTGGAGATGAAAGACAATCTTACTTTTTGAGGAACACCGAGAGGAAGTTCTGGGCTGTCCTCATGGCCGTCTCGTAGTTGTTGGTGATCAGCAAGTCCTGATCTACCTAGAACAAATCAAACATTTACAGAAGATTGTTAAAATAAGGATGCTCTTCACTAGGAAACTCAGTTTTGAGAATCTCAGTTTCAAAAATATATCTGTGACCATAGTGTTGGAGAGGGTACAGTCGTGGTCAAAAGTTATGAGAATGACACAAATACTAATTTCCAAAGTTTGCTGCTTCAGTGTCTTTAGATATTTTTGTCAGATTTGACTATGGAATGCTGAAGTATAATTACAAGCATTTCATAAGTGTCAAAGGATTTTATTGATGATGATGCAAAGAGTCAATATGTGCAGTGTTGACCCTTCTTTTTCAAGACCTCTGCAATCCGCCCTGGCATGCTGTCAATTAACTTCTGGGCCACATCCTGACTGATGGAAGCCCATTCTTGCATAATCAATGCTTGGAGTTTGTCAGAATGGGTTTTTGTTTGTCCACCCGCCGCTTGAGGATTGACCACAAGTTCTCAATGGGATTAAGGTCTGGGGAGTTTCCTGGCCATGGACCCAAAATATCGATGTTCTGTTATCTGAGCCACTTAGTTATCACTTTTGCCTTAT